>NC_081408.1:660754331-661068393 GCF_030272615.1 Cryptomeria japonica | reverse complement strand
AATTTCTCCTCTTTGAGAAAATAGTTAAATCACCAAGATATACAACAATTATCTTAACTTTCAGATGACCAAAATATAGGTCCATAGCCCTCTGAAAAGTTACCCCTACATTTATTAGACCAAATGGCATCCTATTATAGGAGAAAGTACCCCAAGGAGTGATGAAAGTAGTTTTATGCTGGTCACTTTCTAAAACATTTATCTAATTATAACCAGAAAATCCATCAAGCATGGACATCATTTATGAACCTCAAACTATTTGCAAAATATGATCCATGGCAGGTAATGGGTAATTATCTTTTAGACTAGCCTGATTTCAATTCCTAAAGTCCACACAAATTCTTATCTCCCCATTCTTCTTACAGACAAGGATAATATTGGCTATCCAGGTAGAATGATGAATGGGATATATGATTATGGCCTTCAACATCTTGTCTACCTCCTAAAATATGGCTTCAGCTACTTTGGGGTTAAAATTTCTAAGTTTATGCCGGAAAGGACTCATTCCAAGTTTCAGAGGAATGTGATGTTGAAATTTTCCTTCCTTGAAGTTCTTCAGGTCATCATAACACCAAGAAAAAACATCTTTGTATTCCAATAGGAGAGTAATGAACCTTTCTTTCTCTACAGGGGTGCAACATTTTCCTAGATTTATATACTTGGGATCTTCCTCAGTTCCGATGTTAATTCTTTCGTAACCTCTAGCATCTTGGACTGTAGGAATCTGTTCATCTTTTCTTTTCTTATAGGCATCATGGTGATCAAAGAGACATTCCAAAGAGACCAACCCTTTAGGAATCTTATTCCCTTTTAATTGTATTACCCCATCACTCATTTCTTGGCCCCTCTCCGGCAAAAACATTATACATTCAACATCTGATCCTTCAAAGAAGGTGGTAGAAAATGTTTCTACACAATGCAAGAAGTTGTTGATTTGTTTGTCATTCTCGAAGACCTACCAAAATTTAGAGTTACTAGGTACACTAGGTCAATATATCAATTCCACTCGATAAGTATCATTTGTAAACTCAGGATGAGGAACCAATAGAGAAGTCGATATTGCTAAAGAATCAACTTTAGAATTTTGTTCTCTAGGAATGGATTCAATAGAAAATGCATGAAAATATTCAATTTCATCCTAGACTCTATTTCAGTAATTATTCAATCTCTCATTCTTCACATTGAACAATCCTCTAACCTGTTTCAAAATCAACTCCGCATCTCCCTTGACTTGTAGAAGCTTTTGTTAGGTCTTGCTAGGAAAGCTAATGTAGTGAGAGGGGAGGGGTGAATCAGTACTCCAAGACTTTTCTTGAAAAACAATTTTACTCATAAACATAAACTAAATATTGTTGATCTCATAATATGTAATGTTGCAACATAATCATAGAAATAACATCCATACAAATTTCACTCCATAACTCAAAAGATTTTTGGTTATGCAAAAACTCCTAGTTAGAGAGAAAAACTGTGGTGGGGATGGCACCCATAACTTCACTACTGCAATAATCAAGATTGCTCGGTTAGAGCTACATGTTTAGCTATTTCTGATAGCTTACCCTGTTAGGAGTATCAAGATCTTTAGATCTACCTTGCTAAAGGATTTTACAAACACTTTTACAAAATGTTGTACTTGGTTAAAGGCTTTACAATTTATAGACTTTGTTAGAGTCTTTTACCCTGCTAAAGGTTTCTAACTCAATTCAAAATAATTCAATCAAAATCTTTACAAAATATATGCAACTTTACATCTGAAATGTTAAAGCAGACTCTATGTGCTCAATATGAAATTACCTTGCTCATAGCATACCTCGGTAACCACTTCTGTATACTCTGTCCCTTAAATTGTTCTCTGAAAACCTTCTCGGTGACCTCTGAATATCTCTGTCAATCAACACATCTTATCCTCTCTCATGATTTTCATTTTCAACTCATATTTTCCTCTCTTGTGTTAGATACTCAAATCATTCTTTTTATATATATTTCTGAGACGGTGATCTGTTAATGCTTCGGTCATACAAACATGTTTTATTGAATGAATAAACATAGAAATTATTTCATTGGATATACTTCCTCAAAATCATACAAAATCTTTAAATGAAATTTCTTAAGTAATAACGGTTTCATCTTCTCAAATCTTGTAACACGTTTCACATGTGTGTCTAGGTTCATTGAATCTGGTAACCTGTTTTCACTTGGTTTAGATTAACTCGGTATACCTTCTTTGCTACTCAATAGACATAAGAACTTTACTCAGTAGACAACTCGGTGTGTCTCATCTCGATGACTAGTCTCTCTTCAGTAATCGACACCGATAGCCTTAGTAATTACTGACTAGACATTTCGGTAGTATTAACCGACTAGAGTATATAGGAAGACTTTGGGCATAAAACTAATGACAACTTAGTAAATAGTAACAATCTCCCCTTTTGACATTAGTTTGGTATGTTTGACAAAACTCCTTTCAAATTTATAACACAAAATCTATATACTTACAAAATAAACTGAAATGACAGTATATACATTTGTTCAAATACATACTCAAATACATACTCAAATGCATACTCCCCTTATCAATATGCTATACATAACTTGACAATCCATACTCTATATTTCATGCTCCTGATGTTCCATTCTCTCCCTATAAATTTCAACTGTACACTCAGTATATATATATTATAAACTTCGTACACTCAGATACTCTGTATACTTGGTACACTCCCCCTTTTTGACAAACATCAAAACTAGTTACCATTTGGTGGGGGCAACTGATCAAAAATAGATTTATACTTTGTACGAGCATCTTTGAGAGCATTGGTAAGTGCATCCTTGACACTTCCCATTAGAGAATTCTGAGCTGTAATATCAGCTAACAGTGAGATCAAACCATCTAAAGTGCTTCCCTCTGCTTGAGTGGACAATTGGGTAGCTTGGTTGATCTGCTCTTGAATTGATGATAAATGGGGAATAAATAATGTTTGAAGAGTCATGATATCCATCCTTATTTTGTGCTCTTCATTCCAAAGTTCTAACTATTGATCCATAAGATTTTGAAGTTTTGTATAAAAATGTTGAATAGAATTTGTCTTGGTAGTCAATTTATTTGAGAGATCGGTAATCTCTTTTTCAATGACTTCAGTCTTATTCTTGATATCTTTGATAAAGAATGAGAATGTACATAACTTCTGGAATAAATAAATAATATGCTTGAGTTGAGGGGAAAACTCAGCAATAAATCCAATAAGCTTTGTTTTACCTATAGCAATTGCTTTCTGCACTTCTTCAATCATCTTGGTAGTTAGCTCTTTTTCTTTAAATTTGCTAAGGTATTCTGATGCTTCTACTCCTGATGCTTCTAATTGAGTGAGTAGTTCATCTGTCGCATATGGATGGTAGAATCTTTATTTACGGTAGCTTCAGGTAGCATGTCTATCAATAATGTTTTGACCTTCTGAAGTACTCGGTTCTTCTTCTGAATAGCTATCTATCTTTCCTATTCTTCTTTGGCTTTACAAAGCTCACCGAATTTTATCAGTGCTTGCCCTTTTTATTTTTGCAATGTCAACATTCAGCAACACAATAGGCTTTGACAGATCTATCTTAAAAATGTGCTTCTTTGCTTTCTTCTCCTTTGATGATGATGCCTTCACCAATTGAATGGGTACAATGGATTTGGAGGCTTGGCCTTCCTCGGTATGTTGCTCGGTGGAGGCAACACTTTTGTTGGTTCCTATAGCCTCTGTTGTATCCTTCAGTGTTTCCTTGCTTGGGGTTTTAGTGGTGACTATTTCAGTGTTTTAAGGTACTTGTGAAGTTTGTTCCCTAGTGGCCTGAGAGGTAGATTCACCTTGTGTAGCCTTTTGACCCTTTGTACCTTGATCTGTGTCCTGAGGTTTTTCAGCTGAAACTTGTTGAGTTACTGGAGGATAGGGCTTAACTTATTCCAAAACTGATTCACTTGATACCAGTTTGGCATAGGCATTCCCTTCTATCATCTCTTCTTCCTGTGTCTCAGTGTCCATGACATCCTCATCTAACTGAATAGTGGAAGCAGGATCTTGCTCGGTGATGTCAACTATCTCCACTTCACCTTGAGGCTCTTCAGTCTGAATTTTGAATATTTCCTGCCATTTTTCTTTAGTTTCATTCTCTACTTCAAGATAAAGGCCATTCATCATTTTCAAGGCCCTTTGCTTTACTTGAAAATTTGTCTGGTAGTTTTTCAAATGATCTTTTATATCTTCTACCGACATATCTAGAAAGAGATGTACCAAAACTCTTTCTCTAATCTACTTCTCTGAGTCCATAGCATATTTCCATCTATTGTCAATATGAGAGTACAATTCTTTTGAAAGAAAATCAGTTACTTCCAATGGAATTATTAATTCTGTCGGTTGATGACAAACATCAACTGTCTAAGTCTCTACTGGTGGGGTAGGACTCCAAGTTGCTCTCTGAGATACTCAAATGTTTCCTTAGGCAAAGGCTTAGTAAAAATATCTACAATCTGCTCTTTAGTATTCACATAAACCAATTTCACTTCTTTTGCTTCAACATTTTCTCTTAGAAAGTTCAATTTGATAGAAACATGTTTAGTTTTAGAGTGAAGTACCGGGTTCTTTGATATATCAATTGATGTTGTATTGTCATAGTAAATAGTTATAGGTTCCTTGCAATTTACCTTTATGTCCTTCAACATTTGCTTGATCCATAATATCCATGTACAGTTGGTTGTTGCTGCAACATATTCTGATTCTACTATTGATAAACTTGTACAACTTTGTTTCTTGCTCAACCATGAAATTAGTCTGTTGCCAAGAAAAAATGCTCTGTCGGTGGTACTTTTTCTGTCATTCACATCTCTTGCCCAATTAGCATATGTGTATGCACATAAGTCAAAATTTTCATCTCTAGGATACCATAAACCAAGATTTGTAGCACCTTGTAGGTACCAGAAAATCTTTTTTACTGCTGATTCATAATTTTCTTTAGGATTACTTTGAAATCTTGAAATAATACATACTGCATTCATAATATCAGGTCTTGTTTGTGTCAAATACAGTAAACCTCCTATCATAGATTTGTATCTAGTTTGATTAACAGGTGTAGATTCATCCTTCAAAGATAATTTATCATTTGTAGTCATAGGTGTGCTTACCGGTTTACAATTCTCCATGCAAAATTTCTTTAGTAATTCCTTCAAGTACTTAGATTGACATAGGAATATACCTTTATCAGTCTGTGAAATCTACAATCCTAAAAAGAATTTTATCTCTCCAATCATAAACATTTCAAATTCTTGCTGCATTTTGTTAGAAAAGTCTTTACACAAACCATCTTCTCCTCCAAAGATTATATCATCAACAAAAAATTCAATAACCAAGATGTCATCATTAGTTACTTTGTAGTATAGATTGCTATCAGCATTACCTTTTGTGTAACCAAGCTTCAAAAGATATTTCTCCAATCTTGCATACCAAGCTCTAGGAGCTTGTTTCAATCCATATAAAGCTTTCCTTAACCTACAAACCATGTTTATGATATGTGTCAAATAAAATCCATCAGGTTGCCCAATGTAAACTTCTTCTTCAAGATCTCCATTCAGAAATGCACATTTAACATCCATTTGATATACTTTATAGTTCTTGTGTGCTGCAAAGCCAATAAAAGTCTGATAACTCAATGATGAATAGTGAGTACCAAACAAGTACTGAGAGGGGGGGATGAATCAGTATAGGGACAAAAACTTTTCTTGAACCGGTTTGACTGCAGACAGTGAACTTGACTGACAATAACTAACACTGGTCTAAACCAGATTACTGCCGGTTAAACACAATGCGACTGTGAAAGACATAAACTGGAAATACTTATCTTTCCACACAACTTACACCTTTATTTCCACTTTATCCTTGTGCATAAATAGGTAATCTACCATCAAAAATATATAAAAACTTGCTAGATCAACATGATTCACCACTAAATTGGAAATAACAAAACATCACATGATAGAGGCATCACACAAATTTTTCACGTGGAAACCCAACTGGTAAAACCACGGTGGGGATGAATACCCACAAGCTATTTTTGAACTCTTTAGAAGTCCACTTTGTTAGGAGTCTAGTCTGGTTAAAGACTGTTACAACAAGTCCTATTAGGAACCGATCCTGTTAGGGATCACCCGGTTAAGGGATGGCTAGAATACCCGGTTAAGGGTTAAACCCTATTAGAGGTTACCTTATTAGAGGATTTTCTGAACTCAATGGCTTTGAGTCACCCTATTAAAGGATTTACAACAATTTGGTTAAAGATACTCTGTTAAGGGATTTTCCAACTATTGAAGTGGTTAAATATCAACAAGTATTACAATGATCTGGTAATAGCACACAATGCTAATGTAGATCCAGTTTAGTTCCTTCCTTCTACACACACACTTTGTAGGTATCGAATCTCTTATTTAGTCTGGCAAGAATCACGTATCTCTGCACTTAGATACACACACAACATTTGCCAATAACCTCAACATGAAACACAACATCGACCTTATAGGAAATAGATAGGTCGGTAGCAAAAACCCTAAATCCTAAACATTTAGGTTGAGGAATTCAGTTGGTTCAATCCTGACCATTGAACACTTTGCATTTGAATAAAACAGTCTTGAATAGATCTCAAGACAATCTCCATCATTCACTCTTCACCGCTTCATGGAGGCGATAACCCATCACGCATTCTCCACTATTTGCAGAGACTTTGCACATTCTTGAGGTAGATAGGATCAATCCCCTTCATGCAAGATCCTTCACGCGCATGAGGCTGATGTGGCAACATGATCTATTTACTATCACAACGCTAACTCATCACACAATGTCATCGGTTGAGTCACACAGGCTCAAGACACTCCAACCAGAAACCCTGAGACTAAGACTACCAACTGGTAGTCATACCATATTAAACCTTAATAGAAAACATTCCATATGCCAGTTCACATTACATCATACCGGTTCACCTGAACAAGCCTACCGCTTCTCCTTTTGCACATATACTGGTTCACAACATTATATTGGTTCACTTTGCCAATTGCTTAACCGGTTCACTCTTTAGCATATTGTCAGTTCACTCTTCAACATATTGACATCAATGACAACATAATATCATCATGTCAACATACTCTGCACAAATGCCAACAATCTCCCCCTTTGGCATTGATGGCAATATAAAAAGATATCTCTCTTTCTGCATCACATCTTCTCCTAAATACTACAGATATCTTCTCTGCTTCACATCTTCTCCCCCTTTGACAACAATGCCAAAGTGAAGGCACGAGCTTCCCTATTCCACTATGTTGCTCCCCCTGAGAAGTAGCATCCTTCAACACATCAATCCTGAAAAGATATAGCAAAGTAGGATTTGATTGATGTGGAGCACAAATTTTTAGTTTACCTCTTGAAGGGGTACCACCCCAAATTCACCTCACAAATAGGTAAATGTAGCCTTTGGTAGAGGCTTGGTGAATATGTCTGCTAACTGCTCCTTACTGGAAACATGTTCCAATACCACCTCTTTGTTCTGAACCTTTTCCCTTAAGAAATGATACTTGAGTTCAAAGTGCTTGGTTCTAGCATGTAAAACCAGATTCTTGGAAATGTTAATTGCACTTGTATTGTCACAAAATATACTTACCGGTTCAGATACAAGAACTTTGAAGCCATTCAATACATGCTTCATCCAAATAGTCTGGGTGTAGTTCATAAAAGCTGCAACATACTAAGCTTCTGCTATAGACTGAGAGATACAACTCTGCTTTTTACCCATCCATGAGGCCAGTTACCACCGAGAAAGAATGCACCATCGGTTGTGTTCTTCTGGTCATCCACATTACCAGTCCAATCAGCATATGTGAACACTTTCAGGTTGAAATCATCACTGTATGGATACCATAATCCATAGTCAATAGTTCCCTTTAGATATCTAAGAGTCTGCTTGACTACTACCAAGTGGGATTCTCTTGGGCTTTTCTGAAACCGAGCAGTAATACCCACTGCATGTGCAATGTCCAGTCTTCTATGCACTACATAATGCAACTTACCAATCATTGATCGGTATTCCTTCTCATTTACCAATGTTGAGTCATCCTCCTTTGATAGTTTACAACCGGTTATCATTGGTGTACCAACCGGTTTGTTGTCTTCCATGCCAAAGGTCTTCAATACCTCTTTGACATACTTGGACTGAGTAATAAAGATTCCATATTTCACTTGTTGAATCTTCAGTCCAATGAAGAACTTAATCTCCCCTATGAGTGACATTTCAAACTCTTTTTTCATCTCATCAGCAAATTCATGACTCATCTTGTCATCACCACCAAAGATTATGTCATCAACAAATACTTCACAGATCATAATCTGATCTCCTTCTGATTTCAAGTAGATATTGCTAGCTTCACTTGTTCTTTCAAATCCAATCTTCACAAGATGGGAGTGAAAGCATTCATACCATGCTCTAGGTGCCTACTTCAGTCCATACAAGGCTTTATGTAGCCTGCACACCATGTCATTGTCCTTAGACAGGGCAAACCCATTTGGTTTCTCTATATATACCTCCTCTTCAAGTATTCCATTTAGAAATGCATATTTTACATCCATTTGGTATACCTTGAATCCTTTACAAGATGCATATACAAGAAGCATACACACTCCTTCCAATCTTGCTACTGGAGCACAAGTTTCTCCATAGTCTTCTCCTTCTTCTTGGGCATATCCTTTACAGACTAGTCTGGCTTTGTTCCTTACCACTGTGCCATCCTCATTCAGCTTGTTTCTGAAAACCCATTTGGTTCCAATGACATTTTTATGCTCCAGTCTAGGTACCAAAGACCATGTACCAGTGTATTCATAATAGGTTCATTTGTGATTATCTCCAGATGATGCCGGTATAACTGGATCATCAATCTGTACTGGTGTATTCATAATAGGTTCATTTGTGATTATCTCAATTGTCAGTTTAGAGTCTGTGTACCTTGAATTTCCTCTAAACTGTTCTTCAATTTTCACATTTGCACTCTCAACAATTTTCTGCAATCTCTTGTTAAAACATCTATATGCCTTTCTCTTAGATGAATAACCAAGAAATATTCCTTCATCACTTCTAGGATCAAATTTGCCAATATACTCATCTCTTCTAATATAACACTTACTTCCAAATATTCTAAAATATTTAAGAGTAGGAGTATTACCAAACCATAGTTCATGTGGGGTCTTACTAGTTTCTCCTCTGATGTGAACTCTATTGAATGTATAAATAGTTGTATTGACCACTTCTCTCCAATATATATGAGGTAGATTAGCTTTTGATATCATACTTCTGGCTACATCCAAGATAGTTATGTTTTTCCTTTCTACAACTCCATTCTGTTGGGGTGTCCGGGGTGCTGACAATTGTCTTCTGATCCCATTCACTCCATAGAATGTATTACTTAAATGTGAATTCACCTCCTTGATCTGATCTCAAACATTTTATTTTCTTGGCAGTTTCATTTTCTACCATCACCTTGAATAGTTTGAATTTCCCAAATGCTTTAGATTTTTCTCTGAGAAAAGTAACCCAACACATTCTAGAATAGTCATCAATGATTAGCATAAAATATCTATCTCCTTGTATACTTCTAGTTCTTGTTGGACCACATAAATTAGTATGAGTTAAATCAAGAACATCATTAGAATTCTCCAAAATACTCTTGAAAGATGCTCTAACTCGCTTTCTAAATTGACATTCCTTACATACCGGATTGTGAGGTTTAACAATCTTAGGTAAATCTCTAATTGCCTTAGTAGTACTGATTTTCACAATACAATCAAAATTTACATGACAAAGTATTTTATGCTATAACCAACTTTCATCAATGTGTGCAATCAAACATGTTTTCTCATTGTTGTTGAAATGAAAGATATTACCTCTAGTTTGATTACCGGTTGCAATTTCCAAACTAGTTCTGTTTAAGATTTTGCATTTACCTTTCTTGAATTGTAACTAAAATCCTTTCTCAACTAATTGACCAACACTCAAAAGATTATGCTTCAGACCTTCAACATAGTAGACATTATCAGTATTGTTCTTACCATCAAAAGATATAGTGCCTTTTCCTTTGATCAAACAAGCTTTATCATCTCCAAACCTTACTAGACCTCCATTGTAATCTTGAAAGGTTAAGAATTTACTCTTATCTCTAGTCATATGATGTGAACATCCTGAATCAATAATCCATTCATGGTTATCTTCAACTTTAGCTACCAGGGCCTGCTCTATTGATTGAATAGTAGGTGTTGGTTGATCTTATATTAAAGCAACAAAATCCCATCCATTGTCTGTTGGATCTTCATCAGGATCATCAGTGACTCCTTCATCAACATAATAACAATATTTGTCTCTATTCTTCTTGAATTTTTATTTCTAATAGTCAGGGTTAGGCTTATAAGTTCTTTTAGCTTCTTCTCTTAATCTTGCATGTCTATTAGGACATCTAGATGCCATGTGACCAATCTTATTATAGTTAAAAGATTTAAAGGGTGCTTTACCTTCATACTTACTTCCAATTGGACCTTTAGGCATTTTCCTTGCAAATAGTGCTTCAAGTTCTTCAAGTTCTTCATTTTCTCTCCTTCTTTCTTCAAGTTCTCTTGCATAGAAGGCTTTCCAATTAGATTTGTCAAATGATGATGATGCTAGTGAAGTTGATGATGATGCCTTAAAAGCTAGATCTATCTTGATAGTAGTAATAGGACCAAATTCCTCAATCTCAAAAGCTGAAAGTTTTCCAACCAAAGTGTCTCTAGATACTGATGCATTAGGCATTGTTCTTAATTCATTTATAGTAGTAACTTTCATTTTATATGCCGGTGGAAAAGCTCTTAAAACTTTAGAAACAATCTCATCTTCACTTAAGGTTCCTCCACAACATTGTATACCCAAAACAATTTCATTTACTCTTTCCATAAAAGTAGAAATTCTTTCATCTTCTTCCATTTTCAAACTTTCATACCTAACCTAGAAGCATTCAAGTTTTGCAATTTTGACTATGCAATCTTCTTCATTCAATGTTTCCAGTTTGTCCCAAATAGCTTTAGTAGTAGATCTATCTGACAATCCCATGACTTGTTGATCTGACAATGCGCTCAAAAGTGCTTCTCTTGCTTTGCAATCATTTTCCTCATATTTTCGTAAGGTTGGTGGATTAGGATGACCGGGAGTAGGAGCAATATAGCCATTCTTTGTAACCTCCCATATATCCTTTCCAATGCAATTCAAGTGTGTCTCCATCTTGATCTTCCATATGCCATAGTTAGTTCCATCAAGTTTCAGACTGTCCTTCCTGAAATAGTTGGTAGACATTGGATCTCCTCAAGTTGTTAAACTTCTACAAAAAGAGGACAAGGCTTTGATACCAATTGTTAGGTATCAAAGACAACTGAGAGGGGGCAGTGAATCAGTTGTCTAATCAATTCAACCAAAATTAACTTAACCAAAACTTAATGCTTAATACTGGTAAACCAAAATTTATGCCGGTAGATAGTCTTAATTGTTAATTGCAATATTGGTAAAGATTAATGCATGAAATAGAAAGGCAACAACATCCATAACACATAACACCAATGTTTGTATGTGGAAACCCTATAAGGGGAAAAATCATGGTGGGAAGCCTTACCCACAATCAAATGATACTACTGCAGATACTATGTGTTTACAATATGGATTTTGCACATGCAGAAAGGCCAGCTACCTGGAGCTCATTGCTCAATCACAAAATGAGAGTCACACTGACTACAATTGGATGGTTAAATCCAATGATAATGTACTGCACAAAATAGCATCTTCATATGATGGATTCAGTACCGGTGTAGTTCTGATTGCCTTCACAAAACCCTCCTTCAACCTTCAAATGATGTCTGTGTATATAGCTCTGCTTATTTTTGCATATACTCTATTACAATTCTTTTTCCCAATCGCATATCGATCTTACAAATAAGATCTTACATATATACCATAACCTAAGACCAATTGAATAGGCCGACTCACTAAAAGATATTACAATAAAATCAATTACAACCAAATCAATATCCAATGCATGATGTCTGCTCAATGCATTTACAATAATAATAAATCATATCCATAACATGCCATGCTGATCTGGAATAGATATGACTGTCGGTGCTTATCCTGGACCTATTTTTCAGTAATAGTAAATATGCAAACCCGAATAAACAAATAACCAAATCACCAAAACCAAGTGATCAAATAATGTCTTTGACATAACCAAGTAGTTTCCAAGTCATTCCAAGTGTCGGTGAACAATATAATCTGTTGGGGAACTAAATACTAGTTTCTTGCATGAGTCTTTGTTTTGTTGGTGAACATAACCAAAATCTCCAAGTGTTAATAAGTGTTGACAAGTGTTGACATCAATGACAAAACCATATCAACATATCCAAAATACCAACAAAGTCTAATTTAAGGGGGGGTGTTAGAGTAATCGGGTCTTTACTTGATTAATTAAATGACATTTGTTTAATTAATTATGTTCCCCTTTATCTCTTTTACACTTAAGCTAACATAAGGTGCATAATAATTAATTATTTTATTAATTATTATTTGCAAGCCTAGGGTTTTCCCTTTTAGGGTTTTTTGACCTACTAGAGGTTGAATCTTTTCTTTTGTATCATTATTTCTATTACACATTTTTGTGAATACATAGCTCTCATCTTTTTGAGCATTTTTTGTGTATTTGGTTTTTTCTCTGTTGCTTCCTTGCTTCTCCTTGTAACAGGTTTATTCATCTTATAGAGATCATTTGGGCTCCAGTGGTGTTGTATTTCCCAACTCTCACATGGTATCAGATCTGCAACTACCTGTTCTTGTTTTGAGCATTTTCTGTGTATTTGGTTTTTTCTCTGTTGCTTCCTTGCTTCTCCTTGTAATAGGTTTATTTAGCTTGTAGAGATCATTTGGGTTGTTGTGGTGTTGTATTTCTCAACTCTCACAATAAAAGAAAATTCTTATCTTTTCAAGAAATTCAAGGAGGTCTAGTAAGGTTTGGAGATGATAAAGCTTGTTTAATCAAAGGAAAGGGCACTCTATCTTTGGATGGTAAGCATAATACTGAAAATGTTTATTATGTAGAAGGTTTAAAGCATAATCTTTTGAGTGTTGGTCAGCTAGTGGAAAAAGGATTTCAGTTATAATTCAAGAATGGGAAATACAAAATCATAAATAGAACTAGATTGGAGATTGCAACCAGTAATCAAACTAAAGGTAATATCTTTCACTTGAATACAAGTGATAAAACATGTTTTATTGCACATATTGATGAACGTTGGTTATGGCATAAAAGACTCTGTCATGTGAATTTTGATTGCATTGTAAAGTTCAGTTCAACTAAGGCAGTAAGGGATTTACCTAAGATTGTGAAACCTCATAATCCGGTATGTAAGGAGTGTCAAATGGGAAAGCAAGTTAGAACAACATTTAACAGCATTACTGAGAAGTCCAATAATATTCTTGATTTAATTCATACTAATTTATGTGGTCCAGCAAGAACAAGAAGTCTACAAGGAGATAGATACTTTATGCTAATAATTGATGATTATTCTAGAATGTGTTGGGTTACTTTTCTCAAGGAGAAATCAGAAGATTTTGGAAGATTCAAGATATTCAAGGCAATGGTAGAGAATGAAACCGACAAGAAAATTAAATGTTTAAGATCAGATCAAGGAGGAGAATTTACATCTAGGGAATTTAATGCATTTTGTGAAGTGAATGGAATCAAAAGACAACTATCAGCACCCTAGACACCCCAGCAGAATGGATTTGTGGAGAGGAAGAACATAACTATTCTGGATGCAGCAAGGGCTATGTTAATGGAAGCAAATCTACCTCATGTGTACTGAAGAGAAGCAGTGAATACAACGGTTTATACTTTCAACAGAGTTCACATCAAAAGTGAAACCGGTAAGACCCCTTATGAACTATGGTTTTGTCACATTCCTACTCTTAAGTATTTCAGAATATTTGGAAGCAAATGTTATATTAGAAGAGATGAGTATATTGGTAAATTTGATCCTAGAAGTGATGAAGGAATATTTCTTGGTTATTCATCTAAAAGCAAGGCATATAGATTTTATAATAAAAGGTTAAAGAAAATCATTGAGAGTACTAATGTGAAGATAGATGAACACTTTAGAGGAGATTCAAGATCTGTTAAACTGGTAGTTGAAATGATTATAGATCAGCCAACACAGATTGCACCGGTACAGAATGAAGACCCAATCACACCAACATCATTAGAAAACTCAACAGTGACTGAAGAACAACAACTTGTGAATGTTAATTAGAACAAACCTAGGTATGTAAGATTGATTCATTCAGAGAATCAGATATTTGGAAATAAGAATCAAGGTGTTATGATTAGAGGAAGACTAGAAAATGAAGAGGTATGTTTAATTTCTCAAGTTGAACCAACATCTATTATTGAAGCATGTAAGGATGAACATTGGATAAAAGCAATGGAAGATGAATTAGAATAAATTGAAAAGAACAACACTTGGACATTAGTTCCCTGGCCTAAAGACAAAAATGTAATTGGAACTAAATGGGTATATAGGAATAAACTTAATGAAGATGGAGAAGTAATCAGAAACAAAGAAAGATTATTTTGTAAAGGTTATTCATAGAAAGAAGGAATTGATTATAATGAAACCTTTGCATCGGTAGCCAGAATTGAGGCAGTTAGACTATTTCTTGTATTTGCAGCCTATGAGAACTATAAAGTTTATCAAATGGATGTAAAATATGCATTTCTGAATGGAGATCTTGAGGAGGAAGTTTACATTGAACAGCCTGATGGATTTTCTTTGACAGATAATAAGGATATGGTTTGCAGGTTAAGGAAAGCTTTATATGGATTGAAGCAAGCTCCCAGAGCTTGGTATGCTAGATTGGATAAATATCTTTTGAAGCTTGGTTACACAAAAGGTAATGCTAACAACAATTTGTATTAAAAAGTTACCAATGATGATATTTTGGTTAATGAAGTATTTTTAGATGATATCATTTTTGGAGGTGAAGATGGATTATGTAAGGACTTTTCTAATTAGATGCAAAAAGAATTTGAAATGTCTATGATTGGAAAGATAAAAAAATTTCTAGGTTTGCAGATTTCACAAACAGATAAAGGTATATTCATATGTCAAACAAAGTACTTGAAGGAACTGTTGAAGAAATTTGGTATGGAAAACTCCAAACTGGTAAGTACTCCTATGACTATAACTAATAAATTGACATTGAAGGATGATTCAGCTCATATTAATCTGACAAGGTACAAATCTATGATTGGAGGTTAACTATATTTGACATAAACAAGACCTGATATAATGAATGCAGTATGTATTGTTTTAATATTTCAAAGCAATCTTAAAGAAAATTATGAATCAGCACTTAAAAGGATTTTCTGGTACCTACAAGGCACAACAAATCTTGGTTTATGGTATCCTAAAGATGAAAATTTTGATTTATGTGCATACACCGATGCAAATTGGGAAGGAGATGTAGATGACAAAAAGAGTACCACTGGCGGTGCATTCTTTCTTGGTAGCAGATTGATTTCATAGATAAGCAATAAACAGACTTGTACATCATTATCAATAGCAAAATCAGAATATGTTGCAGCAGCAACTAATTGTACTTAGGTATTATGGATTAGGCAAATGTTGAAGGATATAAAGGTAAAATGCAAAGAACCAATAATCATTTATTGTGATAACTCGGCAACAATTGATATATCAAAGAATCCAGTATTTCACTCTAAGACAAAGCATTTTTCTATTAAGTATAATTTTTTGAAAGAGAATGTTGAAGCAAATAAAGTGAAATTGGTTTATGTGAATACTAAAGAGAAAATTGTAGATATCTTTACAAAGCCTTTACCTAAGGAAACATTTGAATATCTCATAGAGCGGCTTGGGGTAACTTCCCCACCAGCAAAGACTTAGATGTTGAAGATTGGCATCAAACTGGCAGGGACTAAACAAAAAAATCTTTTTCCAGCTTTGATGAAGGAGAGCTACTTCTCAGGGCGAGCAGTTGGCAGAATGTTAAGTTTTGAATTCTTAACTGCTTTGGCATTTGATGTCAAAGGGGGAGAGATATATATGGAAAAACATCATTCCTTGGGAGAGAGATTATTCATTGAGGGAGAGATATACTCTTTGGATATATGTATTTTTGGTTTTGGTTCTGTAACAAACTTTGTATCAATCTATCTTTGGGAGATTGATTGATTTACTAGTTTTGGCATTTTGTTTTTGGCACTTAGATGTTTTTTCATCTAGTGTTGCCATCAATGCCAAAGGGGGAGATTGTTGGTATTATGGATGACTTTGTCATGTGTTGCATTGGTTTTGTCATTGATGTCAACACTTGTCTTCTTGGCGGTTTACATTATATTCACCGGTATGGTTAGTGGCTTATGCACAATCACCGGTATGTGTTCACCAGCAGGTTATATGGTTCACCGATAGCGATGATGACTTGTTATCATCTAGAGATCATTTGGTTATGTCAAAGACATGGATTGGAAGTTTGGTTTTGGTGTTTTACTTATTGGTCTAATTGAGTTGATAGATTTGCCTTAACCAGTAGATAGGTCTAGTTTATGGACTGATACATGTTATCTACTCTAGATCAACACAACATGTTATGGAGATTGTTTATTGATTGGATGTTATGGTAAATGTATTAAGCCGACATGTTGTATCGCATCAAGACTTATTTGTAATTGATTTAATTGTAATATCTTTAGTGAGCCGACCTATACATTTTCTCTTAGGTTTTGTATAAATTATTGTAAGATCTTTTTGAAGATCGGGATATGGTAATGGTATGAGTGTATTCGAAAATTGAATAGAAAAAATAAGTAGATCCTTGTGCGAATCATGCAAACATTATTCAAAGGTTGAAGGAAGGTTATGAAGGTGTTTTGACGCTCATGTTCAAAGCTTAACCGATACTGAATCCAACATTGGAGATGCTATTTTGAGAAGTACATTATCATTGGATTTAACCATCCAATTGTGTAGTCAGTGTGACTCCTAATTTATGATTGAGCAGTGAGCTCTAGGTAGTTGGCCTTTCTGCATGTGCAAACCCCATCTGTATACACATATTATCTGCAATAGTATCATCTGATTGTGGGTAAGGTTTCCCACCATGGTTTTTCCCTTACTGGGTTTCCACATCAAAATATTTGTGTTATGTGTTGTGGATTATTTTTCTGTTTTAGTTTCATGCATTAAGTTAAACCGGTACTGTTATATCTATTAATCTATTTTACCGACACTTAAGTTTGGTTTACTGGCATTAAGTTTAAGTTGGAATAATTTGCATTTGGTTTACAATTTATTGACAACTGGTTCACAACTGATTCACCCCCCCCCCCTCTTAGTTGTCTTTCTCGGGACCTAACAAAGACATTCTAAAAACACATCGAGAGGTCCAATCCACACGTTACAATTAAAGTTGGTCCATAACCTAGATCAATCGGGACCCAGTATAGGTCCACACGCTACAACAATGATCTCCATCTACCAAGTCTCGAACATGATCACTAACAACATCCTAAAACTCCACTATAAGTTACACCATCACCACTTATGCAATTCATCAAATATCTTCATCAAAAGCTCTACTGGTGAAACCCTCGTCGAAGCCAAAAACTAAGCTTCTAAGCAAGCAGGATAGCATTAGATCACCAGACCAAAACCAACTGACCGAATATGAGCATGAGTATCATGAACAATCCAATTCCATCACCAAACTATACTGGAGCCTACCAGATCATGCCATATCCAAATCAATCAGAAACCACTCAACCTATCCAAACTAGAAGAGTGTCGGTAAAGCATCCAAATAGCTAGTGTTGGCATCAATGCAACACATAATCAATTCCACCAAATGGCCAACAAAATGGATCAGGGAGAGGATCCAATTTCTCTAGTATGAGATGTTATAACTACAATTAGATGGGGCACTTGACCTACAAGTATCGAGAGAAAGCCTCAACTTCTCATGGTGGTGAGAGGAGAACCACTTTGACTCAAGAAGATGCAAGGAGTGTGACATCTCCTGAAGTGAATTTGACATCAAAGATGGGAGAGAAACTGATGATCAAGAGGACATTGCTAAAGGAACTAGTGAAGACTGAGCCACCCCAAAGAAAGGCTTTGTTTAGAGTCAACTGCAAGATTCAAGGTAAGGTTTGTAAAGTTGTCAGAGATTCAGGATCTACTAATAACATTGTATCTCTAGAAGCAGTAAAAAAGTTGAAATTGGAGACAATATCCTATAGTTGTCCATATAGAATCAGTTGGTTGAAAAAATTGCAACACATACTCATCAATGAATGAGCATGGGTAGAGTTCAGTATTGGGGGTATAAGGCTAAAGTTTTGTCTGACATCCTTCCAATGGATGATTGCCATCTTTTGCTTGGCAAACCATGGAAGTTTGATAGAAAGGCTCATCATGATGAAAAAAAGAATGCTTACTCTTTCCAAAAGGATGGTGTGTCCTTTAGGATACAGTTTGTGCTAGAAGGGGATCCATATCATGTAGGATCTAGTGTGATGATATGTGGAGAAAAAGAATTCATTGATACACTAAAGGAGGAAGGTGGAGTAGGTTTTTCTTTGATTGTGAAGCCTAGGGAAGAAATGAAGAAGGGTGTGAGTGAGGTAGGACCTAAGGAGGTTAGGGAACTTCTAGACCAGTACAAAGGAGTGGTTGCAGAAGAAATACTTGATTCCCTGCCACCTATCAAAGATATTAGTCATCAGATTGACCTCATACTGAGAGTAGTACTTCCTAACAAGGTAATATATAAAATCACCCCACAATAGAATGAAGAGATAGCTAGGCAAATTCAAGATCTCCTAGATAAAGGGTTGATAAGAAAGAGCCTTAGCCCATGTGTAGTGCCTACTATTTTATCCACAAAGAAGGATGGGAAATGGAGGCTTTGTACTAATTCTAGGGCTATCAATAGGATAACCATCAAATATAGGTTTCCTATTCCAAGGATAGAGGACCTAATGGATTATTTAGGGGGAGCTACCTATTTCTCTAAAATTGACCTCAAGAGTGGGTATCATCAGATAAGGATAAGAGAGGAGGATGAATGGAAGACTACATTTAAAAATAATGAAGGGTTGTATGAATGGCTTGTGATGCCTTTTGGTCTTTCAAATGCCTCTAACACCTTTTTGAGACTAATGAAAGAAGTGTTGCAAGAATTTATAGGGAAGTTTGTGGTAGTCTACCTTGATGAAATACTGGTGTTTAGTAAGAGAAAGGAGGAGCACTTAAAACACTTGGAGATAGTCTTGAAGCGGCTGCAGGAGTAGAAGTTGATGATAAATTTAGAAAAGTGTGACTTCATGAAGTAGGAGCTAGTGTACTTAGGCTTTGTCATCTCTAAGGGTGACTTGAAGATGGATTCTTCCAAGGTAGAGGCTATTCTGAACTAGCCTACACCTAAGATACCTAGAGAGGTAAGAAGTATTCATGGTTTGGAAATATTTTATACGAAATTTATTAGAAATTACAGTTATATTTGTGCACCTATGTTAGAAACCATCAAGGGTGGTGGTAAGGTGAAGCTTGTGTGGACCAAAAAAGAAGATAAGAGTTTTGAGTGTTTAAAATAGAAAGTTGCCAAGTACCCAGTCCTAGTATTGCATGATTTCATTAAGGTCTTCGCCATTGAATTTTATGCCAATGGATTGGCTATAAGAGAAGTATTGAGCCAAGAGGGGAGACCGGTGGCCTTTTTTAGTGAAAAACTAAATGAAGCAAAGAGGAAGTATTCCTCATATGATTTAGAGTTGTATGCTATGATACAAGCTCTAAAAAAGTGGAGGCATTACTTTCTTCCTAAGGAGTTTATTGTGTATACTAATAATCATGCTCTTAGTTTTTTGAATGGACAAGAGAAACTTAGTCATAGGCATATGAAATGGGTTGAAAGTCTTCAAGCATACACCTTCATTATCAAGCACAAGAAAGGGGTAGCCAACAAGGTTGCAGATTCTCTAAGTAGGAGGGTGTTGACAATACTATTGGCAATATGGATGAATTGATTGTATTGCATTGATGTTTTGTCATTGATGTCAACACTATCTATTATGGTTGGTTACCGACAGACAGGCTTTGGTTACTAGTAGAAGATCTTGTGTTACTGGTATGGGTTTAAGGTTTAACCAGCAGAGCTTTCACTAAGAAACCTTGACAAAATGCTAAGTGGTGTTGGTTCGGCTTCTAGATAGAATTTAGGATGCAGAAGGTGATCCTTGATCATGCCTCAACTAATTAAAGACATCACTTTGGCATAGTGGACCTAGATTAGGTCTGGTACCTATATAGGTTATGGACTGGTATCATGTTAACATGTTCTCTATAGGATACCGGGATGATTTATGGATTGGTTATTGTTGTTTCGGTCTAAAGTCAACATGGCATATCATTGTAATATGGATGTATGTAATGATCTTATTCTAATATACTTTAGGTGGCTGACCTAATTGGTTTAGGCCTTAGGGTTTGTATAAATTGATGTAAGATCTCATTGTAGATCATGGAATGGAATGGTATGGGAATGAAAAAGTAGTAATCATGGTCATGGAATGTAATATCATATGCGAAGGAGATTTGGTCAATCATAGGCGATCGAAATGGGTTTAAGTAAGAGGTCAAAGGCCTTCGGTATTGAGCTTAACCAAGACTGTAATCAGGCATGGTAGATGTTATCTCTGGCAGTTCATTATTTTGGATTGTTGTCCAAATATCTTGAGGTTGTTATGTAATGCCCGCCAAAATACCCTAGAGAAATTAAAACTACTAACACAATAATGGAGATTATTTTTTTTAATTAACATCTATTAAGAACTAATGTGTCCCGTAACATCTCCATCTAATTACATTCATTAACCAATAACCATTATTAACACACGTCATTACATTAATTACGTAAGTGGAAATAACATAACATCATTAATCTCTCTCTAAGGTACTTCAACGTCATTACTTATTTTACCACCAGAATGACATCCTACTCACATGATAAACATATTCCATCTTAATTTAATGCATCATATTCATTTCTCACCATGAGATATATAACCTACCAAATTATCTATCCATCATGATATGCATGCCATTCTACTATTTTACAACATATTACATTCCTTCCTTAGAAATGTAATACAACCCCATATTCATACATTCATTTTATGCACCAAATCTAAATTTGTTTTAACTCATCATTTCCTTTCTACATGCTCTTATCATTTTCCATAATAGTGCAATCCTAAGTATAATCCATCCTTACTAATATATTTAAACATACTTCAATCGTATCTAATACTAACATGATCTCATTCCATCTATTATGATTATCTACTCATAATGTATAAATCATAAATCATTCTTTTATCCACATGATAAATTAAATTC
The DNA here is from genome assembly GCF_030272615.1 of Cryptomeria japonica. NCBI lineage: Eukaryota > Viridiplantae > Streptophyta > Pinopsida > Cupressales > Cupressaceae > Cryptomeria > Cryptomeria japonica. The sequence continues at coordinate 661,046,845 of NC_081408.1, read as the reverse complement.
CCTTATTTCTTTACTTAATCACGAGTAAACAAAACATCACACTATCCCTTCAATCATAAAGTTCATTTACTAACTTACAAACATATAACTATATAAATCCATTGCTTCTAATATAGGTACATGGCATACATCATATACAAGTCACTTACTATCTATCTAGCATGATTTACCTATTAGCAACAGTTTCTTTTTTCTAATCCAACTACACATACAACCACTTTCATAACATGATCATTTCATTTGATAATAAACCCTAATGCATAACACAAGAATCCTAATATTTTCCTTCCATAATATTTTTCATTCTCTGCATACTTTTCTTAATTTTCAGGCGTACACATTGAGACATCATTATCTAAACCTTATCCATATTATCTAACATCCTCAATATTGGCATTTAAGATTATTCCTTTTCTTAGGGTTCTTTCACATATTAAATCACAATCTAAAGAATAACCATAAAATTCCTTTCTAACCAATACAAAAATATCATATTAGAAATCGCATCTATTTCAATTGCAACACCATTGCCAAATTTAGGTAAATGAAATCATTCCCTTCATTTAACAAGAACATCTCATTTCCACATTTACAAATCATAAAATATCCTAACCACCATTCATGAATTACTTACAAATACATTTACATAACAATACTTCAAGAACATAGCTCTTTTTTACATGATTCCATCCACCACATACAAGATACTACATACATCCATTTCATCATTTTCATTACATAAATCTGCTACAAGGTACATCTATATTCCATCAAGAAGGATAATCCACATCCATGCATAAAAAATCCAAGAGAACATCCCAATGGCTAAAAGCACCAACCACCCGAACATGCAGAACCAAAGGAACTAACCCCCATGCTAGGAGATGACACAAGGTTCCAACACACACTCTAAACCTAAGCTGGCACCTATAGCCAAAGAGACTAACCACATATGGAATCACACGCATGGGCCAATGACATCATACAAGACTAAACTTCTAGAGGTGCACGAATCAACAAGGCATAAATGCAAACTCAAAAGAGATAATAATAAACCACAAGGGGACACATGTAGGAGTGGAGTGTCATCACATGCCATCCTCTAACATATCAAATATAATATATATAACAACATAAGGCACTAGCCTTATGGGCATGTGGAGCCATCTCAACCTATGAGAGAACAAGGGAGATTGACTTGCCATAGCAATGGCCTTCTCATGCTTGTCCTAAAACATCCTCCCTAGGATCAAGTCATGAGGCTCACATCACTTATTATCTTTATTAATGAATCTAACTACCCAATGCATTAATTATTAGGTTATCACTTAATTACAAAACATGATAAACTTCCAATGTGCCCTAGCGGTCTAGACTTCATGCATCCTTACTAGGAACCTTATGCAATTCATACATCCTTACTAGGAACCTCATGCAAGCCTATCTCTCATGATCCCAGTCATCACATGGAAGCCTACTCCTCCCTAACATGGTCCAAACAATAAATTCAATAAGAGGCTCATATTATCAATTAAATATGAAATCATAATCATCATACACCCATTCATATACATGGTCATCCAAATTTCATAAAACCAATTAAACAACAAGAGCCTCATAGCATAAAATGTATCAATAAGATAATAAATTTCTATAGCAAGGCACATCTACTTGCTAGACTGAGCACAATAAATAACTCTTTCTACCATGGCTTCTCAACATGGTAGAGGCATAACTCCATTATAAAGATCATATAAAAGAAAAACCATAAAAGATTCATCAAATACATCAATTGTACAATCTGGAAAATCATCAATAAACATCTGAAAAGCCTCTGGTACAAACAAATGACTAAGAGAAATAGATTAAAATAAGTAAAATACTGAAAAACTCAAAATACACAATCGTAGTGTTTTAGTCATAACTTAAAAACCCAGATCACAAATGTCATTATTTTTATACATCATTTAGATGACTTCAAGGAGAAAAAACACAATAAATTTAGTAGAAACCGAGTTGATATTTTTGGCGACATCTTATAAATAAAGTCACAGATCTGTACCTAAGAATAGCAGATACAACACAAACATAAAATACAGGTTGCGACACAGAATCAAAATGAATAAATTAAAATACATAATCTATAGATTGACTATAATCATTTTCCCCATTTAAAACCCACAAACAACAATTTTGCGGACACAGAGAATATAGATAAATAAAATAATCTCTACAAAAGACAAGGGCTCCAACCTGGAATTAGAAGTTATGGAAGAAATTTGATGAAGAGCTCCAAATCCAAATCCAAACACAAGATCTAGCAAAAAAACAAGCCACAATCCAAATGTTGTAGAAAAAAAATCTCCAAGAATGGTAAAAAATCCCTCGACAACAAGCCTCGACTACCCAATAAAAAGAAATGCAAAGCAAAACCCTAGCCAATGAAAATAAATCAAAATATAATATTTTCTACCAACCCCATGTTAGGTTACTTTTATATTTTTCATTTCAAATTCAACCAATGAGAATGGAGAGTAGGTAGTAGTAACAAGAGAAATAGCTAAAATTGTATAAAATATTATTTACCAAGTAACAAGAGAAATGTAATAAGATATTATAAAGTATCAATCACCAATGCACAAACAATAATGACCATGCCCTATTAAATATCTAAGGGTCATTTAAGATAAAACCAATTAAATAATTAAATACAAGATGCCAAGGCTAAAAAGACAACTAAATAAATAAACATAAAATAACCAAAGCCCAATAAATAAATTAAAAGCCACCAATAAATATTAATCAACATTAAAATATCAAAGCATTATTAAACAATAAATCAATAATAAATAAATAAACATTAAATGAATAAATAATTAAATAATTAAATATCAAATAAATGGTCAAACCTCAATAAAGATTAAAATACCAAATAAATATTAAAATCATACAAAATAAATAACCATAAAATATCAAATAATTAAATGCTCAAGGCCAATAAAATCACACATCAAGAATCACATAATCAAATAAATCAACCATCTCTAAACATACTCACAATACTAAAAGGATCAAACTCATAAACTGACGTGGTGAATTACGCCAAGATGCTACGACACTTGGTGCACATCTTAGATCTAGAGTATGTGAAGGGAACTCATGTCATCTCTGAACCACATAAGCTATTGGAATTAAAGACATGCTCAGACCTATGAAGCTAGGTGGAGTCGATGTCTGGTACCTGCAAGGTCCTACAACCACAAAATGATAATACAACATATACATACATACATACATACATACATACAAACAAGTGAGAGTCACGACGACACATCCCACTTGCAATGAGTGATGTGGAATCATCTCTATCACAAAGACAGTCAAACAATAGTCAAACACATCTCATAAGCATCTCATCAAATGTAATCATGAAATAAGGTTAGTGTAATCAAAATCAACATCAAATTCATGATCAATATAAGCTTTTCATAATCTATCACATAGTAAGCATATAGTTTACATCGAATCACCTAATCAAATCATCCAAAATAGTATATGTACAATAATGTCTATCATCACAATGCATAACTAAATTACATGAACAATCATCATCCAAATCATCATAAATAGTCGAGATAAGTCTATCATGCATGAAATAAAAGTAAACTCTAATAAAAAAAAGTCAAGTCAAGGGTGGACACTACAGGTTATAACCTCTATGTCGTCAGTGAGACTCTTTTGTAATGAGAAGTACACTCTAGGAAGTGTGCCTTCCTACATGTGCAGGCCCCTTATTGTATCACATACTTTTTGCAAAAGTATAATCTGACTGTGGGTAGGCTTCCCATCGTGTTTTTTCCCTTTATCGGGATTTCCATGTACAAATCATGCTGTTATGTGGTATGGTTGCATTGTGTTAATTCTTTGTTTCATTCTTAAGTTTTATTGCTTACTGGTATTTGTTTCTGCTATTCTAGTATTCAATATTTATATGCTCCAGTTAAAGGTTATAAAGTGGTTTGATTAATATAATATGTTAACAACTGATTCACTCCCCCCCCCCTCTCAGTTGTTCACGGATTATCCTAACAATTGGTATCAGAGCTTTGGTCCTCTTTTGCATAAGCTTAACTGCTTGAGGTAGATCCTACGACAACTAATACTTCTAATCCACCAACAACTATTTTTAGAAGAGAAATCCCTAAGCTTGATGGAATAAATTATGGGATATGGAAAATATGAATGGAGACTCATCTTGGATGTCTTGGCAAGGACATTTGGGAGATCACTGAGAAAGGATATACACCTTATGATCTAGAATTTGGCAATCCTGCTCCTGCAGACCTGGACAAGAATATTGAAAATGATTGCAGAGCTAGAGAAGCCCTCTTGTGTGCACTTACTGATCAGCAAATCATGGGATTGACTGATAAATCATCAGAAAAGGTTATGCGGGATAAATTGCAAACTCTAAATGAAGGTGATCCTACTATCAAAATTGCTAAACTTGATGGTTACCAGGTAAGCTATGAGAACTTGAAGATGGAAGATAATGAAAGAATTTCTACACTTATGGAAAGAGTAAATGAGATTGTCATGGGAATTCAATGTTGTGGAGGATCTCTGAGTGAAGATGAAATAGTTTTCAAATTCTTGAGAGCCTTCCACCGACTTACAATATGAAGGAAACTGCAATTAATGAATTGAGAAGAATGGCAAACACTTTAGTTAGCAGAGACATTTTGATTGGGAAATTATCTACTTTTGAGCTTGAAGAATTTGGACCTTCTGGAGTTGCAAAGTTTGAACCTACTTTTCATGCATCATCATCTACAGACAAAAGTGATTGGAAAGTCTTATATGCAAAGAATTGGAAGATATGAGGAAAGAGGATGAAAAATTTGAGCAACTTGAAGCCTTATTTGCTGGAAGAGTACCTAAAGGATCGACAGGAAGTAAGTATGAAGGAAAAGAACCTTTTAAATGTTTTACATGTAATAAGATTGGTTATTTAGCATCTAGATGTCCTGAAAGGAATGATAGATTTGAATAGAGAGTTAAAAAACAATTTAAGCCTAATTAGAACAGATATAGATTCAAGAAAAGTAAACAATGCTACATAGCAGATGAGGAAGGAGTAAGTGATGACTCTGAGGATAAACCAGCAGCAAACTCTATGTTAGGACCCAAAGGCAACTGAGAGGGGGGGGGGGTGAATCAGTTGTCTAATAATTTCATCTCAAATATAACTTAATCAAACTTGATACTTAATATTGGTAAACCAAACTTAATGTCGGTTAACAAATTAACAGTTAATATTAATACCGGTGAAGCTTAATGCATGAAACAAAAAGAGAAACAACATCCACAACACATAACACAGAGATTTGTACGTGGAAACCCTGTAAGGGGAAAAACCATGGTGGGAAACCTTACCCACAATTAGATGATACTACTGTAGATAGTATGTGTGTACAAATAGGGTGTGCACATGCAGAAAGGCCAGCTACCTAGAGCTCACTGCTCAAACACAAGATGGGAGTCACACTGACTATAATTGGATGATTAAATCCAATGATAATGTACTGCTCAAAGTAACATCTTCTATGTTGGATTCAATACTGGTTAAGCTCTAATTATCTCCTTCAACCCTTCCTTGAATCTTCAAATGATGTTTGTGTGAGTATATCTTCTTATATTCGCATATACTGAATATCACAACCTTACCATACCATATTACATTCCATTACATAATATCACAAATGAGATCTTACATATATACCAAAACCTAAGACCAAATGTGTAGGTCGGCTCACTAAGAATATTACAATAAAATCAATTACAAATAAGTCAAGATGCAATGCATCATGTCGGCTCAATGATAATACCAATTGATTAAACCATCTCCATAATGTGTCGTGTTGATCTGGAATAGATAATGCATGTCGGTCCATAACCTAGACCAATTTGTCGGTAAAAACAAATATGTAGGACGATTAGACCAATAATCAAATCACCAAAACCAAGTGTCCAAACCATTTCTTCAACATAACCAAGTGATCTGTAGATGACAACAAGTCATCCTCATTGTTGGTGAACAATATAAATTGTCAGTGAACCAAATACCAGTGACTGTGCATAAGTCACTGAACTTGCCAGTGAACATAACCAAAGATCTCCAGAAGGATAAGTGTCGATAAGTGTTGACATAAATGACAAAACCAATGCAACACATCCATAATACCAACAATCTCCTCCTTTGGCATTGATGGAAACACAAGATGGAAAAATTGTCTAAATGCCAAAAACCAATAATCTCCAGAATAGATCAATGTTAGAAATCAAGCTATACATGCAGAGAGTAAAAATCTCTTTCCCAATAAATAATCTCCCTAAAGGATAATGTATTTTTCCATAGATATCTCTCCCCCTTTGACATAAAATGCCAAAGCAATACAAATACCAGATACAATCAGTTCATAGAACCAATTACAAATACCAACTGTTACTCCAACTACTCCCCCTGAGAAGTAGCTCTCGTCCATCAAAGCTAGAAAAAAGTTTCTCTATAAATTTTGTCGGTTCGATGCTAAGCATCAACTATTTAACTCTCTACCAGTGAGGGATAACCCCAAGCTTCTCTTTGAGATATTCAAAATTTTCCTTAGGCAAAGGCTTAGTAAAGATATTTGCAATCTGCTCTTTAGTATTCACATAAACCAATCTCACTTCTTTTGCTTCAACATTTTTCTTTCAGAAAATTGTATTTGAAAGAAACATGTTTAGTTTTGGAGTGAAATACTGGATTCTTAGACATCAATTGCTATTGAATTATCACAATAGATGATTATAGGTTCTTTGCATTTTACCTTTATGTCCTTCAACATTTGCTTAATCCATAATAACTAAGTACAATTAGTTGTCGCTGCAACATATTCTGATTCTACTGTTGATAATGATGTACAACTCTGTTTCTTGCTCAACCATGAAATCAATCTGCTACCAAGAAAGAATGCCCTACCGGTGGTGCTCTTTCTATCATCTACATCTCCTACCCAATTAGCATCAGTGTATGCATATAAATCAAAATTTTCATCTTTAGGATACCATAATCCAAGATTTGTTGTGCCTTGTAAATACCTAAAAATCCTTTTCACTTTTGATTCATGATTTTCTCTAGGATTACTTTGAAATATGGAAACTATACATACTACATTCATTATATCAGGTCTTGTTTGTGTCAAATATAGTAAACCTCCAATCATAGATTTGTATCTTATCGGATTAACAAGAGCTGAATCATCCTTCAATGATAGTTTATCAGTTGTAGTCATAGGAGTACTTACCGGTTTAAAGTTTTCCATACCAAATTTATTCAATAATTCCTTCAAGTACTTTGATTGACATAAGAATATACCTTTATCAGTCTCTAAAATCTGCAATCCTAAGAAGAATTTTATTTCCCTAATCATAGACATTTCAAATTCTTCCTGCATCTTATTAGAAAATTCTTTACACAATCCATCTTCTCCTCCAAAAATGATGTCATCAACAAAAAATTCAATAACCAAGATATCTTCATTAGTCACTTTGAAATATAAGTTGCTATCAGCATTACCTTTAGTGTAACCAAGCTTCAAAAGATATTTGTCCAATCTAGCATACCAAGCTCTAGGAGCTTGCTTCAATCCATATAAAGTTTTCCTTAATCTACAAACCATATCTTTATCATTTGTCAATGAAAATCCATTAGGTTGTTCAATGTAAAATTCTTCTTCAAGATCACCATTCAGAAATGCACATTTAACATCCATTTGATATACTTTATAGTTCTTGTGTGCTGCAAATGCAAGAAATAATCTGATTGCCTTAATTCTAGCTACCGGTGCAAAGGTTTCATTGTAATCAATTCCCTCTTTCTGTGAACATCCATTACAAAGTAATCTTTCTTTGTTTCTGATTACCTTACCATCTTCATTAAGTTTTTTTCTGAATACCCATTTAGTTCCAATTACATTTTTATTTTTAGGTTGGGGAACCAATGTCCATGTATTGTTCTTTTCAATTTGTTCCAATTCATCTTCCATAGATTTAATCCAATGTTTATCTTCACATGCCTTAGTAACAGATGGTTCAATTTGAGAAATTAAACATACCTCTTCATTTACCAATCTTCCTTTTGTCATAACTCCTTGATACTTATTCCCAATTATCTAACTTTCAGAGTGACTCGGTCTTGCATACCTGGGTTTGTTCACTTGTTGTTGTTCTTTAGTCACTATGGAATTTTGTGATGATGCCAGTGTGACTGGATCAACATTCTTTACCGGTGCATTTTGTATAGGTTCATTTGTGATTATCTTAATTGTCGGTTCAAAATCCATAGACCTTGAATTTATTTTAAAGTGTTCATCTATCTTCACATTTGCACTCTCAATGATTTTCTGCAATCTTTTATTAAAACATCTATATGCTTTTCTCTTAGATGAATAACCAATATATATTCCTTCATCACTTCTAGGATCAAATTTACCAATATACTCATCTCTCCTAATGTAACATTTTCTTCCAACTATTCTGAAGTACTTAAGAGTAGGAATATTACCAAACCATAATTCATAAGGTGTCTTGCCAGTTTCTCCTTTGATGTGAACTCTATTGAAAGTGTAAGTCATTGTATTCACTGCTTCTCTCCAATACACATGTGGTAGATTTACTTCTGATATAATGCTTCTAGCTGCATCTAGAATAGTTCTATTCTTCCTTTCCAAGACTCCATTTTGCTGAGGTGTTCGGGGTGATGATAGTTGTCTTTTAATCCCATTCACTTCACAAAATGTATTGAACTCCTTAGATGTAAATTCACCTCCTTGATTTTATCTTAAACATTTGATTGTCTTATCGGTTTCATTCTCTACAAGTGCTTTGAATAATTTGAATTTCCCAAAAGCTTCTAATTTCTCCCTAAGAAAAGTAACCCAACACATTCTAGAATAATCATCAATAATTAGCATAAAGTATCTATCGCCCTATAGAATTCTTGTTCTTGCCAGACCACATAAGTCAGTATGAATTAAATCAATAAAATCATTGGTTTTCTCATAAATACTCTTAAAAGTTGTTCTAACTTGCTTTCCCATTTGACATTCCTTACATACTGGATTATGAGGTTTTACAATCTTAGTTAAATCTCTTACTGCCTTAGATGAACTAATCTTTACAATGCAATCAAAATTCACATGACAGAGTCTTTTATGCCATAACCAACTTTCATCAATATGTGCAATCAAGCATGTCTTTTCATTGTTGTTCAAATGAAAGATATTACCTCTAGTGTGATTACCGGTTGCAATCTCCAAACTAGTTCTATTCATGATTTTGCATTTACCATTCTTGAATTGTAACTGAAATCCTTTTTCAACTAATTGACCAACACTCAAAAGATTATGCTTCAAACCTGCAACATAATAAACATTGTCAGTATTGTGCTTACCATCAAAAGATATAGTGCCTTTTCCTCTGATTAAACAAGATTTGTCATCTCCAAATCTTACTAGACCTCCATTATATTCCTGGAAAGATAAGGATTAACTTTTATCACCAATCATATGATGTGAACATCTAGAATCTATAATCCATTCATCCTTTTCTTAAATTTTAGCTGCCAGGGTCTGTTCTACGGATGGATCAGTAGGTGTCAGTTGATCTTCTATTATTGCAACAAAAGCACATCCATTGTCTCTCAATTCTTCATCAGAATCATCAATAACTCCTTCATCAGCATAGTAATATGATTTGTCTCTATTCTTCTTAAATTTGTATCTCTGGTATTCAGAGTTAGGCTTATATGTTCTTTTAGCTTCTTCCCTTAATCTTGCATGTCTATCGTGACATCTAGATGCCATATGATAAACTTTATTGTAGTTAAAACATTTAAAGGGTGCTTTGCCTTCATACTTACTTCCAATAGGATCTTTAGGCATTTTCCTTGCAAACAGTGCTTCAAGCTCTTCCATTTCTTCATTTTCCTTTCTCATCTCTTCAAGTTCTCTTGCATAAAGTGCTTTCCAATCAAATTTATCAGTTGATGATGAAGATGTTGTAGATGATGATGCTTTGAAGGCTAAATCTATTTTAATTGTAGCAACAGGACCAAACTCCTCAAGTTCAAATGTTGTAAGTTTTCCAACCAAGGTATCTCTAGATATTGATGTATTAGGCATAGTTCTCAATTCATTAATAGTAGTTACTTTCATTTTGTATGCTAGTGGCAATGCTCTTAAAACTTTAGAAAAAATTTCATCTTCCCTTAAGGAACCTCCACAACATTGTATACCCAAAATAATTTCATTAACCCTTTCCATAAAAGCAAAAATTATTTCATCTTCTTTCATTTTCATATTTTCATACCTGACCTGGAAGCATTCTAGTTTTGCAATTTTGACAGTGGAATCTCCTTCATTCAATATCTCCAATTTATCCCAAATAGCTTTAGCAGTAGATCAGTTTGATAATCCCATGATTTGTTGATCAAACAAGGTGCTCAAAAGTGATTCTCTTGCTTTGCAATCATTCTCCTGATCCATAGCTAATGTAGGTGGATTAGGTTGACTTTGTGTAGGACCAACATAGCTATTACGTGTAACATCCCATATGTATTTTCTAAAGAAATTCAAATATGTCTTCATTCTAATCTTCCATATACCATAGTTAGTTCCATCAAGTTTCAGACTGTCCTTCCTGAAATAGTTAGTTTCCATAGAATCTCCCCAAGTTGTTAAACTTCTGCAAAAAGAGGACTTAGCTCTGATACCAATTGTTAGGACCCAGAGGCAACTAAGAGGGGGGGAGTGAATTAGTTGTCTAATAATTTTATCTCAAATATAACTTAATCAAACTTGATACTTAATATCGGTAAACCAAACTTAATGTCAGTTAACAAATTAACAGTTAATATTAATACTGATGAAGCTTAATGCATGAAACAGAAAGAGAAACAACATCCACAACACATAACAAAGATATTTATACGTGGAAACCTTGTAAGGGGAAAAACCATGGTGGGAAACTTACCCACAATCAGATTATACTACTGTAGATAGTATGTGTATACAAATGGGGTATACACATGCAAAAAGGCTAGCTGCCTAGAGCTCACTGCTCAAACACAAGATGGGAGTCACACTAACTACAATTGGATGATTAAATCCATTGATAATGTACTGCTCAAAGTAGCATCTTCTATGCTGGATTCAAAACAGGTTAAGATCTGATTATCTCCTTCAAACCTTCCTTGAATCTTCAAATGATGTTTGCATGAGTAGCTCTTCTTATATTCGCATATACCAAATATCACAACCTGACCATACCATATTACATTCCATTACATAATCTCACAAATGAGATCTTACATATATACCAAAACCTAAGACCAAATGTGTAGGTCGGCTCACTAAGAATATTACAATAAAATCAATTACAAATAAGTCAAGATGTGATGCATCATGTCGGCTCAATGATAATACCAATTGATTAAACCATCTCCATAACATGTCGTGCTGATCTAGAATAGATAATGCATGTCGGTCCATAACCTAGACCAATTTGCTGGTAACAACAAATATGTCAAGCCGATTAGACCAATAATCAAATCACCAAAACCAAGTGTCCAAACCATGTCTTTGACATAACCAAGTGATCTCTAGATGATAACAAGTCATCCTTAGTGCCGGTGAACAATATAACTTGTTGGTGAACCAAATACTGGTGACTATGCATAAGTTACTGAACTTGCCAATGAACATAACCAAAGATCTCTAGAAGGATAATTATTGATAAGTGTTGACATCAATGACAAAACCAATGCAACACATCCATAATACCAACACTCTACTAGTGGATTTGGTAATGGAAAGGAATGGGTGTTCTATGCTCTAAAGGAAGATGAACCAGAACCGGCTATCAAGAATGAAGAATAGGCCCTAACAGAAAAAGTTAAATACAAGGATGAATGGGTAATTGATAGTGGATGCTCACATCATATGACTAGAGATAAAAGGAAATTTTTGTCCCTATAAGAATACAATGGTGGTCAAGTTAGATTTGGAGATGACAAAGCATGTATGATCAAAGGTAGAGGTATTATTTCTCTGGATGGCAAGCATAATATTGATAATGTCTATTAGGTATAAGGTTTAAAGAATAATCTTTTAAGTGTTGGTCAATTGATGTACCAGGGTTTCCAACTTCAGTTTAAAGATAGAAAATGCAAAATCATTAACAAAACTGGTTTGGAGATTGCAACTGGTACTCAGACTAGAGGTAATATCTTTCACTTGAACACTAGTAATAAAACATGTTTGATTGCTCATATTGATGAGAGATGGTTATGACATAAAAGGTTATGTCATGTTAATTTTGATTGTATTATCAAGATCAGTTCAACAAAGGCAGTTAGAAATATACTTAAGATTATGAAGCCTCATAATCTGGTATGTAAGGAATGTTAATTGGGAAAGCAAGTTATAAATTCTTTCAAGAGCATACAAGATAAATCTAGTGATGTACTTAATTTGATTCACACTGACTTATGTGGTCCAGCAAGGACTAGAAGCTTTCAACATGATAGGTATTTCATGTTGATTATTGATGACTATTTTAGGATGATGTGGGTGAATTTTCTTAGGGAGAAGTCTCAAGCCTTTGAGAAATTCAAGATCTTTAAAGCAATGTTAGAAACAAAAACTATATTGAAAATCAAATGTCTGAGATCAGATCAAGGCAATGAGTTCACTTATGAATTTGACAGTTATTGTGAGACAAATGGAATTAGGAGACAGTTATTTGCACCTCAGACTCCTCAGCAGAATGGAGTAGTGGAAAGAAAGAATAGAACCATTTTGGATGCAGCAAGAACTATGATGATGGAAGCCAAATTACCTCACATCTATTGGACAGAAGCAGTGAGTACAACAATCTACACATTCAATAGAGTTCACATCAAAAGTGAAATCGGTAAGACCCCTTATGAATTATGGTTTGGACATACACCTACTATTAAATAATTTAGAATTTTTAGAAGTAAATGTTATATAAAAGGGGATGATTGGATTGCGAAGTTTGATCCTAGATGTGATGAATTGATATTTCTTGGATATTCAATTCAAAGCAAAGCATATAGATGTTATAACAAAATATTGTAGAAAATTGTGGAGAGCGCTAATGTGAAAGTGCATGAGAAATACAAAAATAAATTTATATCATATGACAGGGACTGGCAGTGGAAATGATCATAACCGAGCCGATAGTGCCTCAATCGATACAAGACACTAAAACAATTACACCAGTACAATCAGAAAATTCAACTATGACTAATTATCAGAATAGTGAACCTGAAGTTTAGAAGACACCAAGGTATGTAAGGTTAAATCATTCTAAAGATCAAATCATTGGAGATAGGAACAAGGGAGTTATGACAAGAAGAAGAGTGGCAAATGAAGAGGTATGTCTTATTTCTCAAATTGAATTGATATCTGTTATTGAGGCTTGTAAAAATAAACGTTGGTTAAAGGCTATGGAAGATGAATTAGATCAGATAGAAAAGAATGAGACTTGGACTTTAGTTCCCCAGCCTACAAATAAGAATGTTATTGGAACTAAATGGGTTTTTAGGAATAAACTAAATGGGGATGGTCAAGTTGTAAGAAACAAGGCTAGATTGGTTTGTAAAGGATATTCTCAAATGGAAGGAATTGATTATGGTGAGACATTTGCACCTGTAGCTAGATTTGAAGTTGTTAGACTATTTCTTTCCTATGTCGCTTATAAGAACTATAAGGTCTATCAAATGGATGTTAAATGTGCATTTTTGAATGGTGAACTTGAGGAAGAGGTATACATTGAGAAACCTGATGGATTTTCACTGACAGATGATTAAGATATGGTTTACAGATTAAGGAAAGCTTTATATGGTTTGAAACAAGCTCCTAGAGCTTGGTATGCAAGGTTGGATAAATATGTTTTGAAGCTTGGTTTTACTAAAGGCAGTGTTGATATTAGTTTATATTATAAGATCACTGATGATGATATTCTGATTATTGAAGTATTTTTTGATGATATCATTTTTGGAGGAGAACATAAATTGTTCATGGAATTCTCTAATAATATGAAGAATGAATTTGAAATGTCCATGATTGGTGACATGGGATTTTTCTTAGGTTTGTAGATTACTCAAATTAACAAAGGCGTCTTTATCTATCAAATTAAGGATCTAAGGGAATTGTTGAAGAAGTTTGGTATGGATAATTCCAAACCGGTAAGTACTCCTATGGAAACAAGTGAGAAATTATCTATCAAAGATTCATCTGCACTAGTAAATCGGACAAGGTATAAGTCTATGATTCGTGGCTTGTTATATCTAACTCAGAATAGACCAGATATTATGAATGTAGTAAGTATTGTTTCAAGATATCAAAGTAATCCTAAAGAAAATCATGAATGTGCAGTAAAGAGGATATTCTGGTATTTGCAAGGAACAATAGAATATGGCTTATGGTATATTAGAGATTATGACTTCACTTTATGTGCATATACAGATTCAGATTGGGTAGGAGATACTGATGACAGGAAGAGCACTTCTGGTGGAGCTTTCTTTCTTGGAAAGAAATTGATTTCATGGATTAGCAAAAAATAGTCATGTGTTTCTTTATCTACTATAGAAGTTGAATATGTTGCAGCAGCAACTAATTGCATTCAAGTCTTGTGAATGAAGCAAATGTTGAAGGATATCGAGGTAAATTATAGTGAACCGGTAGTTATCTATTGTGATAACTCTGTAGCTATTGACATATCTAAGAACCCAGTATTTCACTCTAAGACTAAACACATATGAATAAAATATAACTTTCTGAAGGACAAGGTAGAAGAAAAGGAATTCAAAATGGTTAATGTGAACACTAAAGAGGAGATTGCAAATATATTCACTAAACTACTGTCTAAGGAATCATTTGAGTATTTGAGAGACAAGTTAGGGGTTTCCGCCCCTCCGGAAGAGACTTGATTGATGTGGTTTGGCATCAGTATGACATGCATTATCAGAGATACTATTCATTTTGGCACTGATGAGTGGTGTTACTACTCAGGGGGAATAGTCATCTTTGAGATTTAGAGGCTTATATTATTGCTTTGATATTTTTGTCAGATTTCTGGCATTGATGTCAAAGGGAGAGAGATAGCGATGTGAAAAATAAATTCAGAACTTTATAGAGATATTATTCACAGGGGGAAATTTATTGATATTCAGAGCTATATATAGGATATTTTTGGTTATCTTCCACAAGGGGACTTGTTTGGCATTTCTTGGTACTTAGATGTTTTTCACATCTAGTGTTGCCATCAATGCCAAAGGGGGATATTGTTGGCAATATGGAAGAATTGATTATGTGTTGCATTGATGTCAACACTATCTGCTATGGTTGGTTACCGGTAGATAGGTTTTGGTAACCGGTAGAAGATCTTGTGTTACCGGTATGGGTTTAAGGTTTAACTGACAGAGCAAGAAACCTTTACAAAATGCTAAGTGGTATTGGTGTGGCTTTTAGATGGAATTCAAGATGCAAAAGGTGATCCTTGATCATGCCTCAACTGATTTGGCATTTCTTGGTACTTAGATGTTTGGCATTTCTTGGTACTTAGATGTTTTTCACATCTAGTGTTGCCATCAATGCCAAAGGGGGATATTGTTGGCAATATGGAAGAATTGATTATGTGTTGCATTGATGTCAACACTATCTGCTATGGTTGGTTACCGATAGATAGGTTTTGGTAACCGGTAGAAGATCTTGTGTTACCGGTATGGGTTTAAGGTTTAACTGACAGAGCAAGAAACCTTGACAAAATGCTAAGTGGTATTGGTGTGGCTTCTAGATGGAATTCAAGATGCAAAAGGTGATCCTTGATCATGCCTCAACTGATTGAAGACATCGCTTTGGCATGGTGGACCCAGATTAGGTCCGGTACCTATCTAGGTTATGGACCGATATCATCTTAACGTGTTCTCTACACGTTACCAAGATGATTTATGGATTGGTTATTGTTGTTTCGGTCTAAAGCTGACATGGCATATCATTGCAATATGGATGTATGTAATGATCTTATTGTAATATCTTTTAGGTGGCTGACCTAATTGGTTTAGGCCTTAGGGTTTGTATAAATTGATGTAAGATCTCATTGTAGATCATGGAATGGTATGTGAATGGAAATGTAATGATCATGGTCATGGAATGTAATATCATATGCAAAGGACATTTGTTCGATCATAGGTGATCGAATTGGGTTTAAGTAAGAGGTCAAAGGCCTCCGGTATTGAGCTTAATTGGAACTATAATCAGGCATGGTAGATGCTATCTTTGGCAGTTCATTATTTCAGATTGTTGTCCAAATATCTTGAGGTGGTTATAACCTCTTTGTAGTCAGTGACGCTCTAGGCAGTGTGCCTTCCTGCATGTGTAGGCCCCTTATTGTATCACATACTTTTTGTAGAAGTATCATGTGACTGTGGGTAGGCTTCCCACCATGGTTTTTCCCTTTACTGGGTTTTCCATGTACAAATCATGGTGTTATGTGGTATGGTTGCATTGTGTTAATTCTTTGTTTCATTCTTAAGTTTTATTGCTTACCGATATCTATTTATGCTATTCTAGTATTCAATGTTTATGTGCTCTGGTTAAAGGTTATAAAGTGGTTTGATTAATATAATTTGTTAACAAATGATTCACCCCCCCTCTCAGTTGTTCACCGGTTATCCAAAAAAGTACAATAAGTACAATTGCAGAGTATGGGTGTTGAAGCACTCAAAGGATTGTATGAAGCGGACCAATATTTCAAGGAGGTATATAAGTTATGTTGTGAGTTTGCAAATGCTTTTCATGGAGATTTTTCTGACTATACCTTGCAGGATGGTATTTTGTTCAAAGGGTGTCAGTTATGTATCCCTAGATGTTCAATGAGGGATAATGTAGTAAAGGAGAAACATAGTGGTGGTTATGAAGGTCACTTTGGGATAAATAAGACTTTGGATCCAGTCAAGAGATTTTACTTTTGGCCGAAAATGCAGGCTGGTATCAAAAAGTTTGTGGAGAGTTGTACTATGTGTCAGAGAGAAAAGGGGGTCTCAACCAATGCAATACTATACCAACCTTTTCCTATACCAAGTAGACCATGGGAAAGTTTGAGTATGAACTTTGTGATGGGATTACCCAAGACAAAGACTAGTCATGAAAATGTGTTTGTTGTGGTTGACAGGTTCAGTAAGATGGCTCAATTTATTTCTTATAAAACCATAAATGATGCTAGCTATATTGCCGGATTGTTTTTAGAGAAAATGTTAGAATCCATGGGTTGCCTTTGAGTATTGTGTCTGATCGGGATAGCAAGTCTGTAGGGCATTTTTTGAGAACCTTGTGGAAAAGATTAGGCAAAAATTTGTCTTTTAGCTCAGCCTATCACCTTCATATTGATGGCCAAACTGAAGTTGTGAATAGGTCATTGCAAAATCTTCTTAGATGTTTGAAAAAGGATCATGGAAGTAGATGGGATGTGGTGTTACCTTAAGTGAAGTATGCCTATAATGATTCAATAAACAGGAGTACATGCCTAAGTCCTTTTGAGATTGTGTATGGTAGTCATCCTAGTCTTTGAATTGAGATATGTCTAGGGGTTCGACAAAATGAGTGGACATGCTGATAAATTTGTAGAGGCTATGAAAGAGGTGCATCAACAAGTCAGAGATACCCTACAATAGAATAGTCAAAAGGTTAAAGAAAGAGTGGATTAGAGAAGGAGATATGTGCAGTATCAAGTGGGTGACATGGTCATGATTCATCTTAGCAAGGATAGGTTGCCCAAGGGAAGCCATAGCAAGTTGATGATGAGAAGGATTGGACCTTGTAAAATTTTGGCTAAATATGGTCCTAATGCTTACAAAATTGAACTCCCTGATGATATTTCTATTTCACCTATATTTAATGTTTCTGATCTGACATTATATAGGAGTCCTACTGCAAGAGAATGTGCAGGTGAATTTGTTCAGAAAAGTGAGGAATGGTACACTTACCACCTAAGGAACGACCTAAAATGGAGCGCATTTTGGATAATAGCGAAGCCAAGAAAACAAGGCACAAGACCTATTCTGAACACTTAGTTAAATGGTAGGCCGTTCCTGACTTGGAAGCTACCTGGATGCTGGAGGAAGATATCAAAAAGTAGGGTGGTGATTTGCAACAGTTAGTCTCTAAGAGGACTTGAGACAAATTTCACCCAAGGAGTATGGTGTAGGAGCGCCCACCTATGAAGGCATGAGATAGGAACAAGATGATTTTCTATTAGTTAGAAGAAATGTAATAAGACCTTATGGGTCCTTTCTATAATTCAATTTCCTACGAGTGTGACAAGTTTTTCCATGTTTGGGTCAAATTGTCATCTAGGGTCTGGTAGACCAAATTGAGTCAATAAGGGTCACAATGCTCTAAATTGAGGGATCAAGTGACCACAAGTCTATTTGAGTCATTTTTGATGTTTTAGAATCAAATGTAATCATTTTAGGGGACTATGACAGTCTAGAGTTTAAGTTGGTCGAATTATGCAAAAGTTGTCATATTGTCAATTTGTTGTCATGACAATTTTGCACTTTTGTAAATCGGGATTCTCCAATGGTCAATCAGTTTGAAAGACAATTGGAGGAGGTTGTGGTTGTTTGGGAAACACCTTTAAAGGCCCAAAACACTGAATGATGTATGTTGTTTTTATTGGTCAATTTGGAAAGGAATTGGAAGCATCAAGAACTATTGGAAACTTGAAAAAACCTGTCTAATTTCTATTGATTGCATACTAAAGGTAGATTAGTAAGAATTCTCATGGAATAGATCCTCTATCTAGGTTGTTTTACCTTTTTTTTTCTTTTAGAGTGAAGTCTTGAAATTATCACTGCCCCATTCTACAAGCAAATCTCTACCGAGTAGCCTTAAACCTTTAAACCCCTAGGGTTTGACTGCAATAATGGGTTTTGGCTTATCAATCCTTAACTGAACACTTAGCCGTTATAGGAGATGATAGGCCATTGTATCGTATTTTAGTACCAAAAGCCATTAAGAGGATATAACAGGGTTAAGAGGAAGGAGAACTAACCCCAGGTCTGGCATCTCTATGTGACAGATCGGTTTTATGAGTGTAGTGCGTGAGAATTGGGAGGTAGAGCACTGGGAAAGGGTTTGAATGTGGTAGAAGAGTAATTTGGAGGTTTACATGACATTTCATGGTCAGTGATGGTCACCCATTAGGAGAACCAAACCATTTTGTGAAAGGCGTGCAGTCGAATAGGTCTAAAAACCCTATTAGGTTTGTTAGTGCAACACCGGTTGGAATATCTGCAAGTTGATCCAGTATCAAAAACTTAGATATTGTTTAGAACTCCCAAAAGGGTATCTGAAAACATAATTTGTTTGTCTAGATCCTCAAGGTGTCAAAATTTATCACTTGATTCCCTCAAAAGGAGGCCTAATAGCAACTGGTTCAGGTTTGTGGGTGAGTGAGTCAAAATGGATGTTCCAGTGGATCTAAACCATGAAACCTTGTTTCATTTGTGTTCAGGTGTTATGAGAACACCCCTCCAAGGGTTGTTTTATTAAATTGGTCAAGTGAGCCATTCAAACCCTTAAGTCTAGTAGTAGCCCACTCTTTGAATGCAAGGGTGTGTGTAGTCACACAAGAACTAGAGAAGTGCTAGTTGTATGTAAGTGGCCATAGTCAATCCTTGGGGTTTTCCAAGGTGTAGTTTGGTGTCATTGACCCATTTCTTGACTTGGTATTGTGTAAGGCCCTTTGGAAATAGGGATTACCAGTTGAATCTGTGAGCCTTAGAGGTTGACTGGTTAAGGTTAACCTCCTTCCGGACTATTACCTCCTCATCATTGGATGATAAGTATGTGATAGAAAAGATAATGAGGACTTTGCCAAAATGTTATAATGACAAGATTTCAGATATTGAAGAAACTTATGATCTGTCCAAATTCAACAGAGAATAGTTGTATGGAACCTTGATTGCATTTGAGATGAGGAAGTTTGGTAAAGACAAAGGAAGATCTGAGACAATATTTAAAGCTACAAAAGCTTCGGATGAAGATTCAGATGATGAGAGATTGGATGAAATGGAAGCAAAATCTGTAAGAAAGCTAAAGAGAGGAATCGGTGAGTGTAAATGTATATTGCCCCTTAAATATTTTAATTATGGAAAGATTGGTCATTATGCATCTAGATTTCCGAAGAGAGGAACAAAACAAAAGTTAAAAAAAACAAAACAAAAGAAAGTTCAATAAGAAAGCCTACTATGTTAAATATAATGCAAGTATTTCAGATGATGAGTCAGATTAAATTAGGATGGTGATTATTTGTTCTTGGTAGAAAAAGATGACTCTAAACCTAGTAATAATAAGGAGATGTCTAAGGTTGTTGAAACTGTTGCATCAACATTTCATGTTAGAAAAGATAGAAATCAATGGTTTATTGATAGTAGATGTTCAAATCATATGAATGGTGACAAAATTAAGTTTTTTAAAACTTGAAAAGTATGATGGTGTTTCTGTTAGATTTGGAGATGATCAGACTACATAAATTGTTGGAATAGGTTCTATTAATTTTGATGGTAAACATAATAGTGACAATGTATACTATGTGAATGAATTACATCATAATCTCTTAACTATTAGAAAAATGTGTAAGAATGGTTACAATGTTGTTTTTCAAGATGATGGTTGTGAGATCGGGAAGAGATCCCAAACTATTATTGTTGCAGAAAAAAGGACAAGTGGAAACATCTATCAATTGGAGAGTGTTATAGGATATTACTTGTTATCTTAGATCAATGGAAGTTGGCTATGGCACTGGAGGATGTGCCTCATCAATTTTGAGGATTTTCTAAAGATTAGTTTAACAAGATCTATGCGATATTTACCTAGATTGACTAAATCGAATAACAGTATTTGCAAACAATGTCAACTAGGAAAATAGACTAAGGGAACGTTCAAAGGAAAGGAACAATATTCTACCAATTGTTAGACTTGGCACACACAAACTTATGCAGTTCGACTTGAACAAGGATTTTACAAGGTGAGAGGTATTTGTTGAGAATTGATGTCTCAAATTCACTAGTTTAAATCTCGGTTATATGGAATTTTGTTCCTGCAATGAGTAGTTCAGTGTGACACTGAAGCGGTCTTAGCAAAAGAGACCATTTCAGTGTGACCTCTACTGAGTCTTGGTGACATCTAGCATAGAATGGATTTTGGTGTAACTTTGGCTTTCGGTGAGACACTTCTAGTGGTTGGCCAAGGCCATGTCTCCCTCTGATGAGTTCATGTTTTGGTATGACTTCTTTCAAGTCGTGGCAAAAGAGACTATTTCAGTATAGCTTTGTTTGGTGTAGGTGATGTCAAGGATTTCGGTGTGACATGAGAGTTTAGTAAGATGCTCCAAGGCGGTAACCAAAGTCATGTTACTTCACTAACAAGTTCTATTTTACTATAACTTCTATTCGTCTTGATGAAAGAACATATTTCAATGTGACTTTGAGTTTCGATAAGACGCTTCAAGTATTTAACCGAAGTCACATCTCTTACTGTTGAGCCATTTTCAATGTGACTTCTATTGATTGTAGGCAATGAGTTGTTATTGATAAGGTAGAGGAGTGGTCTAGGCGATGAGCTGATTTCAGTATGACTTTGATGTTTGGTGAAATGTTTCAAGTAGGTAGTTGAGGTCATGATTCTCTTTGATGGGTCAGCATCGATAAGACTTTGTTGAGTCTTGGCAAGGATCTATGGTCTTCAGTGTAACATTGGTCTTTGGAAAGACGTCTCAAGGAGATTGTCGAAGGCATAACTTACTTCAACAAGCTAGTGTTCAAAGAGACTCTATCAAGTCTTGGTGACAAAGGATTTTCAGTGTAACTTGTGAGTTTAATAAGATGATTCTAAGGGAATCGCTGAAGTTGAGTCTCTTACTGATAAGCCATGAGATGAAGTAGGACCATGACTAACTCATGAGAAATTGGAAGCCAATGATTGGTCTAAATGGGGATAGTTGTTGATAGCCTTTGATACTTAGTGGGACCACGATGGGCACATGTTGACCTGATGAATTGGATGTTGATGATAGGTCCAAGCTGGAATAGACTGATTGATGTATATTTCTCATTGTTTATTCTATAGTTTGAAAAGTTTGACAGTTGGATCCACAAGGAAACTTAAACGAACCATTTACTATGAAGAGATATAATCATTTAAAGAAACAGTGACAAAGAGGTTGGAAGGTGGTCAGATGGTGGTTTTGTTGGATGTCAGAGTTGCAGAATGTTGTGCTTGTGATCTATGTGGATGTAATTCGATTTGGAATGTGTATGTTGCCTAAACAGAGACTGTGAATGTATAATTGAGAGAATAATCTAAATTTTTTATGTAATTTACATTTTATTTTAATACAAGAGATTGGCTTTGGTGGTGGGTTTTTTACCTATAAGGGTTTTCCCACGTAAATTCTATGTTTTCTTTGTGCTTGTGTGAATCTTTTGTTTATTCCGTCATTCTGGAAATGTGCATATAGATGATTGTAATCTAAATTTAAAAGTAATCTCACCTCCTCTCTTTAATTTTAACACTGTGGAAGGCGTTTTTGTGTTGTACTTTCCTTACAGTATTTCATGCTCTTAATTGATGATCATTCTAGAATGACTTGGTTTGCATTTTTAAGAGAAAAGTCAAAGGCATTAGAAAAAATTAAGATATTCAAAGCTAGACATGAAAATGAAATTGATAGAAGAATAAAATGCTTAAGATTTGACAGAGGAGAGTTTGTTTCCGATTAATTTGACACTTTTTAAGAGAAATACTGGATTAGGAGACATTTATCTACCCCTAGAATACCTCAACAGAATGGCAGAGTAAACAACAAGAACTATGATCAAAGAAGCAAACCTACTAGAAGTTTATTGGAGAGAAGACATACATACTGCATA
The DNA here is from genome assembly GCF_030272615.1 of Cryptomeria japonica. Taxonomy (NCBI): domain Eukaryota; kingdom Viridiplantae; phylum Streptophyta; class Pinopsida; order Cupressales; family Cupressaceae; genus Cryptomeria; species Cryptomeria japonica. Next base: position 661,023,783 of record NC_081408.1, on the reverse strand, counting down.
ATACCCTCTCAATAGAGTTTTATTTCAGAAGAAATATGGGAAGACTGTAGGTCCCGGAGACAACTGAGAGGGGGGGGGGGGGGGTGAATCAGTTGTCTAATAAATTCAATCCAAAATCTTATTAACCAACTTAATGCTTAATACCGGTAAGACAGTTAAGTATGCCGGTAAACAGTGTTAACAGAAAATTGCTATACTAGTAAGAATTAATGCATGAAACATAAACATAAAGTCATCCAGAACACATGACACCAATGTTTGTACGTGGAAACCCTATAAGGGGAAAAACCATGGTGGGAAACCTTACCCATAAGCAGATGATACTACTGTAGATAGTAAGTGTACAAGAGGGGTCTGCACATGTAGAAAGGCCAACAGCTTAGAGCTCACTGCTCAATCACAAATGGGAGTCACACTGACTACAGTTGGATGGTTAAATCCAATGAGAATGTACTGCACAAAATAGCATCTTCATATGTTGGATTCAGTACCAGTGTAATGCTGATATGCTTCTACAAAAACCTAACTTCACCTTCAAATGATGTCTTCATGTATATCCCTGCTTGATCTCGCATATACCCTTCCTTAAATCTTTTTTCGCATTCCACACATGATCTTACAAATAAGATCTTACATTTATACCATACCCTAAGACCAATTTTAGTAGGTCAACTCTACAAGATATTATAATAAAAACATTTTACAAACAATACAATATCCGATGCAATAACTGATTGAACATGTTGGCTTAATGCATTTACAAGAATAATAAATCAACTCCATAGCATGCCATGCTGATCTAGAAAAGATAAACCTACCAGTGTAACCCTAGATAACCTGGACCTATTTGCCGATAAAAGCAAATATGCAAATGAGAATATACCAATGATTATTACTTCAAAGTAAAGTGTCCACATGATGTCTTCGACATTACCAAGTGTCTTCCATGTCAATGCAAGTACCGGTGAACATTATATCCTATCGGTTAACCATATACCAGTAACTGTTTGCACAGTTTACTGTTTGCCGGTGAATGTTGCTAGATCTCCAAAGTAGGTGAATTTAGCAGGTGTTGACATCAATGAAAAAACCATACCAAAATACCAACAATCTCCCCCTTTGGCATTGATGGCAACACAAGATGGAAAAACCATCAAAGTGCCAAAACAGAAATGCCAAGTACAAAAATCAACAATCTCCATTTCTCCCCCTCAGAGTAATATGTGTTTATACCAAACTCTCATACCAATCTCTCCCTAATGTTTTTCCATATATCTCTCCCCCTTTGACATCAAATGCCAAAGTCACAAAAAGTCAAGTTCATACAAAATACCAACCAGTTCAATACACCAACTACTCCCCCTAAGAAGTAGCTTCCTCATCAAATACTGGAATAAAAGATTGGTCCATTTAATTTTGCAAGTTGATGACAATCATCAACTGTCTAAGTCTCTACCGGTGGAGCTAAGACTCCAAGCTGATCTTTGAGATACTCAAAAGTTTCCTTAGGCAAAGGTTTTGTGAAAATATCTACAACTTGTTCTTTGGTATTCACATAAACCAATTTTATCTCCTTTTCTTCAACTTTTTCCCTTAGAAAATTCAGTTTGATAGAAACATGTTTTGTTTTAGAATGTAATAATAGATTCTTAGATAGATCAATTGCTGTAGTGTTATCACAATATATAGTAATAGGTTCCTTGCATTTTACCTTTATGTCTTTCAACATTTGCTTAAGCCAAAGTACCTGTGTACAGTTTGTTGCTGCTGCAACATATTCTGATTCTGCTGTTGATAAAGATGTACAACTCTATTTCTTACTTAACCAAGAAACTAATCTCTTTCCAAGAAAGAATGCTCCTCCAGTGGTGCTTTTTCTATCATCCACATCTCCTACCCAATTTGCATCTGTGTATGCATATAGATCAAAATTTTCATCTTTAGAATACCATAATCCAAGATTTGTTGTGCCTTGTAAGTACTGGAAAATCCTTTTTACTGTTGATTCATGATTTTCCCTAGGATTACTCTGAAATATAGAAACTATACATACTGCATTCATAATATCAGGTCTGGTTTGTGTCAAATACAGTAAACCTCCTATCATAGATTTGTATCTAGTTGGATTAACAGATGTAGATTCATCCCTTTGAGATAATTTGTCATTTGTAGTCATAGGTGTGCTTACCGGTTTAGAGTTCTCCATCCCAAATTTTTTAAGTAGTTCTTTTAAGTACTTAGATTGAATCAAAAATATGCCTTTATCAGTTTGTAAAATCTGCAATCCTAAAAATAGTTTTATTTCTCCAATCATAGACATTTCAAATTCATGCTGCATTTCAAGAGAAAATTCTTTGCATAATCCATCTTCTCCTCCAAAGATTATATCATCAACAAATACTTCCATAATCAAGATGCAATCATTAGTTACTTTGCAATATAAATTGCTATCTACATTTCCTTTAGTAAAACCAATCTTTAAAAGATACTTATCCAATCTTGCATACCAAGCTCTTGGGGCTTGTTTTAATCCATACAGAGCTTTTCTTAATCTGCAAACCATATCATTGTCATCTGTTAAAGAAAATCCATCAGGTTGTTCAATATAGACTTCCTCTTCAAGATCTCCATTCAAAAATGCACATTTAATATCCATTTGATACACTTTGTAATCCTTGTGAGCTGCAAAGGCCAAGAATAATCTAACTGCCTCAATTCTGGCTACCGGTGCAAAGGTTTAATTGTAATCAACTCCTTCTTTCTGAGAATATCCCTTACACACTAGTCTTACTTTATTTCTGACAACCTTACCATCTTCATTGAGTTTGTTTCTAAATACCCATTTGGCTCCAATTACATTTTTATTTTCAGGTTGGGGAACTAAAGTCCAAGTATTATTCTTCTCAATTTGTCCTAATTCTTCTTCCATAGCTTTAATCCAAAATTTATCTTCACATATCTCACTGATAGATAATGGTTCAATTTGAGAAATAAGACATACCTCTTCATTAGCCAATCTTCCTCTAGTCATGACTCCTTTAAATTTGCTTCCAATTATCTGATCTTTAGAATGATTCAGTCTTACATACCGGGGTGTCTTAGTTTGTTGTTGTTCTTCAATTACTGTGGAATCCTCTGATGATACCGAAGTAACTGGATCATCATTCTGTACTGGTGGATTTACTATTGGTTCATTTGTCATAATTTCTGTTACTGGTTCAAAGTCTATATACCTTGAAGTTCCTATGAATTGTTCATCAATCTTTACATTTGTACTTTCAACAATTTTCTGTAATCTTTTATTAAAACATCTATAAGATTTACTCTTAGATGAATAACCAAGAAATATTCCTTCATCACTTCTAGGATCAAACTTGCCAATATACTCATCTCTTCTAATATAACATTTACTTCCAAAAATTCTGAAATACTTAAGAGTAGGAGTATTACCAAACCATAGTTCATGAGGGGTCTTACCGGTTTCACCTTTGATGTGAACTTTGTTGAATGTATAGACAGCAGTGCTTACTACCTCTCTCCAGTACACATGTGGTAGATTTGCTTCTGATAACATACTTCTTGCTACATCCAAAATAGTTCTATTTTTCCTTTCAACAACTCCATTCTGTTGTGGTGTCCGAGGTGCTAATAACTGTCTTTTGATTCCATTTACTTCACAAAATGTATTAAAATCTCTAGATGTGAATTCTCCTCCTTGATCTGATCTTAAACATTTAATTTTCTTACCGGTTTCATTTTCAACCATTGCTTTGAATAGCTTGAACTTCCCAAGTGCTTCTAATTTTTCTCTGAGAAAAGTAACCCAACACATTCTAGAATAATCATCAATAATTAGCATGAAATATCTATCACCTTGTAAGCTTTTAGTTCTAGTTGGACCACATAAATCAGTGTGAATTAAATCAAGAGCATTATTGGATTTTTCTGGAATACTTTTGAAACTAGCTCTAACCTGTTTTCCAAATTGACATTCCTTGCAAATTGTATTCTGAGGTTTCACAATTTTAGGTAGATCTCTAACTGCCTTAGAAGTACTGATTTTTACCATGCAATCAAAATTTACATGACATAGTCTTTTATGCCATAGCCAACTTTCATCTATATGTGCAATTAAGCATGCCTTTTCACTATTATTCAAATGAAATATATTACCTCTAGTCTGATTACCGGTTGCAATTTCCAAACCAATTCTATTCATGATTTTGCATTTTCCATTTTTAAATTGTAACTAAAAACCTTTCTCAACTAATTGACCAACACTTAAAAGATTATGTTTTAATCCTTCAATGTAGTAGACATTGTCAGTGTTATGTTTACCATCAAGAGATATTGAACCCTTACCTTTGATTGAACAGGCTTTGTCATCTCCGAATCTTACTAAACCTCCATTGTATTCTTGAAAGTTCAAGAATTTACCTTTGTCTCCAGTCATGTGATGTGAGCATCCTGAGTCAATAATCCATTCATACTTTGATTCAACTTTAGCTGCTAGGGCGTGTTCTACCAGTTGAGTAATAGGTACCGGTTGATCTTCTATTATAGCAAAAAAGACCTATCCATTGTTTGCTAGATCCTCATCAGAGTCATCAGTCACACCTTCATCAGCAATGTAACAAGATTTATCTTTGTTTTTCTTAAATCTGTATCTCTGATATTCAGGATTAGGTTTGTATGTCCTTCTAGCTTCTTCTCTTAGTCTAGCATGTCTATCAGGACATCTTGAAGCCATATGACCAATCTTATTGCATTTGAAACATTTAAAGGGTGCTTTACCTTCATACTTACTTCCAATTGGACCTTTTGGCATTTTTCTTGCGAATAGTGTTTCAAGTTCTTCAAGCTCTTCATTCTCCTTCTTGGTTTCTTCAAGTTCTCTTGCATAAAAGGCTCTCTAGTCTGATTTGTCAAAGGATGGAGCAGATGATGTTGATGCTTTGAAGGCCAAATCAGTTTTTATAGTAGCAACAAGACCAAATTCTTCAATTTCAAAAGCTGTAAGTTTTCAATCAATGTATCCCTAGTTACTGATGTATTAGGCATTGTTCTCAACTCATTAATAGCAGTAACCTTTATTTTATATGCCGGTGGCAAACCTCTTAAGATTTTTGAAACAATCTCATCTTCACTCAAGGTTCCTCCACAACATTTGATACCCAAAACAATTTCATTTACTCTTTCCATAAAAGCAGAAATCCTTTCATCTTCTTCCATTTTCAGATGTTCATACCTGACTCAGAAGCTTTCAAGTTTTGCAATTTTGACTGTGGAATCCACTTCATTCAATTTTTCCAAATGATCCCAAATAGCTTTTGCAATGGATCTATCTGATAATCCCATGATTTGTTGATCTGATAATGCGCTCAAAAGTGCTTCTCTTGCTTTGCAATCATTTTCTTCATCTTTAGCTAAAGTAATGGGACCAGTCTGACCAGCTCCAGCAGTAGTATAACCATTCTTAGTAACTTCCCAGATGTCTTTACCAATGCAATTCAGATGTGTCTCCATTCTGATTTTCCATATCCCATAGTTGGTTCCATCAAGTTTAGGACTATCCTTTCTGAAATAATTAGTAGACATTGGATCTCCTCAAGTTGTTAAACTTCTGCAAAAAGAGGACTAGGCTCTGATACCAATTGTAGGTCCCGGAGACAACTGAGAGGGGGGGGTGTGAATCAGTTGTCTAATAAATTCAAACCAAAATCTTATTAACCAATTTAATGCTTAATACCGGTAAGACAGTTAAGTATGTTGGTAAACAATGTTAACAGAAAATTGCTATACCAGTAAGAATTAATGCATGAAACATAAACATAAAGTCATCAACAACACATGACACCAATATTTGTACGTGGAAACCCTGTAAGGGGAAAAACCACGGTGGGAAACCTTACCCACAATCAGATGATACTACTGCAGATAGTAAGTGTACAAGAGGGGTCTACACATACAAGAAGGCCAACAGCCTAGAGTTCACTGCTCAATCACAAATGGGAGTCACACTGACTACAGTTGGATGGTTAAATCCAATGAGAATGTACTACACAAAATAGCATCTTCATATGCTGGATTCAGTACCAGTGTAATGCTGATATGCTTCTACAAAAGCCTAACTTCACCTTCAGATGATGTCTTTGTGTATATCCCTGCTTGATCTCGCATATACCCTTCCTTAAATCTTTTTTCACATTCCACACATGATCTTACAAATAAGATCTTACATTTATACCATACCCTAAGACCAATTTTAGTAGGTCGGCTCTATAAGATATTACAATAAAAACATTTTACAAACAATACAATATCTGATTCAATAACCGATTGAACATGTCGGCTTAATGCATTTACAACAATAATAAATCAACTCCATAGCGTGCCATGTTGATCTGGAAAAGATAAACTTGCTGGTGTAACCCTAGATAACCTGGACCTATTTGCCGGTAAAAGAAAATATGCAAATGATAATATACCAATGATTATTACTTCAAAGTAAAGTGTCCACATGATGTCTTCGACATTACCAAGTGTCTTCCATGTCAATGCAGGTACCAATGAACATTATATCCTACCGGTTAACCATATACTGGTAACTATTTGCATAGTTTACTGTTTGCCGGTGAATGTTGCTGGATCTCCAAAGTAGGTGAATTTAGCAGGTGTTGACATCAATGACAAAACCATACCAAAATACCAACAAAGACATCATATGAGTTATGGCATGGAAGGATTTCATCGGTGAAGTAATTCAAAGTATTTGGAAGTAAATGCTACATCCGGAGAGATGAAGGAAAACTTGGAAATTTTTATAACAAAGTAGATGAAGGTATGTTCCTAGGATATTCTACAAAGAGCAAGGCTTACTGATGTTACAATAAGAGATTGAATAAAATTATTGTAAGTGCAACTATGAAGGTTGATGAATTTTTTTCTAAAGAATCTGTTATACAAATGGGATATGAATCTGATGAGTCTACAAGTAGAGAAGAAGAAGAGAAGAGTAGAGAAGAAGAAAGAAGAAAGAAACTCAAGTTGCTCCAATAATTGTATCTAAAACTCTGAGGTATGTACAGAAGAATCACTCTGAGAACCAAATTATAGGAGACAAGAACATAGGTGTTATTAAAAGAAGTAAAGCCACTGAAGAACAAGTTCTATTATTTTTACTTTCTTAATTTTAACCTAAGTCAATTGAAGAATCATGTAATGATCAAAATTGGATGAAGGATATGAAGGAAGAGTTAGATTAGATTAAGAATAATCAAATTTTTGAACTAGTCCCTAGACCGATAGATAAGAATGTTATTGGAACAAAGTGGGTGTTTCAGAATAAGTTGGATAAAGATTGACACATTGCAAGAAACAAGGCAAGATTGGTATGCAAAGGTTATATACAGGTTCAAGGCATTGATTTTGAAGAGACTTATGGTCATGTGGCCCAAATAGAAGCTATCAAGATGTTTTTGGATTTTCCTGCGTGTAAAGATTTCAAAGTTTATCAAATGGATGTGAAAACAACATTTTTGAATGGGGAACTAAAAGAAGAAGTCTGCATTGAACAATCAGAAGGATGTAAGTTATTAGATGATCCAGATATTGTCTATAGATTAAAGAAGGCATTGTATGGGTTGAAGAAAGCACCTAGATCTTGGTATAGAAGTCTAGACAAGCATTTATTGAATTAAGGATTTCAAAGAGGGTCTACCGAAAAAAAAAAATTATTTTAAAGTTGAATCAAATAAGATCCTTATTGTTGTTGTATATGTGGATGACATAATATTTGGAGGAAATGATGGCATGTGCAAGAAATTTTCTAATGAAATGCAAAAGGAATTTCTTTCTTGGATTGCAAGTGAATCAAAACAATAAAGCTATTTTTATTTCCCAGTCGAAGTATGTTAGAGAGTTGTTGAAAAGGTTTGGATTGGAGACTTCTAAATCGGTATGTACACCCCTATGAAAATTGAATGCAAGTTGACCAATGATGATAAATCTCCTAAGCCTAATGCAAGCAAGTATAGATCAATAATTGGAGGACTATTTTACTTGACTGCTAATAGTCGAGATATCCTATATGTTGTTTGCCTTGCAGATAGATCCAGCAAGATCCGAAAGAGTCACATATTGTTGTAGTAAACAAAAATTTTAGAAATCTAAAATGTATAGAAGATTTTGGACCGTGTTATCCCAAAGGATTAGATTTTACTCTAAAATCTTATACTGATGCAGATAGGGCAAGAAGTGTTGATGATAGAAATACCAATGGTGGAGCATTTTTCCTTGGCTCCCGGTTAGTTGCATGATTAAGTAAAAAGTAGGATTATGTGTCTTTATCAACCACAGAAACTAAATACATTGCAATCACATCATGTGGCACATAGATACTTTGCATGAAACTTACATTGTGTTAGAATAATCGATGGAAAACTGAGAGGGGGGGGGTGAATCAGTTGTCAATAGATTATATTAATCAAACCACTTTATAACCTTTAATCGGAGCATATAAACATTGAATACCTATATAGCACAAACAGATACCAGTAAGCAATAAAACTTAAGAATAAAATAAAGAATTAACACAATGCAACCATACCACATAACACCACAATTGTATGTGGAAAACCCAATAAACGGAAAAACCATGGTGGGAAGCTTACCCACAGTCAAATAATACTTTTGTAGAAAGTATGTGATACAATAAGGGGCATGCACATGCAGGAAGGCACACTGCCTAGAGCATACTGTTCATTACAAAGGAGTCTCACTAACTATAGAGAGGTTATAACCACCTCAATATAATTGGACAACAATCCAAAAGAATGAACTACTAGTGATAGCATCTACCATTTCTAATTACAGTCCCATAACTTGGACCCAAATAGATTCACCATGCCAAAGAGATGTCTCCAATTAGTTGAGGCACGAACAAAGATCACCTTTTGCATCCTGAATTCCATCTAGAAGTCGCACCAACACCACTTATGCATCCTGTCAAAGATTCTCAGTAAAAGCTCTGCTAGTAAAACCTTAAACCCTTACCAATATAGGCTTACTAGAGTGTATGATAGCATTCTATCATCAAGTCAATACCAACTAACCAAAACATACTCCAGAAACATCAAACTAAACATATTACATTGATCCAAACATGTTGGTAGTATCCAACTGATAGTCCCTTCTGCCCGTAACACTAGTTCTTCTACTGGTAACCAAAATTTGTCTGCTAGTAACCAATCATAATAGCTAGTGTTGACGTCAATGACAAAACATCAATGAACACATTGAAGGATATAACCTGTGATGTTTGATGAACCGATCTCAATCATGTGTGATACTAGAAGTGCGACAAATATCTCTAAGAATCTGCTATTGTATTCTAAAACAAAGCATATCTCTATTTGATATCACTTCTTAAGGGAGAAAGTGTTGGAAAGTGAAGTAAAACTTGAGAATGTTCCTATAAAAGAGAAGATTGCAAATATCTTTATGAAGGCTTTTGTACAAAGATTATTTTGATTATCTCCAGCGAAAGTTGTGGGTAACACCCCTTCCTAGTTTGAACTAGTGCATTAGTCTAGGTGTTGGATTGGTTGAGAGGACCAAAATACTTGGGGGGGAGAAGGTGAATCATTATTTCCACCAATTAAAAACTTTCTCCAAAAATCTAGATCTTTTTCAAATGTACCAAATTCACCAATTAAGCATATCAAACATGATACAACAAATGTAGAATAAACATAAAAACACAACCACAAATGGAACACTAGATTTTATATGTGGAAAACCCAAATGGGAAAAACCAGGAAGAGTGTTAACTCTCAAGATAATATAACTAGTTATATAGTGTTTACAAAATGGTTGACCCACTGTCGGTTGGCTCACTACCAGATTACAAAAATGGCTCATTGCCGGAATGCTCACTACAAGATTACAAAGGCGGCTTACTGCCAGAATGCTCATTGCAACAAGTATAAATGAACTAAAAAAATTGCATATCCAAATGCATGAAATCAGTTTCAGGTTAAGGTCAGATCACAATTCAAAAAACCTACAACAGATCCAATGAAGGACTACTGCAACACTGTATGCACTCTGACTCTACTCCAGCTATTTCGCTATCTACAACTCGCACTTCACATGCTACTTCTTACCACTCATACATTATCACTTATATATGCATTCATATATATATCAGAAATCTTACACATTGGGATAATATGTCCGCCAAGTATAAGCAATATGCTTCTCAGATCAACAGGTTATCCAATAAAGCCTTAACCAAAAATATGATAGCCAAGTCAACCTCCACAAGATCTCTACACACTTCCTTTACACAATTCATTCATTGATGCATATACCTTAATTACTGGAATAGAACAGGGGTCAAATGGACCCATAAATAGTGACCCAAAAACACAAAGCTCTAAGCATTGCAACTCCAAACTCTAAAACACAAGTACTATGCATACCACAGATACCAGACCACAAGAAAAGAAAAGATACAACTGACATAACTGAAATAGTTGATACAAGAACACATAACAGATACCGAGACTACAATAAGCATAACTTAAAAGATGAAGATCTTCTGGAAGTGACTCCAAGAGATCATCTACACTTTCTTGTTGTGTTGTCCTCGATTTCAGCACTACTAAAATCGTGAGGCAACCCTACAAAATTGGTCTATTTCGTACCTCAGATGTGTAGTGTTTTATGAGTCTTTCCTGTAGATCAGACTTTAAAGTCCGACTTGCAGGGAAATCTTTCTTGCACATCGGACTTTAAAGTCCGATGTGCGGTTTTGTCAGATGAAAGATCAATGTCGGACTTTAAAGTCTGACTTGCAAGGAGTTTTTTCCCGCATGTCAGACTTTAAAGTCTAACATGCATGACATGCCTTACCATTAATGTTGTCATTAATGTCCTTTTTGGAGATATTTATTCGATTTTTAGTTTGTTTAATTTCATTTTTAGTTGGTTAAATTGTTTCTCGTGTTCTCTCCAGGTCTCCTTTCACGATTTTCTCTTGATCATGTTGCTGATTTCTTCCTCTTGTTGATCAACATTTTTGAGGTAGGGTTTATTGATTTTTCAGATTTTTCTTCTTCTTTTGCATGCTCCTTTTATTTCAATTATGGTTATCTCAATTTTTCTTCCAAGTTTGTTGTAGAAATTAGGGCACATCGGATTTTAAAATCCGATACCCTAATTTCTTCCTCCTTCCTCCCTTTCTACCCTCGCATGTTGGGTTTTGAACCCCGACATGTGAGTTGTTGGTTTTACCCCCTTCCTACATGATGCATTTTAAAATCCGACATGCAGGAGACGTTCTTCTCTACTAAACATGTCAGGTTTTAAAACCCAACGTGTTAGTAGAATGTGTTTTGTTTGTTTACATATCGAACTTTAAAGTTCGATGTTCACACTTCGAGTTTTATCTAGTTGACATGTCGGGTTTTAAAACCCAACTTGTCAACTGTGTTTTTCCAGCTGATGGGTCAGGTTTTAAAACCCGACGTGTCAAATATTGCTTTTCCCCCTACACATCGGACTTTAAAGTCTAATGTGCATATTATTTCTACATGTTATTTCTGCATATCAAACTTTAAAGTCTGATATGCAAATATTAATCTTCCCACCTAAACATCGGATTTTAAAGTCCTATGTGTAATGAAAGTCATTTTGCCCTTAAAGTCCGATGTGCAAATTTTGATTTTGAATCGATAGGTCAGACTTTTTTCTTCGACCTGCCAGGTTTTGACAATATTTTTCCCAAGTCCATTTTAGCTAATCCTTGGTGTTGGATGCAGTACTTTGCAAATGTCAAAGCCCCCTCAAGATGAACCAGAGCCTTCCTCAAGTTATTTAGAATCCTCACCTTTCAAACCATCGATAAAAAAGATGAAGCACAAGTATGATAAATACTTGAACATGTAACTAGAAAGCTCAGTTGACTCCAATATCAAGGAGATAAAGGATATATAAATTGGTAATATGAATATGTAGGAATTCATTGATTGAGTTGAGAAAGGTCCTTCACACTTTTCGAACTTGATCAAATCAGAGCTACACAAATATGCTTCCTTCCCAGTTGCAGCTCATGATCCAGACTTTGTACTTGTAGTGGTAGATCATTTTGATCTAAATACAAGACAAGTAAAAGATGCCGACCAGAATGTTCTTATGACATTAGATAGTGTTTTTTAATAGTATATTAAAGGGATCTCCAGTTGAGGAAGTAGCTAACATTACACAAAAAAGTGCTCAAGAATATTTTGAGAAAAATGAAGCAAAGTGCAAGAAAATGATTAATATAGTTTTTCTCTCTTCTGCTAGGAATTCCACCACTTCAAGATGGCCAAAGTATTTTCATAGAAGTGATTTCAAACATGAATATAATGATATGGTTACCATGCTGGCATGAGTAAAAGGCCTGAAAGATTCTCATTATTTTCAAAACTGGATGTGTTACAACTATATGAATATAATCAGAAAAGGAGCTACCAAGATAGATTAGGGTGAGCAGATCAGTGATGCACTTTATGCATAATTGAAAGAGGTCAAAATAACACTGAACTTCTACATGACCTCATACCTTGTATATGCAGCCGCCTCTATGAGGCAATATCCAGGTTTGTCTACAAAGGGTGTCAAGAGGTTAGTGCATGTTTGGAATTATTATGATCAGCTCACAATCAATAATCAAGGAAGTCATTTCAAAAGGGTGAATGATGCATTCTTTGTTGTATGGAAATGTATGTTTGGTAAGGAATTACAGAAGAAGAGACTTTCAAAGGAAGCATACAGTAAGGTTTCTCATTTTGGTTGTGTCTATCTCCAATTCCCCACATTCACTTACATCTGCATAGGATGTTTCATAGGAGAATCCTTCATTTTAATAAGATATCCATTTGATAAGGTTATACTCATGGAGTTATGTCAGAAATTGATCTATGTACATGAAAAGCAGTCATAGGCTCATAAGACTGGCTTAAAGTTTCTAGAATCTATTGGCCAATATTTAGTTATGACCAATCCCAAGGCCAAGAATATGGCGGAAGACATGTAGTGGAACACTATGAGGAGATTCAAAGCCCGAAATAATTTTGATTTTTCATGGAATGAACAATAAACTCAAAAGAAGTTACACTCATGTATTCAAGTTTGAAGATGTATGGGTTGATTGTCAGGATGAAGAGGACATGAGGAAAATCAATTTTAGTCGCCTTACATTGGAGCAAATTGAAAATCTGGATTTGGCTAAAATCTCGATGACCATGGAGGATACTGATGACATAGTAGACCCAGTCTATTTTGAACGAAAGATTTTTGATTCCCAACTACCACCTGTTCAATGGTCAAAAAAGGAAAGTAAATCCATTACTCAAATAATTGCTCCTATATTGGCAAATACTAATTTATGGTTATTAAAAAAGAAGATCGAGATGAAACAACTTCTTGTTAGTTCTGGTGATGATGATAACAGTGATGGTCCAGTTGGTAAAACAACTACAACTGAAATGAGGACCAAAAGCATGATGATATGATGAAAGAATAAGTATCTGGTACATTACTGAGAGGGGGGGTGAATCAGTAAATAGAAAAACCGATACAAACTTCCCAAACTCAAACTCAAATATACAAAGTAAACTTATCAATGAAATACCACTATCAAGATCAATACTCATAAGAATATCAGTTGACTATTACAACAACTTAACAGTAAACAACATTTAACTTGTAAACATCCAAATGCTTTATCATACGCCAATGCTTCATTTCTCAATGCTTCCTGTTATCATGCCTTATCAGAAATAGTTAAATAGTTAATCAAATCAATCATAAGATCATAACCACAAAAACATTCACCACATGACACAAGTATTTATACATGGAAAACCCAAATAGGTAAAAACCATGGTGAGATGGGACTCACAAGATAATATCTGAACTCTTCTGAAGTTTGCCCAGTTAGGAGCCAAGCCTGTTAAAGCTTTTACAAAAGTCCTGTTAAGAACTGATCATGTTAGGAATCACGCAGTTAAGGGATTGAGTATAAATGCCTTGTTAGAAGAAAATACCCTGTAAGGAGTAACCTCAATAGAGGATTTGAAAATCCAATCTAATGGGCCACCTTGTTAGAGGATTTAATAAGTAACCAAGCTTGTTAGAGCTTACCCAGTTAGGGGATTTCAATTCTGGTGTAATTGTTAGAAAACAATAGGAGTTTATTGATCTGTTTGAATAGTACTACATTTGCTTGATCAAATCCATTTAAACTTCTATCTGCCTTTACTCAAACTGTGGACTAATTCTCCAGTCCGGCAACCACACACTCAACTGATTTCTGCTAACTCTTGCCAACACTAAACAAAAGAACTTCATCAACCTTAAATACAAATCAATTAGGTCGATAACACAACAAAAATGTAATCCTCTCATCAAGATTACAAACAAGTTCATACAAGCATGACCGTTGGATTTCATAGCAATCTCTACACATCAATTAAGAAAACCTCAACGACTCCTTGATTATCTCTTCATCGAGCTCAATAAATCATCACACGTTTTGCATTAGATGCAATACACTTTTCTCATTCCCTAGACAAACAAACACGCCAAAACAATTTGAACTTGTCTCCATACAATGACCTTACGTGTCACCATCATTACCGCTCAACATCAGATCATAAACCAACATAACCAATTCAACAACCTTAATCAGTTAGGGTTTAACAAAAATAACTGGTCTACAAGGTTTACCGGTTACGTAACATAGAAAGGGTTTAACCTTTTACTCTGATTACTGGTTTAACTCACAAACTTACATACCAGTTTACAAAATCCTTCACAAAGCTCTTCCTGCCGGTTATAAGACAATATCAAAAATAACAACAATATCAACAATATCATTATCGGTTCAATTGACATCAATGACAACATAACTTATCATTAATGCAATCTCCATGCAAATGCCAACAAAGAAAAGCAGATGTGCAAGAACCACCATCAATCCCCTCGACACAATCTAAGGGAAAAGGACCAAAAATTAAATTCACAATCAAAGGGTCTAAGAAAGGTGAATCTTCTTCAGCAGGACAAGAGACACCAACAAAGGAGCTAGACCAAAAACCTATTGAAGAAACTAAGAAAGAAAAAGAACCAGAAGAAGGAGAAATTCCTCATGAAGAGGAAATATAGTTTGAAGAACTATCTCATCAAGGGGAGAGCAATACTTCCACCACTTCACAAGTATCAACTCATACACAGGTTATCATTCATTCTATTGAATATGATACAGATCAAGAAGATGAGGAATATAATGATGAAGAGTTGAATATAGAAATACCACAACTGGAGAGTGATCAACAGTATTTTACATTGTGTAATTTCTCCAATTTGGATAATAGTCCTTCATCCACTATTGAATCCTCAATTTTGGATTTTAATGAAACTATGGAGCAAGCATTTACAGAACAAAAGATGGTGCCTTTACCTTCCACTCTGTGTGAGTACTGTGGTTACCACTCGTGCACCATCAAATTTTCCATCCATAGTTATTTCAAAGGAGGCATCAATAGAGACTACTATTGCTACATCAGTTGACATACCACTGGACACCGCAACATTGATACCAATAATTTCTTCTACAACTACCGCAACTTCAAGTCATAATGCTCCTAAAATACTAGTTGATACTCATAAGGAGGCCACAACTCCATCCACTAACACAAAATTACCACCATGGATGGATGTAGTAGCACCCAAAAGAAAGAAACGGGTAATTTCACCAGATGAATTTGATTTTGAACAGTTGGCTCCCCACAAATCCAAAAGTACTAAAAAGCCAAAGAACCTTTCTCGGGTACTAGTGGATCCAACTACCAAAAGGAAATATGTTGAGCTTATGGTGCCATCTTTAGAAAAGAATAAGGATAATATACAACCTGTGGATTATACTATCCAGACTATAGAGCTTGGAGTGAAGACACATGAAAGTGTCAAGTTAGACTCCCAAACTACTTTCAATTCTTTGGTGCGAAGATTTGATCAAGAAAGAGATGAAAAGAATGAATTAAATAATAAATGTGAGCAGTTGACTGGTGTGCTTCTCAAAGTCACACAATCTTCCCAGGAAATCGAGTCAATTGTTTCCTCAATGGATACTGAGGCTCTCAAGAAGGTGGAACAGGTGGGCATCAAGGGCCAAGTAGTGGATGAGTGGATTGCTCGATTGAAATTAGAAGGTTCTCATGTTCTAGATTCAATGATTAAGTTGTTGGCTGATTTTGAAATTATCCAAAGTCAAATGCAAGGTGTTAAAACTTCTTTATCTCAAGAGGTCAAGGATATTGAAAGAAGTGTAACTCTTTGGTTCAAAATGGAGGATTTCAGAATTGACGTCCTCGTGGAGAATAAGGCAATTCTAACAAGAGAGAAATATATCCATATTCTATCATTATTCTCATAAGAAAGAAACAATAAGATCAATGATTATGGAGCTGGATCGAGAAAAGAAGGAAGGTGATAATGAAATTGATCTTATTTCAGCAAGAATAACTAATATTCCTTGTTATTTGTATGATGATAATCAAAACCTTGTGACCAGTGACACCATCATACAATAATTTCTTTCCTTAATGGATCACTGTACAGAACATGATTTCTCATTGAATGCATTTGATAAATTGCTGGAAATACAAGTCATTTTTGAAGTCCTTGCATCAATGTTGAAAGATGGAAAAAAGAAATACTAAAGGCTGAAGATGCAGTTTCCAATGTTTGCATCATCACCAACTCTACCCCAATGCCGAACAAAGCCGAGATGGAAGCTATTTTGGTCAAGTTCAAGGAATTTCAAAAGATCCAATGAGGAGGAGAAAAATGAATAAAGAGTCCACTTTTGAAGCTTTCTTTTCATGTAGTTGCATTTTTAGATGTTACAAGTTTTCTCGCAACTGCATATTTTCTTTCTATTGTAGTTGTAGTCAAGTGGGACTATGCAATTGAATTAGTCAACCGTGCCCACATTTTTCTCCACTCTTTTTATATATAAAGGAGGACCTCATTTGTAAATATTTATCTTTGATATGCTTAGCAAAACTCTGCTGAAATTTTGTGCCAACTAAGACTTTGTGCTTTTTGTTGTAAAATTTGATTCAAGGAAATAAAGATAGCAATCAACTTATTTCCAAACTTTGTGTTGAATAAAAGATTGTGATTGTGATTGGGATTATTCTTATGTTTAATTCTCATAATCATTCCTTACATTCTTGAATCTTTTGGTAAAAGTTGTGAAAGTTTATGAAAGAGCTGTCTAATTGTGGAAATAGACTTTGTGTTGTTTACATATTTGGGAAATTTTCTGATGTTAAGTAATTAGTAGTGGGCTTTGTATTGCTGCTATTACTTGTAGTTTAAGGAATTCAAAATTTATACTTGAAGACTTTGAGCTACAAGTTAAATTTATTATCATTTGTAATCTTTAGCTTAGTTAGATTTACATTCAAGAAAGACTTTGTGCTTCTCGATTGTAAGATTTTGGTGTAATTTATCGGTGTAATTTGTTCATTTCCTTAAGTATCATATGTGATAGGGAATTGTAACAAGTGGAGGGGAAATACATAAACATTGAAAAAAGTGAGTTATATACCCGAAACTTACCCACAAATTTTAGTTTCTTGTTAATTAGAGAAGAAATTTCAAAGGGAACCTCCCCTTGCTAAGAGGAGAGATTAATTTCTCAACATAGATGTCTGTGAATCATATATTTTTTCATTGCTACGCTAGTGATAAAATATTTACCCAACAATTTTTTGGCGACTCTGCTTGGAAGCAACGTGCCACTAGTATTTCCTTTTTTGGGTTGCAGTGTGTTTTTCATTTTAATATCCATATTGCTGATTTTCTCAAGGTTCTAATATGGCTGATCCAAGTTATACTTGTGGACAATGAGCAACAAGAATTGCTGATCCTACTTTTGAGTTTTTGCAGTAATATAATTTTCCCTTTGTGACACCTCCATAGATGCAAACTCATTTGCAATGAACATGAAGTTTTCCTCCTACTGCACGACAGTCTCCCGTAATAAGTGAGGTGTCAAGTTTTCAAGTTTTAGTTGTTCCACTTGCAAATCGTTTTAGTAATACCGCCATATAATCTATTAAGGATGGTTGTTGTGGGTCCTTAGGGTACTGCTTTTGGTCCTTTGAGCCTAATGATAACTTTACATGAACTTCCAAAAGGCACAACAAAAAAATTGCCTAAGTTTTTGGGAGATGGTGCTCAACACCCTGATGAGCACATCACTTATTTTTATATTGCATGTGGTATTCTTGGTGTTGAATATGAAGACATTTTTGTAAGATTGTTCATTGAAACTTTGCAAGGCACAGCTGCTGATTGGTTCTATCATCTTTCAAATAATTGTATTATAAATTGGGCAAGCCTTAGAACACTATTTGAGGCAAGGTTTAAGTTTGCTGAAGATAATCATGCACTTTTAGCGCAACTGACTCAAATGAAAAAAGAACCACAAGATCCCATGCGAGAATTTGTGGCAAAGTTCAATAAATTACACAATCGCATTCTTGCCGCTTCACAACCCACTGTTGGAAATTTGAAATGTTTCTTTATTAATGCTCAATTGCTAGAAGTGAGTTTTCTTTTGTGTAGGGATAATCTTGCAGATTTGGCTGTTGCACAACAAATGGCCATATCAGTTGAAGATGATCTTTTCCTTGTTGGTAAGATAAGAAAGGATCCTAACAAGGTTAGGAATAATCAAATTATTGATTCATCATTTTCTTCGACAATTTCTATTTACCCCATAATTCAAAAGCTAGCCAATGAGTTGTTAGCACTTAAGAAGTAAATTTCCTCACAAGGAAATATTTCTTATCATGATTTTCCAAGCACTTATCCAAATAACGCTTCCAGTTATGTTGTGCATAATCAGAACAAGTTACCTCCTACTCCAGAGAGACTTGCCTTGGAAGCACCGCCTCAAAATTCAGCTATTGGCTATTATGAAGCTGAACAAAATGATCTTCCTCCATTTGGTGACTAAGATGCCAATTTGCTTCAAGGAGATGATGTAGAATTGGCTGGCGACTCTAATATTAGGTATATGTAGTACAAAGAATATGATTTTCCAGATGCACATGATGGAGATGTCTTTGCAGTATTCACCCATTTGCAAGCACAAGCAGCACAACTACCTGTCAATACGAAATGTGATGAATCTACACAAGTGAAGGATTCTCAACGCTTACCAATTACCATTGCTAAGTGTGGAACTCCTTTAGAAAATCCTCTGAAAGACAACTCCATCTCGAAAGAAAATGCGAAGGATAAAATTGTAAGTACTCCTTCGACTACTACAAATTTTTCCGCACCTGTCAATTCTTCTACACCTGCATCAAAGACCAGTGCACCTAATGTTTTAAGTTCTCAAAATGAGAACCTTACTCAATATTTGATGAATTCTTTTTAGTCATTTGATATTATAGATCATGCTAGGAAGACTAAAGTACAAATGTCTGATGTAGAATATTTGAGATCCAATCTAGATCAGTTTGATCATTTGGTCAAATTTGTGAAAGAAAACGATATCTCCCCAAGTGATCTTCCCAAGTCTAATACATCCCAAAATAAATTAGTGAGTTCTCCTTCTCCTGTAGAAAAGATAGAACCATTATATATCTCTTTGTTGATTAATGGTTACAAGATAAGTAATTATGTGATTGATTCTAGAGCATCTGACAATGTTATTCCATTAAAAGTTGCCAACACTCTTGGTTTAACTCTAACTAAGATGTTTAGTAGATATTTTTCATGGATAATAAGAAATTCCCCTTAATAGGTCAGATTAAGGATGCACAATTCACTTTTTCTATATTTCCAGATAAGAAAATCAAGATGACAGTATTGGTAGTCGATGTGCCAGCTTCCTACAGTATACTATTGGGAAGAATTTTTTGTAGAGATGTGGGAGGAGAGTTAAACATGGATATGACTGAAGCTCGTATTCTTACCAAGGGAGATATCCAAAAGTTGCTTCCAGAAAAAGAATCACAATACACTGTTGTGAAATCTGATGATCAGTGGGCTCAGATTCTCTTTGAGTCATTAGGTATGGGTAATTGTTTCTTATATGATGATGATGAGTTTGAAGTTGTTCTTGAAAATGGGGATGTCATTTCACTTGATGAAGACTCAAGTGATTGTGAAAGTATTGTTGTTGAATCTACAGGATCCTCAACTCCACAAGAACAAACTCTTAATTTTGATACTGTCAATATTGGTGGCCTAAATAAGGTTTGGACATTAGAGTTTGATGGTAGTTGCTCTTCCATCAGATCAGGAGCCGATATTGTATTGATATCTCCTGATGGTAAAAAAATCCATTTTCCTTCAAGTTACAATTTTCCAACACTAATAATACTGCTGAGTATGAATCTCTTCTTTTTGGGATGAATGTGGCTCAAAAGAAAGGGATTAAGAATTTGCATGCTCAGGGTGATACTAAATTGATTGTTTGTCAGGTCAGAAATATCTATCAGACAAAAAGTGATAAGCTAAGGCATTATCGTAATATTGTGTGGGACTTAATTGAGGCATTTGATGCCTTTGATTTGTCTATTGTTTCATGAGAGTTCAATGATAGAGAAGATTCTTTAGCAGTGTTTGCAACTTCTTTGGTTCCACATAAGGATTTTTCAGGATCAACGTATATTATTGAAATGATTTTTCGACTGAGTGTTCCTAATAATTCTGACAATTGGAAATTGTTCAATGATGATCATCATGTAATCAATTTCTTGTAGACTATTGATAACTTTGATGACCTATATTTTGATGGTAGTCAATATCCTTCAAAAGATGCCATTGAAAGTGTTGATGCAAAAACTGGTGAAAAATTTCTACAATTGAAAGGTAATAAGATTCCTAAGGGTCTTGTTTCTCTTGAAAACCTGTTTGATAAGCATGATCGCTATGTTAAAAAGCAATAGAAATCAGCTGCTAGCTCAATGGAATATGAGCAAGTGAATATCGGGACCAAAATGAATCAAAGATGATCAACATTAGAAAATGTTGTTCACATGAAGAAAGGCAGAAATTCATTACATTATTGCAGTAATATATTGATGTCTTGACCTACTCATATGATGACTTGAAGTATTTTCATCTTGAAGAGCTTCATCATGACATTCCGTTGAAGACACGTGTTGCTCCTTTTCATCAAAATAAAAAGCAGTATACCCAGAAATTTCCGACACAATCTTTGCTGAAATTCAGTAAATGTTAAAGGAAAGGATAATATTCCCTATTCATCACTCCACTTGGATAACTAATATTGTGCCCGTGTGCAAGAAGAATGGTGAGAACCAGATGTGTTGATTTCTAGAATTTGAATCAGGCATCGTTGAAAGATAACTACCCATTACCTGTCATGGATCACATCTTACAAATTGTTACTGGATCTGAGATGATGTCTATGTTGGATGGATTTTCAGGTTACAATCAAGTGGAGGTTCTTGAGCAAAATCAACATAAGACTGTGTTCACCATACCTTGGGGTACTTTTACATATCACAGGATGCCTTTTGGGCTGATAAATGCAAGAGTGATTTTCCAATGTACAATGGACTTGGCTTTCTAAAATTTCCTTGATAAGTTCATTATAGTCTATTTGGATGATCTGACTGTTTATTCTAAGAAGTGTCAAGATCATTTCTATCATTTGTAGCAAGTGTTGGAGAAATGTCACCAACATGGAATTTCCCTTAATCCCAAGAAATCTGTTTTTAGGGTAACTGAAGGTAAGCTTCTTGGGAATATTGTCTCAAAAGAAGGTATCACAATTGATGCTAAAAGGTTAAAAGCCATTCGTAACCTTTCTTTGCCAACTAGTAAAACTGTTGTGCATTCTTTCTTTAGTAAAGTAAACTTTTTATGAATGTTTATTCCAAACTTTGCTGAACAGACTCATCACTTAGTTGACATGATGAAAGATAATTCTCTTTTCAAGTGGACTCATGAAGGAAAGAAAGTTTTCCATGAAATTAAGGAAGCCATGGCAAATGCCCCTGTTTTGGTATGCCCTAATTATACCAAAAAGTTTATCATGTATAGTTACACATCAGATCATACCTGCTCGGCTATACTAATGTAGAACAATAATGAGGGTGTAGAATCACCCATTGCATTCATGAGTTACCCTTTAAAGGCTCATGAATTGAAATACTCAGAAATGGAGAAGCATGTCTTTGTCATGGTAAAAGCGGTAAAACATTTTAGATTTTATATTCTAGATCCACATGTCATTGCACTTGTTCCTGATGTTGTTGTCAAGTCAATTATCACAAAATAGGAGTTTGGAACTAAAAGGGGCAACTGGGTTGCTAAGATTCAGGAATATGACATGGAAACTAAGCCTACTAAGTTGGTTCATGGAAAAGGTTTGTGTCAATTGATAGCTGATAGAAAATTAGTTGATGAAGTAGTGCTGGAAAACGAAGGCATGAATCAAGATCCTTCCAATGTTCTATTTGTCAGCACCATTGATGAGTGGTATTCTGACTTGATGTATCTTTTAATATATGGAGAGTGTCCTGCGCACTTGTCACGTAATGAAAAGCGGACCTTGAAGCTTAAAGAAGTGATTTTTTTCTTATGGGACAATGGTTTGTATAAGAAGGGTTTAGATGGAGATTTCCTGCGTTAATTTGACAAGCAACAACAAGTAAGGTTACTTCAAGATTTTCATGATCTTGCTTGTGGTGGACACTTTTCTGCCCCTGTCATTGCACAAAAAAAATTGCATGCAAGATACTATTGGCCAACATTGTTTAAGGATGCATACAGTTGGGTTCACAAATGTGAGAAATGTTAGCAATTTGTTGGTAAGCCTAAGCTAGTTGCACTTCCTCTTAAGCCAGTTGTAATTGAAGATCCTTTCCAGCAGTAGGGATTGGATTTCATTAGACCTGTCAATCCAACATCTAGTGCAAGTCACATGTATATTCTCACGGCGATAGATTACTTCACCAAGTGGGTGGAGGAAATTCCAACTAAACAAGCTACTTCAACAGCGGTTTGTCAATTTTTCAAGGAGAACATCATTTCAAGGTTTGGTGTTCCTCATAAGATAATAACTAATAATGCTTCATATTTTTCATCTTATGAGATTATTGACTTTTGTTTTGATTATGGTATTACACTTTCACACTCATCTGACTATTATCTACAAGGAAATGGTCAGGCTAAGTCAAGCAATAAGAACCTTGTTACAATTATCAGAAAGCTTATTGATGAGAGACAACAAACTTGGCACAAAGCTCTTTATGATGCACTATGGGTGGATCATATAACTCCCAAGAGAGCAATTGGCATGTCACCTTTCCAACTTTTGTATGGCTTGAATGTCGAGATTCCTATCACCTTGGAATTCCTAGCATTAAAGCTTGTCAAGTCCGTTGAAGATGAAACTTACCACGATTCACTTGATAAGCAAATTATGTTTCTTTCTCAGATGGAGGAAACAAGAGAAGAGGTGGTGGATAGAATTGTTGCACACCAAATCTAAGTGAAGGTGCTATTTGACAAGAAGATGACTTCTCGTGAGTTCACAGTTCGTGATCAAATCTTGTTATGGGACAAGAGTTGGGAACCAAAGGGTTTGCATGGGAAATTTGATTCCCTATGGAGAGGCCCCTTCACTATTCATGAAATATGTGGCGAGCATAGTTACTTGCTCAGATATGCAGATGATACCCTATTCTCACTACCTCATAGTGGAGAACATTTGAAGCTCTTTACTCAATGAGGAGCAACGTAAAACGGAAGTTGTACATTTAGTAAAAAAATATATAGTATTTTTTTTTTTGAGTCTTTTTGTCGCCTAACTCTATACCCCAATGGATACAGACACTCAAAGTTTTGTATTCTACAAGCTTCAAGTGGTGTAGCTTGTTCCCCAGTCAGACCCAGTTGTTGTCCTTGATTTTAGCATGGCTAAAATCATGAGGCAACCCTATGAAAATGGTCCATTTCATAGCTCACGTCCTCTAGGAAAGGTTGATCAACTCCGTCAATTAGTCGCTTTTTACTTTTTGTCATTTGCTTTTCTCATTTTTGAGTTATTAGATTTCATAGTTTTTCCCTACAGGTCTGTTGGTTAACAAATTTGTCCCTTTCTTCAAATTATAATGTTTGATTTCTTTGAATAATCATATGACTCTTGTACACCCCTTTATGAAAGGAAACAAATAAACCAATAGTTGGATGAATCGATTAAAAATCCATCCTCTGCATTAGAGGGAACCTCCTCATATGATTTGCAATGAATTTTATGCAAAAAACTTTGAAATGAAGACACTTTTAACCAGAAAGCGTGGAAAGGCTTTAGCATTCATCTATCAACACAAAGGAATGCTTTTAAAATAAAACGGAAAGAATATTCTGAAGATCAAATAAGAGCTCATAGACTCCGATTTTCACACATGTTCATTTCATAAATTCATAGCAGTATGAACTCTGATCAATTATCTCTCATTCCTCACAGGACAAGGGGGATCAACACAACTCAATCCACAATGAATTTACTTGCAAATAATGGTAACAATGAATTCAGAAAACATAGGAATAACTAATAACAAAATGATATCATGCACATTAGTTGATTTCTCAAGAAAGATCGCCAATCCTTAAACACATAGATTCAAAGACTACACACTATAACATTTCATTACTAAACTAGTCATTCCAATTTTAAGAAATTCACTGGAAAACAGATATTGTTTGTTCCTTGAAAAATCACAGTTTTTTCGGACCTTAACATAAACTTACTTCGTAGCTTAAATAGCCTCCAGGCTCATAGTTTGTTACATAATCATTAAAACTTTACTTTAACTAGAGGTTAAAGAAACTGTTTGCTAAAAACAAGAGAACAGCCACAGAAAGGCTGACATCTCATCCCCTAATTAATCACGACTCCACTGTGTCAGAGGAAGCCATTGGTCTATCCTGCTTTGTCATAGAACTACACACGCCACGCCACTCTAAGTGTGTCATCAAGAAGTTCAGGATGACTTCAAAGTAGGGAAGTCCAATATGTAGGATCCATTGCTTCCAAACCTCCTTATCCATATTCACCTATGTCACCCTTGCCTTGTGCGCTTCCAGATGATCGGAACAGACCGCGAGCATTGACTCAATCCTGGCTACTTTTGAGAAATCATTTGTAGACAAGGATTTTGTCTTCCAAATGAATTGTATCCTTTCTTGGAAGATTTTTGTCATATCTGTGGCAACTTCAATTGTCTTAGCATCATATTTCATAAGTTGGATGTCAATGCATTTGAGATCCTTTTGCATTGTATCAATTAAATCTGTCAATCCTTTAAGCAGTTTAGTGGATTCTTCGTGGCCCTATTTGATAATTGAATTATGCCACTCCACATTTTTCCTTGACACATATAATATATTATCATCCAGGCTTTCCACAACTTTTTCAGCCAAGAACTTCATCATTCCATATTTTTGTATATCATTCATCTGTGCAAGAACTGCCACCCATTTGGTCCTTTCTTTCTCCCAGGCAATGGCCTCTAATTCCAGTTCTTTTCTCATAGTCACATCTTCATATACTTTCACCAGACTGACAATATAGTCTGAACTTTGTTGTATTATAAGATTTAGCCATTTATTGAACATCTTCACGACCATTTTGTTTCTTTGGACTTGATCCAATATCTTTTGATTTGCTGGAGATTTGGGATCAAATGATACTACCACCTGTGACAAGGGTTGAGGATTTGGATGATGAATGGCATTGATGTACTCAGCCATTTGAGTGATGATTTGCTTCAGCTCCCTTTTATCCTTCTTATCCTTCCATGTTCTAGAAATCATTCTCTTCATGGAAGACTCCAAATGTTTAACATCAATGGCTCGCGAAGCAACCCCCAAATCAATCTTTTCAACTATGAAGTCATCCTTAGTAGCTTTGTCTACGTCTCTATCTGGAATAGGTTTGGCTATCTCGATCGTCCAATGACCTGTTTCTTCATCCACCTCAAGCATTGTCTGCATCTTGAGTTTTTTCAACTTGGATACCTTTCCAAGATACTTGTTGACCATGTCTTATATAGGGATTGTAATTGGAACTACACTTCGTTTCTTCCCAATAGTAGCTTCCAACCATCACGGTGTGTTTGTGGGTTCTTTAGGTGGAGGAGTTATCTAAGTATCTGGTGAATTGACAATAACCAGAGTGTTCATGGGGTCCAATTCACTCTTTATTTCCTTACCTATGTCCATTTCCTACACTACAGGCTCACCTAAATCATGTTGATCCATTATTACTTCTACCTCTTCACTAGGATCTAGTTCCACAACAATCTGGCTCAATGTTGGCTTTTTACTCTTTTCCTTGCTCCTTGACCGAGTTACTCGGGCTGCTGTAGAACCTAATGGTGACCTTTTTGATCTTCTGGGTTGGATTTTTTC
Source organism: Cryptomeria japonica (assembly GCF_030272615.1). Lineage (NCBI taxonomy): Eukaryota > Viridiplantae > Streptophyta > Pinopsida > Cupressales > Cupressaceae > Cryptomeria > Cryptomeria japonica. The sequence goes on along the minus strand of NC_081408.1, from coordinate 660,997,254 downwards.
AACAATTGGCTTCGAACCACCTGCAACATCAATAATTTCATTAGTGGAAGAAATAGGAAGTTGAGTCACAGCATGTGAATCAACTCTTAGTTCATGGGAGGATATGAGGGATCCTTTCTTAAATTTTTGGTCTCTCAACCACTTCTCAGTTCTCCTAACAATATTGAAAGTTTTAGCTTGAACATTATCATCTTCCTTTTTATTCCAGTCAATCTCAAGGATTGGCTTTCCTTGAACTTCCTTGTCGAATTCAGGATCCAGAATATCTTCCCCCGTTTCCTCCTAAACTCCAGATACATTGATAGGAAGCTTCATGGTGATTATCTATTGTAGAGTAAATCTTGACCATAGTCTCCTTCTTACCTCATATTCATCACTACAATTCTCCCAGTAATCTTCCAACTGGGGTTCATGATGGAAAGGTTCATCCATATTTAGATTTTCCATGGCATAACCTCTGATATCAAACCTATGTCTAGCAACATGGGGCTGCAAGTTCATTCTCTTAAATTCCAATTCCAAATTTAAAGCATCAAATACTGACTTATAGCTATAGAATCCAAGTTCAAAAGGAAAGGCAAATCCAGATTCGCCTTTTGCCCCCAACCTTTTATCAATATGAGCTATTTGCCTACTCACCTCTATAAGTACATGGCTATCAAAGGCATACCTTGGTAGCTTGAATGGTTTGCCTTCAAAACCACCTACCCGAAGATAGGTGGACCTGGGAAATTAAATGAATAATCTATCATATATACTTATTAGCTCCATTGCTTCAACTGGCATCCTCTTGTTCCCATCACCTTGTAGCTCAAAAGCAAGTCTCCCTGTGAAGACACCATTCCATCTGGCAATATGTTCTATATGTTTCTTCTGCTATAACAAAGGGTAGTAATCATAAACCTTCATGCCATCCACCCATGTTTCATTGAGAAAACCAGGCCAATCTCTGGTACAAGCTAGTATGTAGAAAAGATAAGAGGACATATAAAAACTAGACATACCCACAAAGTTACTCAAACCTTCATGGAGTCTCTCTAGAATTACTTGGGCCCAATCAAGATATTTGTCACCGGATAACGGCACCTGAATGTAAAAATACATCCAATCTTCCCATTAAAAGGAGTGTGAGTTCCCTTTTAGCCTATTCAGTAGTATAACAATATCTCACACTTCTATGATGAAGTGCTCTCTAGTCAGGGGCTTTGGTAGCTGTGACCCTCCTTTTTGAACTCTAAGGAGCCAGTTTCTTGCAATTACACTACTATACATACTCTTTATCTCTGAGAAAAAGGCGTATGAGGTCCCAATAGACCAATCCTCATATGATTCCTTGTGTGGGATTCCCATCACTGCCATTATTGTTTCCCTATTGATACCAACTAGCAGCTCACCATTACTAGTTCTTATGCATCTATTCTTTGAATCATACCTATTCATGCAAGCTATCACCAAATATGGACATGGTGCAGCAAGTGGAAATGCAACAGCTTCAACAAGATCACTTCTCACTATTTTCTCCATCATTGAACCAGCTTGAGGGTTCTTGGTTCTTTCTAGGAAATCACTTGATTGGCGTGAGCCAAGGAAGTATCATCTAGCTCTTGTAATATGCTCACTAAACATGAAGTTCGGCCAAGCTTCGGCAATACCGGCCTCATACTGCCTATCTATACTTTTAATCAAGCAATTCTAAAATAGGGTAGAATTCTACTCCAACAAGCTAAAGATTTTCTTCCTACACTGATAAATCCTCAAAACTAAAGAAATACAACATAGGGGAATCGTCTGAACTTACCCATTACCACCATGAATCTGGAAACCTTCTCAGGAAAGTAGAGCTTAATTTACATTTAGCACCTCCAATTTGCTCAATTATAGCAGCTGCAACCCTTACAAATATGGAGATGAATTCATATATCCTTTTAAACAAATGGGAAAAAACCGAGAAAACCACACATGCTTCATAATGATTCACTTAAGTGTGTGAAGTAATAGTGAAATGACTTAAAATCTGACACCTTCTTAATTGTCCATCACTTCCACACAAATAGTTAATGTTCTCATGATTACCTTCCAAATTTAGAATTTTAAACTGTTAGATGTCAAGAATATTCCTTCTTGCCGCACCGCTTTCAGTGTTAACAAAGTCTTACAATCATCTTGAAGTGAACCTTATGAACCTTGAACTATCTTACAAAGAGTTCAATGGTTCAAGTTCATCCGAGAAGAACAACAATGAACTAGCGGCTCAAAACAATACCGAGAATGAGCAATAACCATGACTAACAAGAAAGAACTTTGAACCTTTGAACCGAAAATACAATTGGTTCAAGGTTCAAGTTCAAATCTGACTTAAAACATATTGACACCTGCTCGTTAAGCAACATTACATAGTCACAACTCACAAAAAGACATTTTGAACCTTGAACCAAAAAGGTTCACGAGTTCAAAGTTCAAAATGCATAACAGTAATGTGCTCGCTTTAGTGGAGATAAAGGTTGCTAAAGACGCGCCTTGAACCTTGAACCTATTGAACTATTTTTTTAAAGTTCAATGGCTTAGGTTCAAAATGAAAAGGTACAAAAGACCCGAAAGAAATAAAGACACCATAAGGCAACCCGCAAGCTTGAACATTATAAATGAAATTGTGGGGGGTGCTAACAAGGTCAAGCTTTAAAGTCTGACCTGCAAGGTGCTTCTAGGTTAAAAATGCACATCGTACTTTAAAGTCCGATTTGTAGTCTTTTATGAGTCTTTCCTACAGAACAGACTTTAAAGTCCGACCTGTAGGAAAATCTTTCCTGCAGCGGTCTTGTCAAATGAAAGATGCATGTCAGACTTTAAAGTCCGACTTGCAAGGAGTTTTTTCCCGCATGTCGGACTTTAAAGTCTGACATGCATGGCGTGCCTTACCATTAATGTCGTCATTAATGTCTTTTTTTGGGTTATTTATTCGGTTTTTAGTTTGTTTAATTTCATTATTAGCTAGTTGAGTTGTTTCTCGCATGCTCTCTGACTCTCCTTTCATGATTTTCTCCTAATCGTGTCGCCGATTTCTTCCTCTTGTCGATCGACATTTTCGAGGTAGGGTTTGTTGATTTTTGGGTTTTTCTTCTTCGTTTGCATGCTCTTTTCATTTAGGTTAGGGTTATCTCCATTTTTCTTCCAAGTTTGTTGTAGAAATTAGGGATTTTAAAATCTGATGCCCTAATTTCTTCCTCCTTCCTCCCTTTCTGCCCTCACATGTTGGGTTTTATGAGAGTTGTTGTTTTATCCCCCTTCCTACATGTCGGATTTTAAAATCCGACATGCAAGAGACATTGTTCTATGCTAAACATGTCAGGTTTTAAAACCCGATGTATTAGCAGAATGTGTTTTGTTTGTTTACATATTGAACTTTAAAGTTTGATATGTTCACACTTTGAGTTTTATTTAGTTGACATGTTAGGTTTTAAAACCCGACTTGTCAATCGTGTTTTTCCAGTTGATAGGTCAGATTTTAAAAACCGACATGTCAATTATTGCTTTTCCCCCTACACATAGGACTTTAAAGTCCGATGTGCTTATTATTTCTACATGTTATTTTTGTATATCAAACTTTAAAGTCTGATATGCAAATATCAATCTTCCCACCTACACATCGGACTTTAAAGTCCGATATGCAATGAAAGTCATTTTTCCCTTGCACATCGGACTTTAAAGTCCGATGTGCAAATTTTGATTTCTAATGGACAGGTCAGACTTTTTTCTCCGACTTGCTAGTTTTTGACAATATTTTTCCCAAGTCCATTTTAGCTCTGGATTCTTGGTTGAGTTGATAAAATTTGGTTTTCTGATGATGATGATTTTCAAAAAAGCTAATCCTCGATGTTGGATGCAGTACTTTGCAAATGTCAAAGCCCCCTTAAGACAATTCAGAGCCTTCCTCAATTCAGTTAGAATCCTAACCAAACAAACCATCAATAAAAAAGATGAAGTACAAGTATGATAAATACTTGAACACATATCCAGAAAGCTCAGTTGACTCCAATATCAAGGAGATAAAGGATACAAAAATTGGCCATGTGAAAATGTAGGAATTCATTGATCAAGTTGAGAAAGGTCCTTCACACTTGTCAAACTTGATCAAGTCAGAGATGCACAAATATGCTTCCTTCCTAGTCATAGCTCATGATCCAGACTTTGTACTTGTAGTGGCAGATCATTTTTATCCAAATACAAGACAAGTAAAAGATGCTGACCAGAATGTTGTTATGACATTAGACAATGTTTTCTTCAATAGTGTATTCAAAGGATCTCCAGTTGAGGAAGTTGCTGACATTACTCAAGAAAGTGCTCAAGAATATTTTGAGAAAAATGAAGCGAAGTGCAAGAAAATGATTAATACAATTTTTCTCTCTTCTGCTAGGAATTCAACCACTTCAAGATGGTCAAAGTATTTTCATAGAAGTGATTTCAATGAGGAATATAATGATATGGTTACCATGCTAGCATGAGTAAAAGGCCTGAAAGATTCTCATTATTTTCAAAACTAGATGTGTTATTATATAAATATAATTAGAAAAGGAACTACCAAGATAGATTGGGGTGAGAAGATCAATGATGCACTTTGTGCATAATTGAAAGAGGTAAAAATAACACTGAAGTTCTACATGACCTCGTACCTTGTATATGCAGTCACCTCTATGAGGCAATATCCAAGTTTGTCTACAAAGGGTGACAGGAGGTTAGTGCATGTTTGGAATTATTATGATGAACTCACAATCAATAATCAAGGAAGTAATTTCAGAAGAGTCAATGATGCATTCTTTGTTGTATGGAAATGTATGTTTGATAAGGACCTATAGAAGAAGAGACTTTTAGAGGCAACATATAGTAAGGTTTCTCATTTTTGTTGTGTCTTTCTCCAAATGAGAAACCTTACTGTATGTTGCCTCTAAAAGTCTCTTCTATATTTAGATCAAGAAGGTGAGGAATATAATGATGAAGAGTTGAATATAGAAATACCACAACCGAAGAGTGATCAACAATATTTTATATTGTCTAATTTCTCCAGTTTGGATGATATTCCTTCATCCACTATTGAATCCTCAATTTTGGATTTTATTGAAACTATGGAGCAAGCATTTGCAGAACAACAGATGGTGCCTTTACCTTCCACAACAATCATAGCTGAAGTTCCACTCTGTGTGAGTACTCTGGTTACCACTAGTGCACCATCAACTTTTCCATCCATAGTTATTTCAAAGGAGGCATCAATAGAGACTACTATTGCTACATCAGTTGGCATACCACTGGACACCACAACATTGATACCAATGATTTCATCTACAACTATCACAACTTCAAGTCAGAATGCTCCTCAAATACCGATTGATACTCAGAAGGAGGCCACAACTCCATCCACCAACACAGAATTAACACCATGGATGGATGTAGTAGTACCCAAAAGAAAGAAATGGGTAATTTCACTAGATGAATTTGATTTTGAACAGTTGGGTCCCCCCAAATCCAAAAGTACTAAAAAGCCAAAGACTGTTTCTCGGGTACTAGTGGATCCGACTATCAAAAAGAAATATGTTGAGGTTATGGTGCCATCTTCAGACAAGAATAAGGATAATATACAACTTGGGTATTATACTATGCAAACTATAGAGCTTAGAATGGAGACACATGAAAGTGTCAAGTTAGACTCCCAAACTGCTTTCAATTCTTTAGTGCGAAGATTTGATCAAGAAAGAGATGAAAATAATGAGTTAAAGTAGAAATGTGAGCAGTTGACCAATGTGCTTCTCAAAGTCACACAATCTTCCCAAGAAATCAAGCCAATTGTTTCCTCAATGGATATTGAATCTCTCAAGAAGGTGGACCAAGTGGGCATCAAGAGCCGAGTAGTGGATGAGCGGATTGCTCGATTGAAATCAGAATGTTCCCATCTTCTAGATTCAATGATTAAGTTATTGGCTGATTTTAAAATTATCCAAAGTCAAATGCAAGGTATTAAAACTTCTTTATCTCAAGAGGTTGAGGATATTGAAAGAAGTGTAACTCTTTGCGATAAAATGGAGGATTTTAGAAATGACGTCCTCGTGGAGAATAAGGTAATTCCAACAAGAGACAAATATATCTAGATTATGTTATTATTGTCTCATAAGAAAGAAACAATAAGATCAATGATTATGGAGCTGGATCAAGAAAAGAAGGAAGGTGATAATGAAATTGATCTTATTTCAGCAAGAATAACTAATATTCCTTGTTATTTGTATGATGATAATCAAAACCTTGTGACGAGTGACACCATCATACAATAATTTCTTTCCTTAATGGATCACTATACAGAACATGATTTCTCATTGAATGCATTTGATAAATTGCTAGAAATACAAGTCATTTTTGAAGTCCTTGCATCAATGTTGAAAGATGGAAAAAAGAAATACTAAAGGCTGAAGATGCAATTTCCAATGTTTGCATCATCACCAACTCTACCCCAATGCCGAACAAAGCCGAGATGGAAGCTATTTTGGTCAAGTTCGAGGAATTTCAAAAGATCCAATGAGGAGGAGAAAAATGAATAAAGAGTCCACTTTTGAAGCTTTCTTTTCATGTAGTTGCATTGTTAGATGTTGCAAGTTTTCTCGCAGCTACATATTTTCTTTCTATTGTAGTTGTAGTCAAGTGGGACTGTGCAATTGAATTAGTCAACCGTGCCCACATTTTTCTCCACTCTTTTTATATATAAAGGAGGACCTCATTTGTAAATATTTATCTTTGATATGCTTAGCAAAACTCTGCCGAAATTTTGTGCCAACTAAGACTTTGTGTTTTTTGTTGTGAAATTCTATTCAAGGAAATAAAGATAGCAATCAGCGTATTTCCAAACTTTGTGTTGAATAAAAGATTGTGATTGTGATTGGGATTATTCTTATGTTTAATTCTCATAATCATTCCTTACATTCTTGAATCTTTTGGTAAAAGTTGTGAAATTTTATGAAAGAGCTTTCTAATTGTGGAAATAGACTTTGTGTTGTTTACATATTTGGGAAATTTTTTTATGTTAAGTAATTAGTAGTGGGCTTTGTATTGCTGCTATTACTTGTAGTTTAAGGAATTGGGAATTTATACTTGAAGACTTCGAGCTGCAAGTTAAATTTCTTATCATTTGTAATCTTTAGCTTAGTTAGATTTACATTCAAGAAAGACTTTGTGCTTCTCGATTGTAAGATTTTGGTGTAATTTGTTCATTTCTTTAAGTATCATACGTGATAGGGAATTATAACAAGTGGAGTGAAAATATATAAACTTTGGAAAAAGAGAGTTATATCCCTGAAACTTGCCCACAAATTTTAGTTTCTTGTTAATTAGAGAAGAAATTTCAAAGGGAACCTCCCCTTATTGAGAGGTGAGATTAATTTCTCAACATAGCTGTGTGTGAATCATATATTTTATCATTGGTACACTAGTGACAAAATATTCACCCAACATGTTGAAGAAACACAATTGGACCACTAAGAGGGGGGGTGAATCAATGGTTACTCAAAACTTGACCTTTCTAAAGGATTAAGACTCTAAAACAAAGATCAAGCAACAATGAGTAAAGATATTAAACCAATTTTCACACACATACATAAAGTAGGCCCACAACTCAAGGTATATGAGGAAAACCCAACATGGGAAAAAACCACGGTGAGAAATGCTACTAGAGTCTACTGCTCTAATCCAGCCTCACACTAAAAAAGTCTAATTGCAAAGTTTATGGGAACCAACCCAAAGGAGCACCAACCTTGACCTTTATGGGCACAACCCAAAGGAGCATGAACCCCTGACCTTTATGGGCACCAACCCAAATGAGCATCAACCCTTGATTTTGTGCATCCACTCAGATGATTACCATAATGAAGAATTACAACTGCAAGTTGAGTGCCTTGTTACAGATGATGTTCTGTAACCATCATGTTTTCCACACTTGAAAATTAATCTTCTCTTTTCTGCTTACAAGCTTTGTCTTCTGCTTTTTCATCTCGGTAATAACTCTCTACACTCTATCTTGTCTTTTCACTAACTCTTTTTCTCTTTGCAATATCTCTCTGCACTCTATCTTCTCTTTTTACCAACTCTTTCAATCATTATTCTGATCAGATTTCTACTCTCTGCTTGTCTCTTACTCTGCTCCACATAGTGTGAAATACACACTGTATTTCATACACTCTGATTTCTTGCTTCACTTTCATCTTCAACAATGTACTCCAGTTCACCTTACACAACATTTAGAAATTTTTTCATCTCAATCATACAAAAAATGATCACAACAATGTTTACTTCTTAGAATTTTCCCTCCAAAGAAGAATTCAAAAATTCTCCTTGAGATATAGAGCTTAAATTGCCTTAATTTTTTCTTTCTGATTTTTTGCCTTTCGTATTACATTCCATCTTTCTATTTTTGTTCAGCTAACTCAATGTTCTTGCGTGATCTTGGCATGCAACACTCATTATCATAAATGAACCTCCTAGTTGTCATTTCTTGAAAAACCATATGTTGTTAGAAATCTCGGATTGGTCATGTACATGCCACGTCCTCCAAATCTCCTTTTATGTCATTGGGTCAAATTTGGTCAAACGTTGTGTGCACCATTTCTGTGTTGGCAATTTGTAAAATACCCATTGTGTTGTCAACATCACAAACCATACCTGCGGGATGGTGGGACTGCACGCCTTCTTCCTCTTAATTACTCTCGGAGATCATCTTTCATTAGACTTTTTTTCTCTGGGTTGATGGGGCATTGTGCAGAACACATCATTTGATCTACTACATAAGAAGTATCATTTTCGCCAAGACATCTCATGTGTCATAGTGAAAAGATTCATATCACCATAACACCAAGGGTCAGCAAGAACAAAATTGCATTTTGCCGAGAAGCAAAGTCACATCAAAAAGGAAATCTTTATCAGTGTGACCCAAAGGTGTCGACAAGACTTGCTAGATATCTCAGCGAAATGCAGTCATGCCAAAATCCTTGGTGATAAACACAATGTGATTTGCAATTATTGTTACACTTTGTCTAAGTCAATCTAGTTCACCTAGTGAACACTCCATACTTATCCAACTTACTTGTATTGTTTTCACTATTCTTTAGTCATCCCGTGCCAACCAAAAACAACAACAATTCTATCATTTTGACCTTTATCTAGAGTATTCATCACCATGCATCTCTATCTAGTGTATTACTTCAATTGTGGATAACACAATATGATTATTGTACAACAACATACAATGCCTTTCCTTTTTCCTCTACTACCTCTGAGACACTCATCACCTTGCATATCTATCCCATGCATTAATTCAATTGTTGACATCAATGATAATCTAATGCCAATACTTGCACTTTAACCTAGTAATACCAAAACTACATGCATCATTTGCACATATCATCTGCATACACGATCCGTACCAAACCGGATATAACTAGTTTGACATCAATGGCAACATTGACAATATTCACACAGGTCTAACACTAGGTAACTTCATGTATATTTTAATCTAGACTGATTGGGGATTCCTCTTAGGAGGAGCTATGTAGAATTTGAAGATGGTCTCATGTGTTGATTTGTTTCTCACCTTTATCTTTGATGTCAAAGGGGGAGAGGTTGGAGAGATTGATTAGAGAGATTAGAGAGATTGGAGATGTTTGGGGAGAGATGAGTTATGAATCTCAATTTTTGTTTGTCATTGATGAATATTTCCATCAATGACAAAGGGGGAGATTGTTAAAAATATGAATTTAATGGTGTTTCAGTATAGTTGTCATTGATGTCAACATACTGATTTTGTGTTTTAGTGATTGGTTTGTGCTCCACATTTATGATATGTTGTAGTTGTAGTAATGGGGTTTTGACATGTCATTGGATGTTGACTTGGGATGTCATGTTTATGATATGGTGCTCTATAATTTGTGCTCAAGAAGTGTTCTCAGTGTTGATGATGTTTGACAATATTTGCAATGCTCTGCATTTCTCCACATTTCTGGTTTTGATGATGCTATTTTGGATTTATGTTGTTCATGTCTTTATCTTTGTTATTCTAATTTGAGACATGATTATTTTCTCTAGAGTCATGGCTACGGATATGTCCATTTCAAGTCAGGTTGACCTTGAATGTTCTATTTTTACTTCGATGATTGTGGCATATGGATAATGTGTTGTTTTGATCAATGAAGTGCATTGTGGTGTGGTCTACTTCTCATTCCTTTCCACTGCAGGAATGATTAGTGTAGACCTATTTCAAATTATGTTTTAGTGAATTGTTTTTGGCCAACTTGGGATATTTTTATTTCAAGAGATCAATATAAATAAAGGATGATTATAATGAAGAATATATAGAAGCAAGTAGATTGAAAAATAAGATCTATCCTCTATTGATGTGAATTTATGTGAGGTTATGTAAATTTGTGGTTGTTTGGTACTGTCTTCTTGCTATTTGGTACCGAAGGTAGTGATTCAAAGGTTTATTTAGGCATTGCAACCTTGTGACAATTATGTTTTAGTGAAGGATTCTTTCTTTTTCTTTCTTCTTCTTTTGGGTAGTGAGCCCTTTTCTAGCGGTTTTAGTGTTGGCAATTAACACTCACTGGATTCATTTTGTTGTCATTGATGATAACAAGATCTGATGGAAGTCATAAACCGGCACTAGGAAGCATATACTGGTAGATACCAACTTTGGAGCATTCAGGGCTACACCAGCGCCGGCACCAGCACCAACACCGACACCGACACTAACACCGACATCAATACTTCATCGGAGGCTGACATCAAGGAGGATTTACTTTATAAATCATTTTGTAATTATTGTCAAGGCCGACATTGAATATCTTTTGTAAATGTATTGTAATCTGACATAAAGCATATTATTTGTAATAGGTATATAGGTTAGTCTGCTAGGTTATTTTTGATATGATGATGAGAGATATGAAATGTGTGGATATAGGAGAACATAACAGAATTGTATGATGTGAAATATATGTATGAAGATCATGTTGTATGTGAATGTTATATCATGCAATGATCTGTAGATAGCTTGGAAAGCATTCTTGGAGGAGAAGTAATACTGGTAAAGGGTTTATGAACCGGTACAGAGTAGAGCCACAACTGGAACTCTATTTGGCATAGCATATGCATTCTTGAGTTCATTTTCAGTAATTTACTTTAGCAGAAAGCTTGTAGTCAGTGAGGCTCTTTAGTGATGAGCAGTATGCTCTAGGCAATGTGTCTTCCTGCATGTGCAGGCCCCTATTATATGTAATATCTTTTCATATGGCCAATGAGCTGATATTGTGGGTCACAAATCCCACCGTGGTTTTTCCTCATTGAGGTTTTCCACGTATAAATTTTGTGTGTTGTGGTATTCATTTATGTGGATGGTTTATTTGCTTCTTGTTATATGTTTATTTGTTTACCGGTTTATATATGCATGGTGTAAAAGGATAAAAACTGTTCATTTGGATAGAACATTGATTCCCCCCCCCCCTTCTCAGTGTTCTTGGATCCCAACAATTGGTATCAGAGATTGGTACCTCGGAAGAAGTTTAACAGCTTGAGGAAGATCCTAAAACTAGAATCTTTGAACATGTCTATGGAGAAGCAACTTGAGATGGCTCTTTAGGATTATGATGCTGAAAGGATGAAGAACTTGAAATTGCAAGAAGAATTGAATTCTACAAATGAATTCATTTTTATCCTACAAGAAAGGTTATCATCTACTCAAGCCAAGAGAAAAGAACTTTTGCAGAAACCAGATGATGATGAGAAGAATGATCTTAAGGAACAATGTCAGAAACTAAGTCAAGCAAACATACTCGTGAAGAATGAAATGCAAGATCTAAATATGAGATTATCAAAAGATATTGAGGATAGAAAGAAGAAGGAAGATAATCTTGTTATATCTCTGAAGAACAAATTTGATGATTGTGGCAGATTGAGTCATGAGAATAATCTATTAAGAACTGATTTGGCACACTCCCAAAATAATGAACAAGAACTTGAAAGACAATAACTACTCTAAGAGATGATCTAACTACTGCAAGTGAGTATAAAGAAAAGTTTAGGATCAATTCTGCATAGCTGGATGACTTATTGAAAAGACAAAGACAAATTGATGATTCTAGAGGACTTGGATTTGTACAAGGTGAAAGCTCCAGTACTGCAAATGAAGATCTGACAACCAGTATGCAGAACTCATCAGAATAGAGGAAACCGGTAAGGCAATCTAATGCTTATAAATTCAATGGTAGATATTTTATTTGCAATAAATTTGGACATATGGCTAAACAATGTAGAAATAAAGCAAATCAAAACTACAATTTTGTTCCCAGTCAATGCACAAACTGCAAGAAATATGTTCATAGATAAAAAGATTGCAAAATGAATGTTAAATGTCATGCATGTGGAAAGTTTGGACATTTTTCTAATCATTGTAGGTCATGAAATGATACTGGATATATCAAAGCAATTCAAAAGAACAATATTACATGTTATGCATGCAACAAAATATGTCATATTGCTAGGTATTGCAGAAGCAAGACTCAACTGGTTAATAATGATAAAGATAATGAGAAAGGAAAGAAGAAGGTAGATGAAATAAAACAAGATCACACCAAGAGATGGGTTAGAAAATCTAAAGAAGTGGAGATGGATCTACACTGGTAACTCCACCAGTAGAACAGGGTATTCCTCCACCGGCAGGAAATTCCACCAGTAACTGAGGCATAAGCCTTAGGGGTTGGCAAAGTCATTGCTAAATTTTACATAGTACCCCGGAAGAGACTTAAGGAGATCTGAAAAAGTTGTGTTCATCATCGATGAAGGTTTACCCAACACATGATTGTGAAACTGACATCCATAGGGTTGTTGGTGAAGCATTTATTATAGAAAATTAGGGTTTTATTCATTTATAAAAGGGGGTAAGTGAATTCATTTTCACTCACTGAGCATTCAAGCATTCAGAGCGAAGTAAAGGCGAGTTAAGAGAAAGCAAAAGCATTGTGAAAGGATTTCGAGCAGTTATCTAAAGAACTCAATCTTCCATGGGCATTCACTTTCAGGTTAAGGCTAGTATTTAAGGAGGTTCCCAAAATTGCTAAAAAGGAAGACTCTGCGGGAGCATTTTCTAGGGTTCTTGATGGTGTAATGTATATTGAAGATGTGAGGGCATACATTCATTGCACCCTTGAGGATTTGGGCACAAAGGACATCAAAAGCATGTATCAATCTGTGATACTAGGAGACTCTAGAACCATCAAACCAAAATACAAAGCAATTGAGGATCTAGGGTTAACCAGTATTTTGTACATATCAGAATTCAAAGATGAGGTTATCAGATACATTTTGAGCAAGGTTCACAATGAATTTATTTGGCTAGATAGGCCTTACATGATTACGAAGGAGGCTATTCAATTTGTTAGACAAGAACCTGGCAAGAAAATTTCCAACACAGAGGTCGAGAAACTCACCGGTGCTACATCTGATAACAGATCAATGAGGATAAGCACAATCACCAACACAGATATAAATTTTGCAAGCATGATCATAGGTTACAAGGTAACTCAATCCAACTGATTGAATTTTGTTGCTAGTTCATGCATTCATGCTACATATCAGATGCTGAGGAATAATGTGAAGTATGATTTATGTGAATGGATGAGGAGTGAGTTGATGTTAAACCTTGGTAAGTTTAAAGGAATCAAGAAAGGCACTTTTAGATATGGAAACTTGATTGTCTGTTTAATGCTTTACTTCCTAAATGAGCTACTTGGTCTAGGGAAGAAGCATTGGGCTCATGACATACCAGTACGTATGCAAATCAAGGAAGCAATCACCGGTCTTGGTACCGGTAGAGCTGAGAAACTCTGGGGTATTTTAAGAGATTTCAAGAAAACATGAGGCAAAGGGAGAGAATTTCAAAGAACATTGTGGAGAAGTATTCTACTGATATCCGTTTCATGGTAAAAACTGATGAAAATTTTATGGAAGCAGTTGAACCTAGGCAAATATGGATTACTGCGCTTGGATATGAGGTGGATGATAGCATTTTTGAACTCTATGCAAAGATGTTGTTAGATGCCCCATTAGATGATAAAACAAAGCATTTTGGCATCGCAAGAGAGAAGGCTCTTGAAGTGAAAACCAATTTTAACAGGAAGAGAAGAGAGAAGAAAATAGAAAAGATGTCTGCATATGTACAAGATGTGATTTATAAGATAGACACTCAACTGGGTTCTAAATCCAAACAAGTAGCTAAACTGATAGAGGTTGGTACTACATAAGTGAAGAAGCCACAAGTTCACATTTCCCCTATCACTTCTGATTTTGATTCTGAGGATAATGAACCTCTGGCTTTCAGAAGGGTACAAAGGAAGAATGTGGTAAAACTACTGGTAGAGCAGAAGAAGGCAGAGCCTAGGAGGAGACTTGTTAGAAAGGCAACTAAGCCTACTGCACCTCCACCACCAGAAAGGAAGCCTATGCAAAAGAGGGAACCAGTCACACCGGCAACCACAAGCAAAAAGAAGAAGGGTGATGATATTGGAATAGGTAAGACCACAATGACCTATGTTGAACTTATTGATGAAATTACAAAAGATGGAATATTGAAAAATGTATCAAAGTATTATGAAGATTTCGAAGTGAATGAGCAAAATGAATTAGAAGAGGCTATTTTGTTGTATATAGATATTTATAAGAAAGCCTTAGTTGAAATTTTGAAGGAGATACCTTTATCCTTGTATAATAAGCTTGAGGCTAGGAGACTTGATTTTCTCAAGAGAGATAGGGAGATCAAAGAAGTTGCACTTTTGGAATTCTGTGGTGTTGTAAATAATGAAGAAATGAAAAGATGTATAAACATTGCAAATAGGACAGTTTTCAGTAGAAAATCCCAGCAGATAAGCCTTATGTTGGGGAGAGTAAATGAGGTGATAAATGAGACAAGTAAGGAATGGACCAAATTCTTTCAGAAAAACCCAGACTTTCTCATATCTCAAGAAGAATTTGCAAGGGCAACATCTTCCACCATTCTTGACAAATCAAAAGGGAAGGGTATTTTAGTTAGTTTAACTCCAATTTTGACACAACCGACAGTAACTATAGATATTCAGACACAACCTGCAGCTAAGGAAATGTACAGTCTATATCAACACATACCATTTTTGAGCAAGGCAATGTATAGGACATTGGAAATATTATGGATAATACTCCACCAACAATAACTGACACTGCACCAAGTGCCAAAGCCACTGGTGCAAAAGAGGTTGACATGGACAAGGTAAAAGCAACTGAGTCCATACCGGTAGGTTAAACTGATTCCTCGGCAAAAATTTTGGTAATTGACACTTCTCAGGTTGAGAAGAAACCAGTCTCTAAGTTGAGTCCAACTGAATTGATGATGATGGCTACTCAGAAATTACTGAAGGAAGGTACTGCAGATAAAGGATTAATAGATCAATAACTCTCTGTATTGCATAGACTAATACCTAACTATTAGATTGAAGATGGAGCAAGCCCTTCCGGTAAGCTCAAGACTCTAACAAAGCATATCTCTAACAATTTTCAATCTCCAAGGAAGATTGCAGACCAATAGGCTTTGGATAATTTCACAGTAGCAAAAAGAACAACTTTTGATAAGATTATAGAAATAGAGAAGAAGAAAATTGAGGACAAACTTATTCCTATTAAGGTTTGTTTAAAACAATGTACGAATATCTACAGAGTCTGTTGTAACATAGAAAGTCTTGTAGCTAATGTAGATAGCATATTGAAGGAGTTATATGATAAGATGGCTAAAATTGCTAATTCTTTTGATGGATTGACTGCACTGACCAAATCTGTTGATGGACAAATTTGTCCTTGGGAAACCAATTTTTTGCTTTTGAGAAGGAGAGAGATAAAATCATGCGAAGAGAAATAAATCTAAGAGGATTGGTAAGTCCTAGACTAGATTCATTGGGTGTTCATAAGAAAGAGTGCATGGACATGATAGCTAAACCCACACTGGCAGATATCCAAGAGAAGGAAACACTTTCCCACTTACTAAGTGGACTTGCATCTATTTTTGATACTTTCAAATCCGGCTGGAATACATATCTTCAGTTATTGCAAAAGGCATACCCAGAAATCTTGAAGATGACTAAGCTCCAGTGAAACTAACAATATTCTTTTGTTCTTTTAATCTTTCAATTCTGTCACTGGTCTTTGGCATTAATGTCAAAGGGGGAGTATGAACATATGTGAAAAATATCAGAGAAAATATCAGTGAAAAATATCAAAGAAAAATATCAAAGAAACACATTCGAAGGATATCAGATGGAGTGTATTGCTCAAGGGGAGCATACCGGCAGGGAATCCATTTTTCATGTGAGTGTTGCCATTAATGCCAGAGGGGGAGATTGTTGTCAATTGACACTCATTGGATTCATTTTGTTGTCATTGATGGCAACAAGATCTGATGGAAGTCATAAACTGGCACTAGGAAGCATATACTGACATATACCGACTTTGGACCATTCAAGGCTACACCGGCACCGACATCAATACTTCATTGGAGGTCGACATCAAGGAGGATTTACTTTATAAATCATTTTTTAATTATTGTCAAGGCCGACATTGAATATCTTTTGTAAATGTATTGTAAGCCGACATAAGGCATATTATTTGTAATAGGTATATAGGTCAGTCTGCTAGGTTATTTTTGATACGATGATGAGAGATATGAAATGTGTGGATATAGGAGAATATAGCAGAACTATATGATTTAAATATATGTATGAAGATCATGTTGTATGTGAATATTATATCATGCAATGATTCGTAGATAGCTTGGAAAAAAATCTTGGAGGAGAAGTAATACCGGTAAAGGGCTTATGAACCAGAACAGAGTAGATCTAGAACCATTTACTTTAGCAGAAATCTTGTAGTCAGTGAGGCTCTTTAGTGATGAGCAGTATGCTCTAGGTAGTGTGCCTTCCTACATGTGTAGGCCCCTATTATATGTAATATATTTTCATATGGCCAATGAACTGGTATTGTGGGTCACAAATCCCACTGTGGTTTTTCCTCATTGAGGTTTTCCACATATAAATTTTATGTGTTATGGTGTTCATTTATGTGGATAGTTTATTTTCTTCTTGTTATATGTATATTTGTTTACCGATTTATATACGCATGGTGTAAAAGGATAAAAATTGTTCATACCGACAGAACACTGATTCACCCCCCTTCCCCCCCCCCCCCAACCCCCTCTCAGTGTTCTTAGATCCCAACATTTAGTCGGGTAGTGAGCCCATCTAAAGTGAGCATTCTGGCAGTGAGCCACCCTTTGTAAAAATCACCTTAACTAGTGTCACCCTAATAGGTGTTTTATAATTGAGAGTTAGCATTCTTTGTGGTTTTTCCTTTCTTGGGTTTTCCATGTAAAATTTGGTGTTTCATGTGTGTGCTTTCTCATGCTTATATCTATTTATGGTTAAGTAATCAGGAATTAGTTTACCGAATCTGTTTTTGTGGAATAAGTAAAAGATTTTAATTAACAACTAATTCACCCCCCCCCCTCTCAGTTGTCTAAGATATTCAACAGTGTGATGGGTCTAGAGATAAAGGATGCAATGCTACATTTAGTATTGGGAAATCAGAAACCATAGAAGAAAGTTTTGACAAGACTATAGTAGATGATTATAGCACTAAAATTGAGGATATAAATAAGAACAACAAAATAGAATGTATTTTGGGACAAGAGGATGAAATATAGATATGGTATAAAAAGGAAGAGTATGATAATGCATTTGAGTTCTTTAGGTAGAAGATGAGAGAAAGAGTTCTCTCCTTTTAAATGTTTTATGGGTAGCACAGGTTGAGCGGAATTTTTGACTCCCCACTACAAGTAGATTTGGTGGTTTGCAGAGATACTTTTGGTACACAAATAGGGGAAGCAAGAGTAGTAGATTGCTGGCCTTTTCCATTGATGTCAAAGGGGAAGAGAGGAAGCCAAAATAATGTGCCACTCAAGAGAGAGGATTCCAAAGAAGGAAGTCAACTACAATTACATTGAATATATTATTGCTCTTAAGGGGAGCATTTTTTTGATGGCATTTTGTTGTTTTCCATCAATAAAAAGGTGGGATTCTTGCACACCTTATTTTCATTGATGCCAAAGATCAAATTAATATGGTTACTAATGTCAAGGTATCTGAAATGTTGTTAGAGTTGCTCAAAGTTTGACTAATTCTAACATTACATGCAAGTCACCTAAATGAGTCAATCATGCAATTGTACATGAAATATCTTTATATTCTCCTTGTTTTTAGATATATCTAAAAAGTATAATAATGTTAATTATTGTCATATCATTGGTGGTCCAAATGAGTAGAATCCAGCTACATTTTATATATCTTTTCTATTATGTCACTTGTATCTTCCTGGTCATGTTTTAGTTTTTAGTAGATATCCTGAAGTATTTGTAGTATGATTATGAGGTTTGTCTCTCATAACCTATATATAAAATGACAACTTGTTTCAATTTACAACATTCTACCATAGGTGAGAGTTATAGATTGCAATTTGGAAGTAAATTAATACTACACATGAAGTATCATATTCTAGAGTTTCAAAGGATTTGGTCAAGAGGATAGAGTTAGAAATGATAGAGTGTTCATAGTGTTAGATTGTTGATTATGTTGTTGTTCCAAATGGATGTACTAGAGGATGGAAAAATGCACCAACCAAATGAAGCATGTTGAGTTATTTTAGGACTAGTTGAGTTTATTTTGGGTAATACATAGTGTGTTTGCAATCCTAGTGTAACATGTGGTCTTTAGGACTAATCTTATTACTCAATTCACTAAAGAATTTTTGGTGGATAGTTTGCAAATGTTGTAAATATATTTTAGGCCAACATAAGAATTAATTATCCTTGACATGTGTATATTGTAAATCAGATTTATTTCTAAGGTGGTGAAAGTTATGTGTGTTGTGAAAGAATTGTGCAAGTTGCTTATTAATTTACCAAAGATGAAATAGGGTTTGTGAATCAAGTTGTAGATCTTATATATACTAAAAGAGTATTTTTTAGTAGATCAAATTTTACTAATGATGCAGCTTGAGTCTAAAAGGTTCGTGTTATTCCTATCTTTTTTGTATTAGGGGGTTGGTGCCTCATTATCTAGGTTGGTGCTTAGTTCTTATTTTAGGGGATTGGTGTCTCTTGTAGGTTGGTGCCTAAGAAATTATTATGAGGAGTTTGGTGTCTCCTATGGATCGATTCCCATAAACATTTGTAATTTTCATATTTCTTTATGAGTTTAGATTTGGATAGTAGTTTCAAGCAATTGTCTGCACCATGATATTTTCCTCTTGGTTTTTCATGTATAACTGGTGTATTTTTGTGTGGATGTGTGATTATGTTCATCAATTGATTAGTTATTAATTGTTAAGAAAAGATTAGTAAATGCTACTTTAATGTTAAAACAAAATACAAATGATTATAATGATAAATTGGATTTGAAGTTGATATTTAACATATATGGATTCACCCCTCCTCTCAGTACACCTATGTTCTTAACATAAGCATTCTCTATTCATAACATGCAATGGTGAATTTGTAACCCATACAAAAGTGTTAGTTGTTTTATTTACTAGTCCCAAAAAAATACTTAGTCAGTCTTACTGAACCTAATTAGGTAGGAAAATAAGTGAATTCAACAATAATTAATTACTAGTTAGAAAAAGGAGATCAATTCTATGTCAATTATTGGTGTCATTATCTATGTCAATTAATGATGTGAATATCTATGGAAATGGTCCATGATTATATAACTATTTGAATAAATAATGAAATATAATTAAAAATAGGTTAAATCAATGTAATTTTAGAATATACACGATTCCTAGAAAATACCTATACACCAATAAAACTCAAGATACATCTTTTTTTCCTCCAAAACAAGTTTGTTTAACTTTCTTGAAAAATTCTTCTTGTTCTTTTAGACCATTAGTAACTTTCATAATTGTTATTTTGTATGGTTATAGTATAAAAGATTTTACAAATTATGTATATACTTAGTAATCTCTCATGATTAATTATGCTCGTTGTTTTCACATGTTCTCTTGTCAATTATTTGTTATTGGAGCAATCAAATTCATCTTTAAAGTCAAGCCTCATCTATACACATTTATGACTTGTGCCTATACTTTTGTATCACACCTCTCACAATACATGTCCCATTGTTCTTTTCTCATATTAATAATAGATCATTGAATGTGATATGAAATATTGATCTAAAAAAAATACAATTAAATTATAAATATACCAATCATTTATTTACAAATTTACAACTAAAACTCCACACACAACACACAATTACTCCCTACAAATCGAACCACATGATACCATATGTGTGTTCCTATAAGATCATTTTGCATACATGACCATTATATTTGTAAGTCTAGTGTACATATGCCCTATAAAATACCTATACACTAACAAACCAAAAGATATATCTTTTATTAGATAGATCCAAAACTTCTTTAACTTCCTTGAAAAATTGTTCTTGTTCTTTTAGAACTTTAATAAATTCCATAAATGTTATTGTGTATGGTTATAGTATAAAATATTTTACAAATTATGTATATACTTATTAATCTCTCATGATTAATTATGCTCATTACTATCACATTTTCTCATGCCAAATTTTCTTGTGGCATAAATCAACTTCATCTTTTAAGTCAAGCCTCATCTAGACACATTTATGGCTTGTGACAATATTTAGATGTATCATGCCTCTCACAATAAACGCCTCACTATTATTTTCTCATATTTAGAATATATTATTGATTGTGATTTGAAACGTTGATATAAAAAAAAAAAAAAAAACTAAATTAAAAATCTAAAAACTATTTACTTACAAATTCATAACTAAAACTCCACTCAATTCACAATTACTCCCTAAAATTTGATCCACATAATACCAAATATACGTGTCCCTATAAGTTCGGTTTGCATACATGGTTATGAAATATAACTATATCTTGATGTTCTCTTCTCATATTAATAATAGATCATTGAATGTGATTTGAAATGTTGATGTAACAAAACACATACAACTAAATTAAAAACTTCAAAAATCATTTATTTACAAATTCACAACTAAAACTCCACTCAATACACAATTACTCCGTACAAATTGAGGCACATAATACCACATACATGTCCCTATAAAATCAGTTTACATACATCTCTATGGATAAAACTGTCTTAATGTTTCTTTCTCATATTAATAAAAGATCATTAAATGTGATTTGAAATGTTGATGTAACAAAACAAATACAAATAAATGAAAAACCTAGAAAATCATTTATTTACAAATTCACAACTAAAATTCCACGCAACACATAATTACTCCCTACAAATTGAACCACATAATACCACATGCGTGTCCCTATAAGATCAATCGACACACATGGCTATAAAATCTCCACATATTATTTGATAGAGACTTGAATTATGTAATATGATAGATACATAATCCATGTGCAATTTGATAGATACATAAACCTACAAATATTAGGCCATTGATTAAAGTGGAAGATATGCTATATTCTCCACTAATCACTCCTCCAATAAGAGGCTTGCAACTTTTGTAGTTGTTTTATTCAACAAAAAGATTAAAAATATGATTTTAGACAAAATGGTAAGATAAAGTCCTAAGAAATGGACATAAATTAAGAAAGCGTAAAGACATTATTATTATTCGTAAATTCCAATGCTAATGATAAGCATTTCCTTATCAGTGACCACGAAAAAAAGAAAATATATATAAAAAAAGACAGCATTTTTGTGGCCTTCGAATAAGAAGAAAAAACTTCTGAGACGGTGTTGTGTAAATGTGGAACAACTTTTTCCTCCCAATAATTTATTGCCGCCTCCATTTTCTCCCTCATTTGTTTACAGTGCAAAGAAAACTTGTATAAAAAATGATCTGCGCTCTGGATTATGCGGCGGCCGCCATTATTTCTTTACGGCGATAAAATCAGAATTGGCATGCAAAAGTTGGACATGCAAGATTTAAAAAACTGAATCTTTGATCTCCATGAACAAGAACAAAAAAAACCCAACATGAATCTCCAATTTTTACTTCAAGCAAACTTTTGATTGAGAAATTAAAAAGGACGGACTGTGTGAGTGAGTGAGAAAGAGCTCCAAGGATGTTGGAGAACCAGCACCAATCTCATGACGTCATGCATACGTCATCTTGACAAGGTTGTCCGGTCACGCTAAGCCTATCAGAGCCCCTGGATTTGGTTCCAAGCATAAATACCATGATTAATACCAGCTTTTCACATCAGGTTTACCTGCAACAACGGTGATTAACGCCGTACTACCGACTAACGGATAAAACGCGTGCAAAAATTTCACATTTTGAGTGGCTAAAGAGGAGAACTTGTTTAAAACTCTTCATTACTGTTGGTCGTTCATCAGTACGATTAGTACATTGTACAATCTAACGTTTTTTTAAGCAAAATGGGCTTTTCGAATATTATTATTTCTTTTCATTTGGTTTGGAATTGCAGCAGAATCAGATACGCCATTTTCCTTTCCCTGAGACGTTTGATTTTGGATAACGATAGTGAAAATTACTACACTTCACACAAAATGATACATTCATAAATGTCGTATAATTTCATAATGTCGTATAATTTCATAATTTTATAACATGTGATGACTTTTTGTCATGTTCGATCTTTACTATCTATTTCTATTACTGTTAATGATCTGAATTATTTTGTCAATTCAGAGGACAATACCCAAAGCAGAATTGGTGGTATTGTAAACACATAATAAATCATATAAAAATTTCATTTCATTGAAAATATGTAAGAACCATCCAATTTGAGCAAACCCTCTAACTCTATAACTCTCCAACGCCCTCCAATTGAATTCGAATTGGACTTATTTATAAGCTTTCAAAGAAGCTGAACAACCACCACATTTATGTCCTCATCAGAAGTCGAAAAGACAATCTGATATTGAAAGATTATTACATTTATATGAAGACAAAAATTAATTAAAGATTAAAATATTTAATACTCACAAAAAAATCCAACAAAAAAAGTCATATATTTTATAAATTTTAAATTTTTTTCATGATACCACCACCATTTTGTGTAGAAATTAAGCAGCAGGTTTTCCTATTTATTTTAAAAGTATTTGCACAAAATGGAGGATCTATTTCTTCGTTGTCTTTACGGTCTATTTTTAATCGCTTTTTTGTGTGGATTTCCTGAGAAGTTTTGTTGACCTGTTTTTTTTTTCCATTTTTTTAATGTTTTTGAGCATTGTAATTCCCGTGGAGGTGTTGGAGACGTTGGATTTGGGGAAATTATTAATTATTTAGTGTCCAATCATTTTAGGGCATGCGCTTTTTCTATTTTCGAACGAAAGCTTTGTATAAGATGTTGGATTATATTGTCAGTTGGCCTTATTCTGCCTTCAATTAATGGCTGCTGCTTATTATTCTTATAGATTCCAATTTTTATCTTTTTCATATTATATTCAATGAGAGTGTAGTCTTGGAAGAAAAAAATTGAAGGTTCAATGTTGTTATATTGTTGATATTGACATAGTGTGATGATTTATGTGTGGTATTGTTCTTGTCATTAAGGTTCAAATTATTTGGAGTTGGTATGAAGTCTTTTAATTGTGTTCTATCGATATTAACATAGTGTAATGATTTAAATGTGGTATTGTTGTTCTTATCATTAAGGTTCAAACTATTTGGAGTTGGAATGAGGTCCTCCAATTGTGTTTTTATTGATATTGGCATAGTGTAATAGCTTAAATGTGGTATTGTTGTTCTTGTCATTAAGGTTCAAACTATTTCGAGTTGGGATGAGGTCTCCCAATTGTGTTTTTATCGATATTGGCATAGTGTAATGGTTCAAATGTGGCATTGTTGTTCTTGTTAATAAGGGTCAAACTATTTGGAGTTGGGATGGGGTCCCCCAATTGTATTCTATCCTATTGATATTGGCATAGTGTAATGATTTAAATGTGGTATTGTTGTTCTTCTCCTTAAAGTTCAAACTATTTGGAGTTGGGATGAGGTCCCGCAATTGTGTTCTATCGATATTGGCATATTGTAATGATTTAAATGTGGTATTATTATTCTTGTCATCAAGGTTCAAACTATTTGGAGTTGGGATGGGGTCCCCCAGTTGTGTTTTATCTATATTGACATAGTGTAATGATTTAAATGTGGCATTGTTGTTCTTGTCATTAAGGTTGAAACTATTTGGAGTTGGGATGAGGTCTCTCAATTGTGTTCTATTGATATTGGCACAATGTAATGATTTAAATGTGGTATTGTTGTTCTTGTCATTAAAGTTCAAACTATTTGGAGTTGGGATGAGGTCCCCGATTGCGACCTCACTGGCTCATAATTCTGAGTCAAAATTGTTTACCCCTTTAAAAGAAAAAAAACATTGCTTTGAAGAATATAAGACTAAGAAATACAATTTATAACTTCTTATGATCTTATATATTATGAAAAAGTTTAGATCTTGTGTAAGGGATAGAAGTGTCTCCTTTACCTTTTTATGTACAATATATTCAATTAATGTTTAATGGTGATGTAAATATCATATTGTAATGTTTAATTTGGTTTGTCTTGTGCATATGTTAATTGTATTTTAAAATCTATTAAGGTTGTTCTATTGGTATTCGCATAGTGTAATGGTTTATATGTGGTGGTGATGTTCTTATCATCAAGGTTTGAACTCTATTGTGGTGGGCTAATATCCCCAATTTGTGACCTCACCTATTCATAGCGCCAAATCAAAATCATTTATGCCCTTTTTTTAAACATTGTTGTAAGAGTATAAGAATAAGAAATATAATTTATAACTTATGATTTTATATATTATAAAAATAATAGATCTTACATATGAAATAAAAGTGTTTCTTTTATCTTTTTATCTTTAAATATTCAATTAATTTTTAATGATTATGTAAATATTATATTTTAATGTTTAATTTAATTTTCTTGTGCATATATTAATTATATTTTTTAAATTTTAAGAAAATATATCTTATATTTTACCATAGAAAAAGACTAAGTTTTACATTTCCTAGACTAGACTCTGGGTGCAAATCCATCCCTTAGTAATAATTGCACTTTTTTTTGGAATATTTTCAAATTATGATTATTTTTTTAGTTGGTTCTTTCAAAATATTGACTATTATGAGTGTGTAAATGTAGGGAAATGGTAGAGTAAAGTGAGAGGGAAAAAAGGAAAAATAGGGTCTTCAATCATCACATTTTTTTCTTAAAATCGATGAAGTTGAAAAAATGATGAGTAATGTGATATATGTATGCTCAAAATTTGGAGATATTATAAAAACAAGAATACTACTATTTATAATCTAGTTCTAAACTACTAAATTATTTTTAAAAAATGATAAAGATTAAGATTGTCAAACTTTAATTACACACAAAGTGAACTTGTCTCCATTGTTAAAATATGAGATAATTTCTATAAACATATTATTACTCTATTAATTTTCAAAGTGGACACATCCTATTTTTTTTTTTAAATGAACATAATATTCTTAATTTTGAAAATTATATTTGACCTTTTTAATGTGTGCATATGTATGTATGTATGTGTGTGTGTATGTATGTATGTATGTATGTACGTACGTACGTACATACGCACGTACGTACATACATACGCACGTACGTACGTACGCACATACGTACTTATGCATGCATGTATGTATGTATGTATGTATGTATGTATGTATGTATGTATGTATGTATGTACTTGCATATGCATATATATGTATGTGTGTGTGAGAGAGAGTGAATGGATCATAAATTACACACAAAAAAATACTAATAAAATTAAGTAAAAGTCAAACTTTATTTGTCATTTTTTTAAAGAAAAGAACCCATAGTTAGGAAAAGAAGATAAATCTTGATGTTTATATTAGCGTATAAAATAATATTATCTAAAAATATGTGAATAATGAAGAGCATATTTGATATTTGTGAATACTAAATATTGGAATGGATGACTCGTGTAGTTCTCATGTAGGAAAAATTTAAAGGAATACAAGTATCTATACTTTCCTATTTTTCTATTTCATGATATAAATTTTAGCATCTGAGTACTCAACTTGGCTTGTTTTACACATAAGATGACCTTGGATCTTAATTTATTACCAATAAAAAAGTATATCCTTTACATTAGAATAATACCAATCTTCATCTTAGATTTATCCCTTCTTAGACAAGAAACAATTGTAGATTCATCTCAATTCAATACTCATTTTTTCACTTTCTTATGTGAGGCATTTTATAAAGTTTGACTACCACTCTCTATATTTCATGTCAAAACACATCAAATGAAGCACCTAGGATCTTGTATTCAATTAGATTCACAATCCATTAGCTACCATGCTTAATCATTGAAAATACTTGATTTATGCCAAAACCTTTTATTAACACAATAATACAATAAATTATACTACAGATCAATTTCATCTAAGAATTTATATATTTTTTTAATAAGGTATCTTCTAAATTTCGTCATAGGAAATAAGAGGGCTAAGTAGTTATTGAAGAATTTATGTCACTTCCTTCTACATGTCATTAATTTACCCGTGTTTCTTTTCACCATCACCTAGTCTTGAAAAAAAATCCTATAAACAAACAAGCATTGTAGATTTATATAACTAGAAAATACATACATGATACCGATACCAGATTTTGTTAAGAAGACTAGACCCCAAGTTTGAAAATATCTATAAGAATATCATCATGATTAGCATCAATTTATCTCTATTCACTTCTCAACATTCCTTATGAAATCTAGATTATAAATTATATTATTTACAACATGCATTAATTAAAGTCAAAATTGAAAGTTGAAATTTAAAATAACTACATATTATTCTAATCCTCTTAATTTCATTTACATTTTGAATCAATGTATTTATTGAATTTTTTTTAAAATGATGTTTTATATACTTCATTAGACATACATAATTATAAGGTGTGTGATTACTTTCACTTAGATATAAAATTAAATTGATAATTATAGAGATGAAATGTTCATCCCTAACACTTTTTCCACTTATTTTGTACTTTCTTTGAACCTTTCTCGCTAACTAATAATTTAATGTTCAATTGACATTTTTATATAAAAGTTGACATTCAACTTGAATCAAATCCCCATTCTCACTAGTCCAAAACTAAACCTTAATCTTCTCGTTCTTTGTCTTGGTCTATTAACACCACAAGAGTGGCATGAACAACTTTTCAAAATCACATTTGATTATGGGATCATGTGGGTTTGAATGAAAATACTAGCTGGATAAATACATAATAATGTGTCCCACATTTTAGAATTATTATGTTACGAAAGTCAATAGTTATCAAACTCTATTTATTATACCAAACAAATCATCAATATCTTAAATGTGAGGTAATCTAGTGTTTCAAATTATTCTTCCACAAATTAGATATATAATTTATTTGAAACAAAACGTCATTTTTTAATTATTTCTTATTAATTTTTTGTATTATTTTTTAGTAAGTAATATTTTACCACAATGCGTAACTTCTACTTGAAAGAAATATTTTTAAAACTTTAAAAAAATTATATATTTAAATCTAATATCTAAATGCATATACTTTGCATATGTTTATTGCATATTTAATTTTATTATTAATTTGTAATTTGATATTAATAGAGATTTAGACTTATAGTTTACTAACATATTCATTTCTTTTTTACTATATATCAAATTAATTTTTTTTTTTTTTTTTTTAAACAGGGATATACATGTGAAATACAATACATTTTGTACCTAATTTATTATTTTTCCCAATGGTTCTAATAATGGTCTTTATTTTTTACATGTAAATATCTTGCTTATAAAATAAATAAAAATTTAATACCTTTTGAGAAGCTATTTATAAAGGCCATGCACACATAAAATTACCTCTAGATTTTTTTTTTTGAACGTGTGCATGAAAGATGCAAAGTTAAACTTATTTTAATCTTAAAATTTTCAATATGTGGATGGAAAAAAAGACTACCATAAAGTTTCCACATAGGTAAGTTCAATCAAAAATAAGGTAGAAACCCCCTTATAATATACAAGCACCATTAAATTGGTATGGAGAGATTGAGTGTAATCAAGATAATTCATAGAATCACAGACTTAATGCTATTAGTGCTCTCTCAACCTTTCAGATTTCACTAGTCCATCAAGTATTAATTTATTTGATCAATTCAAACATATAAATAAAGTCAAGAACAATCACATTTACCCTAAAAAATTTCTCTCTCATTATTTCGGTTAAGGGTTAAAAAACTTGTCATTAAAAGTATGCACCTATGATACATATTCAAAAGAGACTGTTTTAAAAGGAGTTGTGTATAGAATGGGTATTAAAAATTCAAGATACAAAGCTAGAAATGAAAATAAAAAGTATTATTTAAAAAATAAATAATCAAATGTGATATAGAATAATTTTATCAGTTGAATTCATTAGGTTTTGAACATTATTAATTCTTTTGCATTTGTAGGTATAGACAAATATGAACTTTTTCCTACACTGTTAATAAAGTATTTGCATATTCCTCTATTTCACAAAGATCATTTGTCACAATGGTCTATTTTAACATCTGATCTTATATTTTAAGCATCAAATATTTGTGAAAGTAGCTTTCACTCTCTATCCCTCACCCTAATTTCAAATATCTAATTTAATTTGGTTGTTGATTGCTATATCACATTAATTCGCCTATATATTTATTTTAAATTTTTTATCCTTACTTTAATATAAATATATTTTGTAAAAGAACAATGCATTAAGGAAAAAATCAAGTGCTTGATGATTCCTCTTTTGAAGGTTCACATCTCAAGGAGAAGACTTTAAGGATGGAGATAGACAAATCCCCTATTTTCAGAGAAATATTAATTGTTTGGATGTGATATTTTGATCAACCCTAGCCATTTGGCTTATCTCTATTTAATGTGTTGCCTTGGCCTGGCCCAATGCATTTAATTTAAGGCATAGTTTCATACCACCTACCTTTCTTTTGTAATTACTCTATAATATAGCTATTAAAATAATCACTCATTTCCTCGAGCTAGCCACACACACCTTGATGATGCCTCTTTTAAAGATTGTCTTCTCAAGGAGAAGACTTTGGATTTAGATAAACAAACCACAAATGATGATTCTTTGGATTCAATATTTTGATTGCCACTAGCCATTTGGCTCATCTTGACCCAATGCATTTATTTTTGTTAGTCATTTGGCTTACCTCTATTTGGTGCATTTCGTTAGCAAGATCCAATACATTGATTTTGAGACATAGTTTCATACCACCGTTTTTTAATTACTCATAAGTTTTTAATAATTTTACTCTACAGGAAAAGTCAATATTTAAAAGAGGTATCATCAAAGTATGCCTATATTTAGAGAGAGAGACAACATGAGAAAAAATTGAAGTAAAATGAACCACCTATTTTTGAAAGGAATACTGATTTTTAAGATGCGATATTTTGATTGCTCCTAGTCATTTGACTTATCTCTATTTTATCTGTTTCTTTAGCTTGACCCAACATATTTACTTTCACTAGCCATTTGATTTACCTCTATTTGATGTGTTTCTTTAACTTGACTCAACTCATTAAGACATACTTTCATACTGCCTATTTGTTATGATTACTCTAATAATTTTGAAAACAAAACCATTGCTCTTTTTCTCAAACACATATATACTCTATTTGATGTGTTTCTTTAACTCGACTCAATTCATTAAGACATACTTTCATACCATCTATTTGTTATGATTACTCTAATAATTTTGAAAACAAAACCAGTGCTCTTTTACTCAAACACATATTTATATACATACTTTTTTATTCTCAACATACATAGCCATCAAACTCAATAGTACGATTTGAGGAAGAATTCAATAGCAATGGCAAATAATCATTTGAGGAAGAATTCAATAGCAATGGCAAATAATCATTTGTGAAATAAAGGGAGTGATTTCCATTTTGAGCAAACTGTGCACACGAGCCATGCGAGACTGTAAATGGAAATTAAAATTCAATAAAAACATCTTTAACATTTAGGCCTAGATTTTGGCGATGTTATTAGAAAAATGATGATGATGTGGTCAAAAGGCCAGTGTGGGGTCCGCCGTTTATAGAATAGAACTTAGGCCGTATTACGTGGGCTCCACATATACACCGTAATTGAAGGGGAAGGACAACCTAAACTCAATTATGATACCTCTCGCTGCACGCGTGGGATGGAATTTGGAGCTTTCTTGGACCACGTTTAATACTTTTCCACATTTCTAATTGATATATTAAAAAAAACAAAAAAAACTAGCTACCTAGAAAATGGCCTAAAAAATAGCTGTTCCAATACTCATTTACTTCTTGCGCATTTAATTCTTCAATTATTAACTTTAAAAAATTTTAAAAATAAAAATTAGAGAGACTTATGTTTCAATAAACGTTCACTCCTTGCATACCTAGCCTCATGATTGCTTATTTTATAGAAACCAAAAAAAACAAAAACTAAACTAAAAGTCCATCAATAAATTTCAGCTATATCAATAGCCGTCCATTTTTAGTATTTCTGGACCATAATTGACCCATTTGTCTACCATTATTGGGACCCATAGTGCACAACTAGTGTGACTTTTGTGCATAAGTATTGGTAATTTTCAGTGCACGGTTATTAGGGCATCTTTAAGCAGGTATCAAACGACACTTTGAAATGTGTACTTTTTTTATCCTTGCACACATAATAGATCTCATAACATGCATCATTACTACCCAGAAGCTAGAGCAATAACTATCAGCAGCTAAATTGCATGTGGAAACAACAACAAAAAAATCGTCAAAATTTGATGTACTGTTTTAAATCTGTGGGTGCACGAAGTTAGCTATAATGACTACTGGTATGCTTCCCCTAAAACCCCAGTAATAAATTTCACATTTACCAATAGTCCATTTTAGCCCTAGCATTTTTGGACCATAATGAGTGCATTTGTGCACCTTTATTGGAACCCATAGTGCACAACTAATAGGGCCTTTGTGTAAATTATTGACAATTTTAAATGCATGGTTATTGGGGAATCTTTAAGTAGGTATCTGACAACACTTTAAAATGTGTAGTTTTTGTTGTTTGCCCACATGATAGATTCCACCACAACGTGCGTCATTACTACCCAGAAGCCAGAACAATAGCTATAAGTAGTTAAGTTGCAACATCTTTAAGTATGCATCCGATGACACCTTGAAATGTGTACTTTTTGATGCTTGCATGCATTCACACGCATAACAGATTCCACTTCGTGTGTCATTACTACCTAGAAGCTCCATCCGACGACACCTTGAAATTTGTACTTTTTTATGCTTGCATGCATAACAAATTACACAACATGTGTCATTACTACCTAGAACCCAAAACAATAGCTATTAGTAGTTTAGTTGCAGCATCTTTAAGTTGGCATTCGATGATGTACTTTTTGATGCTTGCATGCATAACAAATTCCACAACCTGCATCATTACTACCCGGAAGCCAAAACAATAACTTTATACAGTTCAGTCGCAACATATTTAAATAGGCATCCAACAACATATAGAAAGGAAAGGAAATGAGCTTTTGTAGTCCACGATGCCAACACTCCGTATATGGGCCTACAGATGGGTTAGAGAAATATGAGACTACCTCATACTCCTTGCTGGAGGCACCTAACTGCGCTACAAACGAGGCGTACATACCCTACCCCCTGTGGGATTTGAACTTGTGACCTCTCTTACAATAGCCATAAACAGATTCCACTGCTTAATGCTTGCACGCATAACAGATTCCACTCCATTGGTACTACTTAGAAGCCAAAACAATAGCTACAAACTGTTAAATCTCTAAATGCGTTAAATCAGCTATAAGAGGCACTGTAGACGGCGTTAGGGCTCCGCAGCCAAATCTACGTTGGATGGTGGAGAAGAGAGAAAAAAAAGGATGCAATCCGTGAGGGTGGAAAAAAAAAAACATAGTGGTCACATGTGATAGGTGGACCACCCTTTTTCTCTGTATTTTTATAAGTTAGTGAAGTGAAGGACGGTAAGCTCGTGAGGGGAGGACAGGTCGGATAAAAAAGAAAAAAGAATAGAGAATCCTCGTCTTGGAACAACATTTATTAATGAAAAGAAGGCCTACCGGAGTTTGGTGGTTGGAGCTAGAAAATTAAACAAACCACAAAATCCAAACCCCACACACACCCCTTATTTTCCAGGAGTCGGGACCACTCCGATAATGTCACCTCATAATGGCCAAATCCTTCGCACTACTTTTGGCTAAAGCGGCCGGCCGGTTCAGAACATGGATTACAATCGGACACGTAGACCCCCACCCCACCGGAGGGGTCTGGGTTTTCTTACGTCAGCGCCCCCGTCTCCAACGTAAGGAACGAGCAAAGCAGAGCAACTCGCCTAATAAGTCGCCACCCAATGAGTGACGTGTACCGTGCCACGTCATCGTCGGCTGGGATAAGCCAAGGGAGAAAGGAGCGAGTGGTCACATTGGGGGCTGGGATAAGCCAAGGGAAAAGGGTGGCTGGTTGAGCGGGTGGTCGCATTGGGGGCTGGGATAAGCCAAAGGAAAAGGGTGGCTGGTCGAGCGGGTGGTCGTATTGGGGGCTGGGATAAGACAAGGCGGGGAAGAGTGACTGGTCGAGCGTGTGGTCGTATTGGGGGGGGCTGGTGGGGGCTGGTTTAGTTGAGTTGAGTTGAATAGAAAAAAGGGCTGCTGATGGGTTTGTTTTTGTGGGTTGTGCGGAGCCCGAGTATTTTTTTGGCTCTGGAGATAGGGAATTGAATTGAATTGATTGCTATGTAAGGTTGAGGAGGAAGAAAAATATAGTTTTTTTTTCAGTTTTTGTGATTTATCTGCACGGGAGAATTAGGTCAATGTCGGGCTCGGGAATCGAGGTTCAGATGGCTCTTGTGTTATTCTGTCTGTGTGTGCTCTGAGAAAGAGACCTTTCCTCGTTTGCCCACAAATTCCCATCTCATGAGGAGGCATGTTGTGTTAAATTCTGAATAGCTAGCAGTACTAGTGTTGTTGTTGGTATTGTTATTATTATTATATGGTTTCTGCATTTGGAGGACTGCGTGGGATTCTCTGGTCAGAGAGACAACGATATCTCAGTCTCTCTGTGTTTTTGTGCTTGCCCAAATTCCCACCAGCCTAGCCGCCCTTTTTCTCTTTCCGATTCCCAGGAAGTGGGCACCAAATAAAGAGTTTTGTTGGCACGGTCACATGGGTGATTTCGACCATTCCCTGGAGCACACGCTGGCGGTGACTGTGTAATAAAACCTGCAATAATATACATTTTGTTGGGTTGCCTCCCATTAGGTATGACCATGAGCGTCCGTGTGTTCTTATTTACAGCAGCGCTAATGGCGCCTGTGATGATTGGGTATCAACTTACCGGTCCCCAGTTGCATTCTAGAATAAAAAGTTGTGAGCTTTTATAAAAATCTGATTTTGTCATCCGGAAGTTCTTATAAGCTTTCTTGGTCTGTCATGTGGTGCAGGAGGTCTCGAGTTCGAATCCCGGGGATGGCTCGGTTATGGATTGAGTGAGTCACGGTCAGGTTCTGTTTTGAAATGGGATCGGATGATGACAGATGTGTTGAACCCAGAGATCTGGAACTGAAACGGGTGTGAGTGGTTTGTTGAACTGAATGACGTTGTGAAACAAGAAATTGGGAGCAGCACAGACGAGTTCTTTAGAAATCGTTACGATTTTCATGTCACAACAGACGAGAAGGTTTTCTGCAGAGGCAGGCGTAGTGGCCGAGATGCCCGGCGTGTATACCGCAGGCCCACAGATGTTCAACGAGATTTTCAATTTCCCAACAGGGGTAGAATTGCTTGGCGTCCCTGCTGTTAAGGAAGATGGCGTCGCGAGTTCGAAACTCAACTCGAACAACAGCAACTGGAGAGGGGTTTCCAATGGCCATCAACAACAGTATGATTACTCATACGGATCATTCAGTAATGCTCAGAAAGAGGGAAATTTAAATATGCAGGGCCTGGATGCCATGCAGTTGTACCCAGCAAATGGAGGAGAGTATTCCGGGCCTGCAATTTCATTCAATTCCAACAGTGCTATAGATCGTCATCAGAGCTCAGAGATCAATTCGATGCAATTTCAAATTCCTGGCTTTGCCCAATCCATGGCGAACCAGGGCATTTGTACCATAGAGCAGGTGCCTTCTAGTGTATCTTGGCAGAGCGGTGCGGGACTAAATGAGCTTTTGCTTCTTCCAACTGGTAATAATGCCCATGGAACCAGTTTGCTGAACAATAATAACCACCAATTTGCGGCGCCGCAACAGCTCAATAATTCAGCAAATTGGGGAAACAATTCTGTACAGACTTCTTCTTCGCAGTGGTGTGAACAATCTCCCATGGAGACCAAACTTGGCGAAGGTTTTAGAAGGCGGGATGACCGATCTGTTCAAGGGCTTTCTTTATCTTTGTCCTCGAATTCGCAAGTTCAAGTTCAGCCATTCGATACCAACAGATTAATTCCTTCCCATGACCTGGTTAATCGGTTGCAAGCGAATCCAGATGTGAAGAACAAATCGATGGACGTTTTGAACGCTTCTAAAGTTGGGCTTTTCTCGCCTTTGTCGAGATCAGAGGGGCTTTTGTCAGGGAAGGGATATTGGAATCCTAATTCGGGCTCCTCTGGGCAATTTACCGGGTATTTGAAGCACTCAAAGTATATGAAACCCACTCAGCAGTTGCTGGATGAGTTCTGTAATGTTGCAGGAAAAGGGGTGAAGGGGAAAGTTCCCAAACAGAACAATCCGAAACCAGAGCGTGAAAGTTACAATATTAGTCGCTCAATTGCTCAGATGGGCCAGAAAGTTGAGCCTTCTGTTTCAAGGAGCGTTACTTCGACCGTGGCGGGAAGTGGAATTATATCCAACGATTCAATGAATGGCAATCTCATGAATAAGGATGGACCAAGTTTTTCAGGGGATAGATTTGAGCTCCGCAGGCGAAAAGCAAAGCTTCTGTGGATGCTAGATGAGGCCAGTCAAATCTCCTTGGCCCCACTTGCTATTTCTTTCTTCCGATTTTTTTATGCTATGAAGATAGAATAACATTCGTAGGTAGTTATGATTAAACTTAGAAGCTGTTACTGTTTGAAATTTTATCTACTTGCAAGCTCTTATGATATTTTGCTGTTACCATTTAACTTTCTAGGAAAAAAATGAAGTTTCTCCATTACAGTAGTTCTCGATCGAGGGACGATTTCTTCTGAAGATCCTGGGACGATTTCTATCTTCTCCACGATTTCATTATCTGGCAGGATTGAATGGCTGTTTTCTTTTATTTCAGATTTGATTTTGATTAGTAAAATTTCTGTCTCTTTCGACTTTCGTTCAGGATTGTTTGGTTTGGAAACTAGGTTTGTAGTATTATTTTTTGATCTTCCAAGGTCGGATCTTGGGTCATAGCGATGCCAACCAAGTTTTCAGGGTCCCCACGGTCTAAAACAAATTCAACATTGGTTGCAGTTGGAAACCCAACAAATTGATATTTATTTTTCCATACCCAACGGTTGATGAATCCATAGTTTGGCTTAGTTGCTACATCTAAATCTACTACTCAATTATATGACTGACCCACAACATTCATCTAGCGTTTTGCAGTCTCCATCATATAGTCTGAGCTCAGTCGCAACATTCTATGATTACCTTGGAGTCGCTGCTTTTTCGATCCCATCATTCTTTAATCACTTTATTGATACACTTTTATCGATTAATATTGGATTTCCTGCACGCAATCTCTCGTCAAACTTCTTCTGTACGTTTTCAAGATTTCAATGACACGAAAATCGAGTGCGCAGCATCGAATTTTGGAAGTGGGAAGGACCGGAACGGAGAGACCGTGAACTCTATTCCAGTCCTATATATAGATATATATAGTACTAGTACTGGTTTTCATATCATAAATAGTTAGTGCAGAAACCTTTTAAATCTACCATTTTTATTTATCTTCTAGGGTTTTGAGCTCTTCGTACAAACGTTCTCTCAAAATTCTTCTGCTTCGTTCAAAAGATTCAATTTTTTTTTCGGACTTCTAATGTGTTGCAGATGAATTACAGGTAGAAAGGCGATATCGGCACTATTGCGATCAGATGAAGATGGTTGTTACCTCTTTCGAATCTGCAGCAGGTGTGGGAGCCGCAACAACATATACTTATCTTGCAGCCAAAGCCATGTCCAGGCATTTCAAGTGCTTAAAAGACGCAATACTGGGGCAGATAAGATC
The DNA here is from genome assembly GCF_030272615.1 of Cryptomeria japonica. NCBI lineage: Eukaryota > Viridiplantae > Streptophyta > Pinopsida > Cupressales > Cupressaceae > Cryptomeria > Cryptomeria japonica. Next base: position 660,960,813 of record NC_081408.1, on the reverse strand, counting down.
AACAAACGAGCTTCTAGGTGAGAAAGAATCAAGCGTTCCAGGCATAACAAAGGGAGAAACACCACGACTGAAACTTATAGAACAGAGCCTTCGACAACAGCGTACTTTTCACCAGGTTGGAATGCTGGAACAGGACGCGTGGCGGCCGCAAAGAGGACTTCCCGAAAGAGCTGTTACAGTACTTCGTGCATGGCTTTTCGAGCATTTTCTCCATCCGTAAGTCTTCCTTTTCTCTCCTTTTATCTAAATCTGGATGTTTTCTACTTATTGGCTCAAACATCTGGCGTAAAAGCGGCCTGTATTAGTTCCAAACTGTTTGGAATTAATTTACCCCTTTCATGCACAGATATTTTGCTTGGCCACTCTGAAACATGGATGCCCGTGAAAGCAGTAACTAACAAAATCTAACTTTCAGGTACCCTTCTGATGCTGATAAGCATTTGCTGGCTAGACAGACTGGGCTCTCCAGAAGCCAGGTACGTTCATAAATGCAGCCCGTTAAAGACAAATTTAAAAGCCTGCAGAAATAATTGTTCTATGTCAGTTCTCATAGATTTAAAGAGGGGAATAATATCAGTTTTTCTTTGGAAAGAGAAGATAATCAATTAAGGAACTGCATTTATAGTTTATTCCATAGATGAAATTTTACACATGCATGAAAGCTTAAGTTGATAGATTTTAAAGCCTCATCAACTGCATAAGTTATTTATTTAAGCTATTTCAATTCTATCGCTCTACAGTAGGCAGTTGCTTACCTATTGTGGGTTGGTCATTGCGAATTCAACAATAGAATTACAGTTTTAAAGGGAAAAACATTAACTTCAAGCTTAATTTTATCAGATTTCAGTTGTTTTTGGAATCAAATTCAGAAGCAGCTTAGTGATGAACTTCGAGCTGTTTCTCTCACTTTTTCTGATAACTTTTTTAGCTATTAGTTTTCTTATACTTTCTAACTGGTAAGAATCTAAATAGAAAAAAGATATTTAGTAGATTTGTTTGGTTGGTAATTGAATAAATTTCAATTAAATAAATATTTAAAATATTATTGGTTGAAGCTATTATAAGTAGTACAATAGTGTTTCTGTAGCTAATTATATCGATTTTTTCATCAACTTTTTGAATTATATTCTATGATTTATTATCAGAAAATGAAATATTCGATACAATCGAATCCAAAGACACCATTACCCTACAGCATAAACTCTTTACTTTAAAAAAAAAAGAAGAAAGAGTAATTTTAATTTATTTCTTTGAAACATCTAAAGCCACAAATAAAGAATACGTGCTGACTGTTTACCTTGGGACTTGTAGATAACCTATTTATTCCTATCGGTCTTAGAACTAGCTAAAAGGTTACATAAGCGCTACTAATAAGCTTTTAACCGATTTTATAGAAAGGTACTTATGAAACATTACGGTTTGTAGAAGTTCTGAGCAAGTAAATGTCTCAAAGAAGATTGATACTGTCTTCTACAACCTAGTTTAATTGTTATAATGCTTAGTTTCAGGGAGGTTGATACTAAAATTCAGGCAATGGCTATTTGATCAACTTAAACGTAATTCATACAAAGAAGAAACTCTTCTTCATATGAATTGCGTTTTAGTTCATCAGAAAATTTCACTGTCACCTAAATCTAATGGCTATTCGATCAACTAAAAAGAAAACACTAAATTTTTTTTTTTTAAAACTCCCTTTCACATGAATTGCGTTTTAATTGGCCATCAGAAAAAATCACTGTCACCTAGATCCAACAGACCAGTCAATACAATATATCAACTAGCTTAACTACGTGTCTATAAGTTTGGGTATATGCAGGTGTACTTCTAAAACAATTATATGCTGCTTTCTTCAATTTCCATGGATTATAAAGTCATGCATTACTATGATGCCTCCTTTCCAGGTTTCCAACTGGTTTATAAACGCCAGGGTCCGGCTATGGAAGCCAATGGTAGAAGAGATGTACCAGGAGGAAGCCAGGGAAGCTGAAATGAAGGACCAAGAAACAAATTCTAACCCAAATAACCATGGAAAGAACGAAGTGGGTGCCATTGAATCTAACAAATCTTCAAAAGAATTCAAGCATGATATGCCCTTGGCCACACATGAGACCTCTGGTGGAGGTATAAGCTTAACCATAGAATCTCAAGATGAAATATTTGATTGCAGCACCTTGAGAGCAAGTGTACGCAAAGGAGAAGGAGGAGCATCCATGATGGGTACAGTGGAGAGCAAGAATACTATAGAAATTCATGACCACCAACAAAACAACAATGGAAGCAACAAGATCGATGGAGGCAATTCTGGGGCAATGGATTTCTCTAACTACAACGCCAATGGCAGCAGCACCAGTGGTAATCTTTTTCACCAGCAAACCATGAATTCTACTTACTTTGGAAGTGGGGATGTTTCACTCACTCTTGGACTACGTCACAGTGGTGCTCTTTCAGTATCAGTAGCTGATCAGGAAAAGTATCACAATGCTTTGTATCTCCCATGATAAAATCTTTGATTTGATCCAGTTAGTGATAATGAATTTCATGCCCAGTTTGATCCAGTTAGAGATCCTGCATATTCAAACTAACACTAGGTAATGTAATATATATATATAGATATATAAATCTATGGAACAAATCCCTCACACAGTACCCAAATAGATGATCTGATTTGTCTAGCAGAGATGGCAAGCTGTACCCATTGAATTGTTTTTCATTCTGAGATCGCAAAATTTCTAATGCCTCTTCTGCCAAACTATTTAAGCCTATACAGAAGAACCTTACAGATTATTATACATACAAGTCTCGCTAATGTAAGTTATTTTTTAACTGTCTTTGTAAAATTATCAATGCTGTCTGGCAGTGAGCTATGTAAATTATTTAAATTCGATCGTTTTCCATGAATGATTTTCGTGGAAACCTATAAATTTCTAGTCTCTACTTTAAGAAACTATCTATATTTCTGATTCCGATATTCAAACTAAATTGATGTTTGCCTCTCAGCAAATCAATAAATTTCATGCCATTTAAATTGCACACCACGATTAGACTTCTATGGAGATTTTTCTTTATTGCAAGGAATTAATATTTGTGGTAAATCGTAAACGTGCATGCAGTTTGTTAAGTTGAGGTTGATTAAATTAAAAAATACAATAAGTCACTCTTGTAGAATAAGGTTAGAATTTGTAGATTATTGGGAAGCTTTGTCAATGCTCAAATCTGCTATTAGGAGAACATCCCTAGATAAATGAATAAAAATATTCGAAACAGGGAGGAATCTAAATTTTATTGTGCCCCACACCCGTGAGAGAAGAATCTTCAACCTAACATAATAATAATAATAAATTTATATAAATAGTGTATATGCTTAATTTATCTAATATGCCAATTCAACATTAGATCTTTATAATCTAGTTTTAGTATTTAAAATTATATTTTGTTTTTGTAAATTTGAATAGTTGCGATGGTGAAATTTGTATATTTATATCAAGTCTTATTTAGTTGTGGGCCCATTTTGATGATATATTTTAATACAATTATATGATGACAACTGACATATTCTTGTATTAGTTTGTCTCCTTTCCTAATCCTTATTCATTTCAATTTACACATACTTCTATGTTTGACCTCAAGCAATCCTTATTTATAATTAGTCTCACACATTTGCCATCATTATACCCATGCTTACACATATATCCATACACTCATTTCCCATGTTGAAATTTATTTCATCCTCACTCGAATCATTAAATCTGGCATGCCAGATTAATTATGTAGCATGTGGAACCAACCCCTTATTTTCAAAAGTTAATATTCAAAATTTACCAACTCCCACCCTTTTCACTAACCATTAGATGCCAATTTGGTACACCTTTGCATTATTTAATTCCATGTATTTGTATGTATTTAGACATTCATTGTACAATTAATCCATATCTTTTTGTCATCTAGAAGTAATTACTAGCAAGGAGTATTCACTATTACAATACTTTAATTGGAACACCACGATGAACACATGAGCATTGATAGCTACATCTAGAAAATGACATTGATACTTGCATCTAGGAAGCTAACATGTTTGAGAGTGTTGTCTTTGATATTTTCCTAAAGTTGTAAAGTTGGTCTATTGTGAGGTTGATTAAGAAGAACTTGGTCCTCACAATTCAATATATTTTCTAAGGCTTTTTAAATATTGCACGAATCATTACATTCTATCATATACAAGTGAATGGGGCTAAAAGTTGTTTGAAAAGGTATAGTTAGCCAAATCAATCATGAGTTTAAATATTGGTTATACAATTTAGGTCATTTATGAGGAGCTCAAGTTCAAACCTATGAGACAAAGATTCAACTTATAGAAGACTTTAGAGTCTATTATAGTTTTGAGGTAGTGAGAAAATCAAAGGTATTAATTTTTTTGACACTAAAAAAGTGATTATGTGATTAGCATCTTTAGATCTTCATTGCTTTTCCAAGAGCAAAGTATCCTAAACCTCTTTTATTTAATTTTTTGATAAAATAAAATACATTAAAATATTCATACCCAACTCTAAATTTATATCTAGTCCAACTACTTGATTCTTGTTTGAATTTATTAATTAGCCTCTAGATATATATAAAGTAGATGTTATTACCTTACATTTAGGTGAACTTGTCTAATGTTATATCCCTTAAGGTTATACCTTTATTTCTCTTAGAGTTTCAAATTTGCTATCATTGTAATTTAATCATTTATATTTTTAATTTTCTAGGGCTTTGATTTATTTTTGTATCCTATCACACTTTTGCTAGAATTTAGGTTTACGTAGTGATATATTTATGTGTTCCCATGCACCAACTCTTAGATTAGTCATCACGGATTAACATTAGTTATTTCATTGGTTGATATGCATGCATATATTGTTTCTATTAGCATGTTTCTATCCATTCTTACACATCCTCCATCTATATCTAATGTTCTTACAACTTTTTATGCCATGGATGTAAAATTGTTCTCTGTGGAAGTGTCATTTTATCATGTATTACCTTCTCCTTGTTCATTGAGTGGTTAATTCTTATTCTATCCTTTTATATATATACTTAATTTAATTACCTATTATGTTCATGATGATCCTATGGATTTTGTTAGCAATGAGAATATATCTTATGAGGTCTTACCTTTTGGTACACTTTGTATGATGATTATATGTTGGATACGGTTATGGAGTTTCCTTTCATTATTACACTCTATGATTATATTTATTCTAAATGCATTGATAGCCTTATATCTATACATCCATTTTCTTTAGATACCTTGTCTTCTTTTATATATGACAATGTGATTCATGTTGATCATTCTTCTACATTTCATGTTTTCTCTATTGATACTTATATATCCATGACGAAACTATATATTATAATGAAACTTCTTTGGCTCTTTTAATGGATGATTGTGGTACCTCCATACACCTTACTATATACTTAATGATGAAACTATGAGTCTTGATGACGCTAAATGATAAAAATGTTGGTAGTAAAAATTCGTATTTACACATTAAATCGTTATTTCTTACTATATTTAATGAGTACTAAGTGGATGATACCTTATGTTTTGGTCATTTTTTGTACTAGATCTAAGTGATAGACTAGTATAATGGTTTGATCAATCTTATTCAATTTACACTTTACAATCATAGCACAAGCCCTTATTGAGCTTGTTTTTCTAAACCAAGTTCCCATGAGTCTAGTGTGGATATAGTGATACTTTATGATTTTATGATTTGATCTTGTTATCCATATCACACACCACATACATGTATACTAAACCTAAATTTCATGCTATTACATCATCTCTTAAAATATCTAGAGGCCAAGATGTTCCATTGTAAAAAGCTAATGTGCCTCCTAAATTTGAACATATAGTAGTGCAACAACTTTTGAAACACACTCCCATTGCCTTACCTCTTGTCAAACCTTCAAATCCATTTTACTAGTTCACATATCAATGATGTAAGCACCCCTTTAGTGTGCATTTAGACACAAGTAAATTAAATTTTTGTTGTTGTTCATGTCATAATTCTTCTTCCTTTGGTTTTCCACTTGAGACTTTTACTTATGCCATGTATGTCATCATCTAGCCCATTTTGTATTCACCTTCTATATTATAGTTTATGCTTTATCTCTTCAATTGGGGCTATCCTCATTACATTATTAGGTTATGTTAAATATTACTATGCTTTCTCACAAGTCCTATTTGACTTATATGTCCTCTTCTGCACTCTATTTATTATGTGCCTATTCTATATGATTTTGTATCATTGTAAATTATAACTGATACAATTCACACCAAATATTTGTGTTCTAATTTAGCATGTCTTATTTTCATTCCCCCTAGGCCAATTTTGGCTCCCTTTTACTCCCAACTTGTGTTAGATTTGTGTGAATTATGTCATTGATGTCAAAACCGGTGATTTAGTTAGGACCAAATGTGGCATGTTGTTAAGACATCGAAAGTATTTTTGGTATTGCAGGTTGAGAAACAATGGAAGATAGGTATGTATGTGATATGAAGCAGTAAGATACATATGATCTACTGGAGTTATTTCTGGAAGGTCCTCTTTTTTGAAATCTTGTGTTTTTCTTATCAAGGTTTGTATCCAGTTCAGTATCAATTGTATCAAATATATCTGTTGTATCGGTTGCATCTGTTGTATTGCTATCCGAATGATTATATTGCATCATGATTTATGTTTTAAAATATGTGGTATTTGTATCTTCGAGTTTGGGAGTTGTGCTTATGGGTTTGAGTTTATGGGTCTGGTAAACCCTTGTTTTGTTTTAGTAATTAAGATGTATGTTTTGGTAATTGAAGCACGTGGAAAATCTGAGAAGGATGACTTGATTATCCTATTTTTGGTCAAGGCATGTTTTGGTTAATGTGTTGATTCAATGAATGCATTATTATGTAAATTACTTGTGTTTGGTCGACATATTATCTTAGTGTATTTTCTTATTGTTGGCTTGATGATGATGACATTGATGTAATAGGTTGATTGATAACTTGTATTGTGTTGTCATTGATGACAACCATGTTTTGTTAGTCATATAAGTCATTTAGTCCAACCGGTAAAGCCTAACTGGTAGAGGAAGCAGTTAAACAGTGAACTGATAAATAGTGATACAGTTATGATCAAGCGACCGATACAGTAGATCAATGAAGAGCTAAGTATTGTGGTGTGGTATGTATGTTCATGATATTGGTAGGAGTCTATGACCAGAACCGCATGAACAGATTCAAAGTTTGGAGCGAGTTATGATGTACTGAGCAGTCAATCAAGAAGAATAGTTAACCGGTCGACATATATTTTATTTTTGAGTTATGAATTATGTACCTAACATGAGTAAAGAATTTTGAGCAAGATTGACTAGATACATTGAACCTAGGAAATTGTTCCAAGTGTTCTTAGCTGACTTAGCAGAGTTGTTTATAAAAAGGAGTATATTGTGTGATGATGTATTAGACATGAGATCTATAGTGCAAATTTGATTGTGTGGTGAAAGAAGAAGCTCTGTATTGATGTTTAGTCGGTGTTAAAAGCAAATCTGAAGCAGATCTAATTAGACACAAAGGTGCTAATAGCAGATCAGTCACTTGTTGATCCCTAACAATTGCAACAAGATAAAATCATCTAACAAAGTCACTCCTAACAAGGTGCGGTAGGATCCTCACAGGTTCGAAGGTTAAATCCCTTAACAAGGTCACACATTAACTTGTGTTGTGTAAATCTCATAGCTGGGTAGCTCCTAACAAGGCTGGTCCTAACAAACCTCATTGTAATAGCTCTTAATTGGGCTAAGACACTCTTAACTGGGTGTGCTCCTAACAGAGCAGTTGTAAGACCTTAACTGACCAGATCCCTATTCTGCAGATAGCTGATCTTGTGGGTACCAATTCCCACCATGGTTTTTCCCATTTGGGTTTCCACGTGAAAAACATTGTGTTATGAGTTGCATGTTTTATTGGGTGTTAGCTTATGTGGTTATTTTCCTTGCATGCTTGTTAAGTTTCAAATTGATAAAAGTGGTGATCAGATTTGTGTTGTTGTTTTTGCTTGCATTGATTCACCCCTCCCTCTTAGTGCCTTATAAGTTTATCAATTGGTATTAGAGCTTAATTCCTTTAAGGCTTAACTGCTTGGGAAGGATCCTTAAGGCTACCATGGGGGATATGAGTTATAGAGAGCTTTCTAACTGGCTTGCAAAATCTGAAGAAGCCCTAGGTGAGTTAAGGGTCAATTATAAAGCTTCATTGGCTAATAGGAGAGAGTTGGCTGAACAGTTGTATGAAATTAGTGAAAACAATTCATCTAAAGAAGCTAACATTGATGCATTGGCTAATTAGGTGGAAAAGTTGAATGATGATAAGTCAAATCTGAGGAGAGAGTTGGAAGCCCTTACCATCAGGATGAGTCAAGAGTTGGAATCCAGGAGGGTTGCTGAAGACAAAATCAAAGAGAAGGATGTGTTGGAATCCAAGACCACTGAGAGGGGTTGGGGGGGGGGGGCTAAATCAGTGTTCTACTAGAATGATCAAATTTAACCTTATTAAAACATGCACTCACCAACCGGTATACTGATACACATAAGATTGAAAAAATTAAAGAAACCAATAAGCCAATCACACAAATGAATACCATAACACAGAGAATTATACATGGAAAACCTCACAGAGAAAAAACCACGGTGGGATTTGTGACCCACAATTTCAATCCACTGGTCATATGAAAAGATATTACAAAATATAGGGGCCTGCACTTGCAAGAAGGATTACAACCTAGAGCCCATTGCTCAATCACAAAAGGAGCCTCACTGACTACATACAAATCCAGACTACAATCCTAAGAAATGAGTGAACTGCAAACATAGCATCTCCTATGCCTAAATACAGTTTCGGTTAAGCTCTGTCTGTTCCAGTTTGGACCCCTAAACCCTTACCGAAATACCCTCTTACATAAATATCCTCACATACATATTTTGCATTACATTACATTCCATCATCTTACATTACATCTTACAAAATGATCTAGCCAACTCACCTATATACCCTTACAATCCATCATGCCTTATGTAGACTTACAAAGATAATTACAAAATGAATATACATGTTGGCTCAATAACATATATACATAAATATAAAAAACAATTGTCGATGTCGGAACTCCCAAATTGATGTTAGCCTCCAATACCAATAACCTGATGAAGTCATGTCAGCCTGCGATGCCAAGTACCCAAAGAATTCCTTCCAACCAGTGAAGATACCTGCTAGTGTCGGTGTCGGTGCCGGTAAAGTGTTTGTGGGTAATCAACCAAACCAAAATGTGAAAGCCGAAACATGTTGCCATGTTTCCATCAATGACAACATATTGAAACCAATCAATTGAGTGTTAATTGCCAATAGGATGATGAGATCTTAAAGCTGAATTGAGAGATTGGTACTCTGCATGCAAATCTTCATGAGGAGAAAGAAGAAAAAGAATAAATACAGGCTGATCTAGACATGGCTATGTCTCTTAGAGAGAGTCTTATGAAAAATATTGAAGATCTTACTAAGGATTTGGCTGATGCTAATGAGATATTGGCTAAATACAACAAGAGCTCTACTATGTTTGATGAGTAGATTCAGTCACAAAGGAAAAATGGAGATACACATGGCTTGGGATACACAACCTTTGAGAAAGGAGAGCCTTTTGGTACCAAGACATCATGCATGAAGGTAAATCTGCACCTAAGAACAAGAAAACCACCAGTAAGAAATCCTACAAACCAGTATGCTTTAACTATCATAAGGTAGGTCATACTACTAATGTTTGTAGAAGTAGATACAATGTTGTTAATGGTTATAGACCTAATACATATGATGGATATATGCCTAGCACTTTTAATGATTATTTCTACAATTGAAACAAGTATGGGCATAGAGCTGTTGAGTGCAGGACTGATATGAACAATCAGAGATCTTTCATGAATCACGGGTCTGGTGGTGATTGTAAGAGATCTTTTAATGATCGGAGAAACCCTAACTAGCAGAGACCTTATGTAAATTGGTCTAGTCCTTATGAAATGGAGTATAGACAGAATGTGACTTGTTCTATTTGTCATAATTATAGACATGTAGCTATGAATTATAGAAGAAGAATTGGTAGAGGCAATGCAGGACCATGGAGAGCATCATGAATGACATGTTTTCATTGTCACAAACTGGGACACCTTACAAAGTTTTGCAGAACAAGAATGAACCAACCGGTTAATCAATCTGCTGACTGGAAAGGTAAGAAGAAGGTTGATGTAGAGGAAACCAGAGAAGAGATGATCAAGATTTGGAGAAAAAAGAGTGAGGAGAAACCATTGGAAAATTTTAATTCTTCACTCAGTGTGGAGAATCCCTCACCGATAAACTAAGCTGTGTATAAAGCTTAGGGGGAGCTTATTGTTAGATCCATTTTCAGACCCCCTATGTCATGCACGGTAAGTTAAATCTACATATCTTGATGCATTATGATGTTATGAAGAGTTTTTGTGATCTAACCGATATATTGGATGTGTTATGAGAACTGGTAACAAGTTTTAGGGTTGAAGGGTGATTAGGGTAAGTTCAATCGGTATTGCATTTAATGTAGTATGTAAAAGGTAAATAAAAGGATGTTTTATAGTTTCATTTGTTACCTTTGCATTCTCGAGAGCATTTGGAGAGCGACTAAAGTAGAGAAGAGCTTTTGATTGCTGCATTGGCAACTTTGATAGCGGATTGAGGAGTTTTGCATTGAAGTGAATCGGTGAAAGTGCATTTGGTTTGGAAACCCTAGCTACAGAGGTGGTGAAAGGTATTTATCTAGAATCTGACTCTATGTTTGATATCTTGCAATGGATACACCACACTTTGTAGATGTTATTGAAAGGCCTCAACCAAAATTCAAGAGGCATCGACCACATAAGTCGATTGAAACCGATCCTGCTGGAGCCCTATTTAGCGTACCTTATGGTGTATTGTATGTCAAAGATATTAGATCTTATATACTTATTGCAAACTAGAAGATTTGGGAACCTTTTCTAATTTTTATCAGTATCTGACTTTGTGTGATAAGCAAGGAGTTATAAAGGATCAATTCAGAAGGGTTACTGACAAAGGTTTTCACCATGCCATGAAATTTCTTGATGAATTCGAAGGAGACCATATCAGATATGTTTTGAGAAGGATACATGATCAGTTCATATGATGAATACTAAGAGGGGGTGGGGTGAATTAGTATACCCAATAAGCTTACCAAACACTTAAGCAGTTTTACTGTAGACCGGTAAAGACCTTTCAATAGTAAACCGGTTAATACACAAACAAGCCAAATGGAAAATAAAACATTCACCCACAATAACACAATCACCATAACACAAGATATTTTGACGTGGAAACCCAAATGGGAAAAAACACAGTGAGTAAAACTCACAAGTCTACTATCTCCAGAATAGCAACCAGACCAGTTAAGGTCAGACCGGTTAAGGCCTTACAATGTTCTTCACTAGAACAGATCCTGTTAGGAATCCTGATCTCTATTAGGAGATAAGTCCTTTTAAAGACTACCTTGTTAAAGGATTTCAGATCCACGACTGTGAACCACCTTGTTAGAGGATTTAGAACAGGCTTGATAGAGCCTACCCGGTTAAGGGTTTCTGACTTGTCGAAGAGATTAGTAATCAACAAGTAAGTGATCTACAAAGTAGCACGCAATGCTTAATTAGATCCTTGATAGCTATTTGTTAATGCATTGCAGCATTACTTCAGTCTTTTGTCCTTCGTACGTTCAATCTCTATCGCAAGATACCTTCTTGCAAAGACCTAATCTTCTTACGCAACACTTCACACACACATAAAACTCTAGACATGATGTCCTCAAATAGGAATCTGATTTCATGTCGGTCCAATGAGATTAGACTACAATTTCCTAGGTACAGTGCATCTAGACACAATTTGTAACACGACACAGAATCACCATATCGATGTCGGTGGATGATAACTCATCACACTTTACAAGTTTGGCGGTTAACAAAACACAGTATACCAATTACCGATTTACAAACAAAGACTGGTAAACTGGAACATAGTGTTCTAATCTTAAAAATATTGGTTGCCGCTTGGGGTCCTTGTATTGCTTGAATTCCTCATATCGCTTGAGGTTCTTGGTCATGCTTTGACCGGTAAGCTCCTTCTACAAAACACTGATAGTCTTCTACAAACAAAGACTATACATATAATGACATATAATACCGGTTTGAGCAATACATCACATAGTACCGATTGAGAATAACTCATACAACAAATAAGTGTGTGTCCATCAATGACAATCATGACTAAACATCATCAAAATACCAATTGATGTCATGGAAATGGGGATGAGGCAACAACAAATTTCAATGTTAATATGTTAGTTTCAACCATAAAACCAAAACGAAAAAACAAAAAATCATTCCAAACATATCAAAAGAGATTTCAAAAAGCATGAAAGAAGTTTAACAAAACAAAAGAAAGGAGAAGCGCCTCCCTAAGATGCTTCCATGATGCCTTTTGATGCTTCTCCCTTGTTTCTCCCCTCTCCAAGTCCCAAATGAGTGTAGCTCTCAGCTTTTAGCACTAGCCATGGATGCCATATGGAGATTCAAGATGGTTGGATGTGATAAACAAATTCTATGCAAGTGTGGATAGTGATGCTATGAAAAAGCTCTATGCTAATACCAGTATAGCAACAATACTCTAATGCTTCATTTTTTGCTTGAGGAGAAGGGTTCTGTTTATAGAAGAAATGGGGAAATGAATGGTTAAGATTGAGCAATCTTAACAAGGGTTAGGATTGAAAGGTATTCAATCCATGGCTAGAATTTCAATCCAATCCCATGTTGACAAGTGTCACCATAAGGAGGCTTGAGAGGAGAGATAAGGAGCATTAAATGCTTGAGGGGGCATGATGGTTACCCTAGGGGGTTGGGTTAGGGTTAGGTTAATGGATATTTCTTTTATCCAAGGGATAAATGAATGTGCAAGGGTTAAATGGTTACCTTAGTCAAAGAAATAAATGCTTTGAAGAGACCCATGAGTCAAAAGTATGGTTATGTTAGAGGAAAGTCTCTAACCAAAGGTAAAAGATGAGTTAACCATAAATGGTAATGTAAGAGTCTTTAATGGTTTGGAAGACTTTAGAGGTTAATCATTTGAAGACATAAAGCCTTTAATAGTTATTGAAGACTTTGGAGGTTTTTGAGAAGTGACTTCCTTTTATTTAGGAATGTGACAATGATTAGGATAGGATTAGGCTAATTAGGAGTTAGAAGAATCTAGAAGGGATTTAAGCATGCAAGTGAATTTTATAGGAGAATGCAAGTGGGAGGAATTTTGGGATTTTCAATTGAAGTAAAATCATTTATTTCAATTAAATGGTGTAATTTGCATTTGGATAGATATTTAAATAAATATTAATTTATTTAAATGTGAATATGAATTTTGGATTTTATTTCAATAAATCTTAATTTATTTATATGAGAAAAAAGAAGATAAAGCATTAAATGCTTGAAGACTTTGAGGGAAACCATTAAAGGCTTAAGAAGACTCTAGAAAGAAGCCATTAAGTTTGAAGACTTGAAGGGAAACCATTAAAAGCTTAAGAGGACTCTAGAAGGAAGCCATTGAGTTTAAAGACTTTAAAGGAAACCATTAAAGGCTTGAGAAGACTCTAGAAGGAAGCCATTAAGTTTGAAGAATTTAAGGGAAGCCATTAAAAGTTTCAAGTGGGTGAGGATAAATAGGATTTTAAATAAATAATTTATTTATTTAAAATAGTTGTGCAACTTGCATTTGTAGGAAAATGCAAGTGGGTGGAGGATAGTGGTGATTTAAATAAGTGTTAATTTATTTAAATGTGAGAGAGGATTTTGGGGGATTTAAATAAGAGAAGATTTAATTAAACAGATATGATTTATTTATTTAATTAATGGTTTGAATTTGGTTAAGTGAATTAAATCAAATAAATTGAATAATTTATTTAATTAATAGGAGAAGAGGGTTAAGATGAATTAATTTTATTAATTATTGATTTATGGTTAAATAATCAAATAAATACTAAATATTCATTTAATTAAGTGGATAGATTTATGTGTCTACATTTTCCCCTCTTTGAGATGGTGCAGTTTTATCGCATCGTTTCAAAGAAAGAAAAATAGGTGTGAAGAAATATGCCCCATAAATGTTAATTTAGTGGGTGGTATGCCCCCTCGAGAGATGGGCTGATTTTTTTTTAAAAATCGGGCGATCTCTCGAAAAAGAACGAGAAGTGGAGGGGAGGTAGAATAGAAGAAATTAGAAATAATGATGAAAGAATGGAAGAAAAATTGAAAATAGAGTGGATATAGAGAAATGGCAATCCAGTGAGTACCTGTAGGTTATGCAGGAGATACAGTGCAAATGTGGTGCTGTGCTTTTGATTGATGCTATATAATTGATCAAAATGGTTGGACAATCTGGTGCAATTGGTTAAATTGCCCTGGTCGAGTCAAAGCGTGACAGTTGATGTCAGTTGTTTGCTTGGACAGGATAAAGTTTGAGTAAGTGAGTCAAAGAGACTTGTTGTGACTTAGACAATTGACGCAATTGCCCGATGAAGTCAAGGTATAGGAAGCAAAATACTCATTCAGACTTGAGACAATTGATGTAATTGTCTATGTTGATTGTGTTGGATTGATTGAGAAATTGATAGTGTGTGCGTGGGATGGATGATTGTGGTGAATCATAGAAGCCTCGTTGAGACTAAGGTCAATGTGATAAATGGTTGTTGTAGTCGAGGTTTGCCATGATCGATTACCCGTTGAAGTCTAGGTTTGCCATGATCGATTACTTGTTGAGACCCGAAGATACTTGATCAGAGTATATGTTGATAGTCTAGGTGTGTGTGAGTCGATGTGCCTGTGTAGATAGAGTAACTTGCTTGGCTTATAGGATGACTGAGGATGGTAATCACAACCCCTCCTGTTAAAGATGGATGGTGATGAACGTAGCTTGATTGAGTTGATGAGAAACAATGAAGGGATTATGATGATGTTGATGATCAAGATAGTGAGGGTGAGGGGGGAATTTAATGTTAGATAGAAGATATGGAGGATGTAGGACTCGTTTCTATGGAAGAAGATCGAAAAAAAATAGAGTATGCATCCAGTGTCATTACTATGTATGAATGATATGTAGCTATTATGAATGCATGGATGGATGGAATGCAATATATACAGATGAGATGAAATGACGATCCATAATGATTTATTTTTCATCATCGAGCAAATGGTAGTATCAATCTTGGACGAGGCATTAGGAACCAAGTTTGGAGCATTGTACCTATAAGCAAGCAGTATAGATAAAGAATATGGACCCTCCATAATGGTTCATGCTCATATGGTCGAGGTATACACTGTAGTCAACAAGCCATAGTGATCCATGACTAGATTTTTGCATATGATCACGTAGCTTAGTGAACTTCCCATGTAGACACCATTAGTACATGCCCCAGAACTTCATTGGAACAATTCGCAGACAATAAACAAAATGATACTTAGGAACCATCCTAGCTACTCTAATCACTTGTGGATATCCCAGAGTAGCATAGGAACCCGATATAAATGAATAAATAACTTTATCAAACTGACTAAGTACTTGATAGCTTAAACAAAATTTTCTTGTTAAAGAAAATGTTATCATGTCTTTGTTTTGGGTAAGGAAGGATGCATCCTTGTTAAGATAGTTGTGCGTACCTGTGTTGATTGTTTGGTTGATTTGATAAGTGATCATCATTTTGAGTAGCTTAAAATGTTTGTTTGATGTCTATTTTGATGCATATGTATAATGGATTTTTTTATGCGTTGCCATGTTTTTGATTGATTTTTGATGTTTTATGATGTTTTTGGATTTTGTGAGTGTTTTTGAATAATTTTCGTATTTTGTGAGATAGTTTTGAATGTTTTTGAATTTTGTGAGACAATTTTTGAATGTTTTTGGTATTTTGTGAGACAGTTTTGAATGAAGAACTTAATGAATCATAAGTAATGTATAATCCACTTCCATTAATAGGTTTAAGAGCATTGCCCCCAGTTTAGACATGACTATGAAAAAGCGGGATGCAAGACGCATGAAGTACTATCCTTGATTGCAGATCAATAACAAGCCATGGTTTGAATGATGGATGAGTGGATGCAATGAATGTGATCGCAATAAGTCTGAAAGAAAATGGATCCATAGCCTTTACGAGTTGTGCCTGTTTACTAGGTTTTCACCATCGCACTTACCCAAGGTGCCACCAGAGTGGTTGTTCACCGTTTGGATGCATAATTTTTCTTTACTATTTTGATTTTTTTTGTATTTTCTTCAGGATATTTATTTGAATGTTTTTGGTGCTTTTCTGATATGTATTGGAGCTTGATTCTTTGTAAAACTTATGTATGAAACCATTTGAGGTGCATGCTGTTGATCGGATCTGCTAGCGGTTCCCCTTCTGAAGTAGCCAACTGATATGCCCTAGACCCAAAGACCGTAGTGATAACATATGGACCCAGCCAGTTAGATTCAAACTTTCCTTGATGTTCTTTGTTTGGTTGGTTACAAGGATTCTCTCTGAGAACAAGATCACCTACCTCAAATGCACGAGGTCTAACTCGATGATTATAGCTTCTGCTCATGCGCTACTGATAGGCCTTGAGGTGGTTGTACGCAACTTGTCGCCTTTCATCAAGTAGTTCCAAGTCTTGGAGATGAGAGACTCGGTATGCTTCATCATCTATCAGATTATGAAAGGAAACCCATAGAGATGGTATCTCGACCTCAATAGGAAGGATGGCTTCTGCTCCATAAACCAGTGCGTAGGGAGTTGCGCCTGTAGGGGTTCGAATGCTAGTTCGATATGCCCATAGTGTTTGATTTAATTGAATGTGCCAATCACAGGTGACATCATTGATTGTCTTCTTGAGGATTCTTAATATGTTCTTGTTCAATGCTTCAACCTGACCATTGCCTTGTGGGTAATAGGGTGTGGAAAAGAGGTGTTGGATGTGAAACTTCTCACAAAGCTCACGGACATCCTGATTTTTGAAAGGAATCCCGTTATCTGTGATGATGAACATGGGTACACCATACTAGCAGATGATGTAATTAAGGATGAATGAGGCGATCTGCTTGTCGGTGACCTGGGTAAGTGGAATAACTTCGATCCACTTTGTGAAGTATTTGGTGGCAGTAATAATGAATTTGTGGCCGTTGGATGAAAATGGATGAATTTTACCCACAAGGTCAAGTCCCCATTGATAGAAGGGCCATGGTATTGTGATTGGTTGCAATTCTTGTGCTGATGCATGTATTAGGTCTCCATGAACTTGGCATTTCTTGCATTTTCTAACAAAATAGTAGGAGCCTTTTTCCATAGACGGCCAATAGTATCTAGTGTGCATGATCTTCTTTGCTAAGGAAGGACCGCTTGGGTGAGTCCCACAAATTCCTTCATGTACCTCTTCCAAGGCCTTTGTTATCTCATCTTGTTCCAATCATCAAAGGAGAGTACCATCAAGACTACGTCAGTATAGGGTTTCAACAATGATGGTATATCGAGCGGTTTGGCGAATGGAAGTTTTGCGTTGGTTATTCGATTGGTTAGGAGGAAGTGTGTGATTACGAAGATAGGTGTAGAACTCACCATACCATAGGGATTCAAAACCGACAAGGCAACATATCATCTCAGATTCGGGGATATCATAAGCGGGAATCCAAAGCTGTTCTACCAAAAACTTGTAGTGTGTTGAATTCTGTGGAAGATCTAGGAGAGATGCAATGGTAGCCATGGCGTTAGAAACTTGATTCTGATCTCTAGGTATCTTCTCAAAGGTGATAGTCATAAATGATGCCTTTAAACTGTCCACCATTTTCTTGTACGACATGAGTTTATCATCCTTGGGTCTGATATTCATCTGTGACTTGTCAGATGACCAGTTGGGATTTGCCATAGATTTGTAACTCTTTCAATTTCCATTGTATGGCTAGTCTGAGTCCTGTGATCAAGGCCTCATATTTTGCTATGTTGTTTGTACATGGAAAAGTTAGCCTGTAAGACTTCGGGATGCTGTCACCTTGAGGTGTGATAAACAGAATGCCTGCCCCCGAGCCATGCCTAGTATATGAACCATCAAAGTATAGTTTCCATGGTTGTGCTGCTATGATCATGAATATCTCTTCATATCGAAAATTGGAAATGAGAGGATGATCGCTTATGAGAGGTGCATCAGCCAACTAATCGGCAATAACTTGGCCCTTGATAGCCTTACGGTCCACATACTCAATGTAAAATTCACTTAGAATCATCACCCATTTGGCCAAGCAGCTTGTCAATGTTGCTTTGTTGAGTAAGTACTTTAGTGAATCGATCTTTCCAATGAGTTGTACTTTATGTGTTAACAGGTAGTGCCTCAGTTTATTGGCTGCCAAGATTACTGCTAAGCAAGCTCGCTCAATAAGTGTATAATTGAGTTCATAGCCGACCATTGTGCGAGAGATGTAGTAAACAACACACTCTTTCCCTTTTGCATTATGTTGTGCCCGTAGTATGCCCAATGCTGTATTTGTTGCTGAAATATAGAGAAATAGAGGTCTACTTGGATATGGTGGGATCAGTAATGGTGTATTCATGAGATAGTCCTTAAGTATTTGGAATGCTTGCTGGCATCTGGCATCCCATTGAAAGCGGATGTTTTTGTGTAACAGGTGTGTAAAGGGGTGACACTTATCTGGTAGTTGTGCAATGAATCTTCAGATGGATTGTAGCCGTCCTTGTAATGTCCTTAGCTGACTGATGTTCTTTAGAGGTGGCATGTCCATGATTGCTTTGACCTTTGTTGGGTCAACCTCAATGCCTTTGCTTGAGACAATGTATCGTAGAAGCTTCCCTAAGGTTACTCCAAAGACACATTTCTTTGGGTTGAGTCGAACATGATATTGTTCCAGTCTGTCAAAGATTTTCTCTAATATTTCCAGATGATCTTCTCTTGTTAATGATTTTGCCAGTAAGTCATCAACATAATCCTCTATTATGTTATGCATCATATCATGAAAGATGGTGGTCATTTCTCTTTGATAGGTAGCCCCGACATTCTTGAGACCAAAAGGCATTACATTCCAACAATATGTTCCCCATGGACATGTGAAGGCCATCTTATGTTGATCCTCTGGTGCGATCTTTATCTGGTTGTATCCTGAAAAACCATCCATAAGAGAAAGCATGGCATGTCCTGTTGTTAGGTCCACAATCATGTCAATGTTGGGTAGGGGGAAGTCATCCTTAGGACATGCCTTGTTTAGATCTTTGAAGTCAGTATAGATACAAATGCCCCCATTTGGTTTGCTGTCAGGTACAATATTGGATATCCAATCTGCATAACCAATTGGTCTAATAAAACCAACATCCAGGAGTTTCTTAAGTTCTGCTTTGACTAGTACCACAATTTGTGGGTGCATCTTGTGAAGCTTCTATTTTACTAGTTTATCTCCTTCTACTACGGTGAGGTGATGCATGACTAAATCAGGATCAAGATTAGGCATGTCTGCATATGACCATGCAAAGTTGATTTGACGCTTTTGGAAGAATTCGACAAACTTAGTTTGTTCCTCTGGAGTTAAAAGAGATGCTAGATGTATGTGGTGAGGAGTTTCAGGAGTCCCCATGTTGAATTCTTTTGTTTCCTCGATAAGGGTCGTTGATCGTTCTTGATTTGTACTAGAGGGGAGAATGTCAAACCTTTCATCCTCAGGAGCCTCAAAGAGGTTTTGACCATTGGATACACTCTTTCCTTTTACTTTTGTGGGATCAAACAATGCCACAGTGTGGTTTTCACTAGAAGATCCATGTTTAATAGTTATATTTTTGCAGCTGAAAGGTTTGGCATCCACCCCAAAGTATGTTGCGCTATTAAGTTCAATGGTGAATCCAACTTTGTGATCCCTACTTGGTATGTTATCCCGTAGTTTCAAAAAGTCAATGATCGCCTCATCATTTTGGAAATGCTTAAGGCATGGGGGATTAGATTGGTTCCATTTGATGAGTTCATGATGGATAATGGGCATTATCTCATCGATCAGGTTAAGTTCATAAGATGTGTTAGTGAGGGTTAAGACGTTGTGGTCAAGGTTGTTGATGGTACTCTCCCTATCAGAATCGGGTGTAGGATGTGACGTAGGGTCTATGGAAGGTGTTTCCATTTCAGGAACCCAAGAGGTTTTTATATGTGCTTCTCCATAAATAGGGATTTTTTTGCGAGGTGGAGGTAGTGATGCATCTTCCTCAACTGAAGTATTGAGCTGGACAGAATCAAATTCCCACTCATGTGAGTTGGTCTCTAAGTCACTTTCCAATATCTGATTACTATACCAAACCGGGATATCCTTTGAGTTAAACACTGCAGGTGTGATCAGTTGATGTACCTTCGGAGATGGAATGGTTGGTGCTGCTGGAAGGAGTTTTTGGTATCAGTGAATCTGATACTGGAAGTATCGACATTGTTGGATCTGTTGCTTCTGATGGAATTGTTAGTGTTGTTGATACTGCTGGGGGTTCAGATATTGCTAATGGTTTTGTTGATGCGGTTGCTATTGTTGATGGATTGGTTGGTTTGAGTGGTGGGATGATTGGTGTTGTGAATGGTATTGTTGGGATTCTTAGCCTCATTGGGGTAGTTGGTGTGGTGCTTGGTGCTGCTGATATAATCAAAGGTGACCTCTTTAGAGTTTTAGGCTGATATAGAGATTTGCTGGGTTTCCCTTTGAATCTGAGCTTAGGAAGAGTCTCTTTTTGAAAGCCTAATCCAGTGTTATCTTTAGGATTTAATTTAGGCTATAACGGCTTGTGTTGTCCTTTCTTGCAAGGTCCTAAAGCACTCTGACCATCATAGCCCATTCTTTGCATAATGAGAAGGCCTTTGCCATATTGATCTGTGGGAAGCTTAGCTTGTGGGATTTTCGTGGTGATAGGGTCTTTATAGATCCATTCTAATAAGTCCTCATCTTTGGTCTCCTCTTCCTAACTCTTTCCAAGGATAAAAGGCACCAAAATGCATGTTGGTTTGACCAGTGGTGCTTGAAGTAACCTTTGAGATTTACCATGAGTTCTAGGCGAAGTGGGTAGTTGCCCAACAAAAAAAAAATGGCTTAGATTGTATTCCCTAGGACCTTCCTCTGCTATTTTCATTTTTAGCTTCTCTTGCTTTGGCATAGTGGTATTTGAACTGGAAAGAGAGTCTGGATTTACATATGATGTGGATGGGATAGCTTCTCTGTTGTTGGGAACGGTGATCTCTGGTTGTTGGTTGATATTGTTACAATATGCAAATGGGTTTGCATCACTAAGCATTGTAATTTCTACACTGTTATGAGAAAATTTGATACACTAGTGATAAGTGAATGGAATGGCTTGCATGTCATGTATCCAAGGTCTTCCTAATAACAAATTATATGGCAGAGGAAGGTCCAGAACTTGACATATGATGTGCTTCAGCATTGGGCCCACTCGGAATGGTAACACAACTGCTCTTTTGGAAGAATGCTCCACATCATCATAGGCTTTTATTGTTATCTTTTTGCGGGGATCCACTGATTCAACTGCATATCCCAATGTTGTGACCAATTGTAATGTACAGATATTTAGGCCTACTCCATCGTTGATCAAGACTCACTTGATCCTATGTTGGTTGATAAATCCTTCAATATGGAGTGAGGCATTATGAGGTTGCTGGAAGGATGTATTGTCACTTTCAGAGAAAGTGAGACATGGTGATGACCTCAGACTACCAGCCATAGTTTAAAATTGATCTGTGTTTAGATTGGCAGGGACTAACGCTTCTTGAAGAGCTTGATCCAAGATTGTTTTATGAGATGGGGATAGGCACAAAAGCTCTAAGATGGATATAAGTGCGAGCGTTTTATCTAATTGTTCCACAAGGTTATACTTCTTTGGTATGGAGGCGGTGCCTTATGGAGCTGCTTTAATGGTGATCTTGTTACGACACATAACAACATTGTAGGTAGGGCTTAGATCTTTGATGGTAATGGTGGCAATTTGTTCATCAACATCATATAGGTGATTCACAAGGTAATTATAAGCGGCTCGCATATAATCATTGGTATCTGTGTTTCATCTTGAAGTGGAAGGACCCCTTTGATCTTGTGATGGAAGTGGATTTTTAAACATAAGATGATCATTATTCGTGGTTTTTGGGTCATGTCCTTCAATTTCAATCTCTCCTTGGTCAATAAGATCCTGAACAAGATCTTTCAACCTATGACAATTACTTGTTTTATGCCCTTTCCCTTGATGGAATTCGCAATGTTCATTATCCCTCCACCATGGAGGTTTGACCTGAGGTTTGTAATTAGATGCCTTCAGTAAAGTTACGAGATTTGAGGAGATCAATTGATGTAACATTGTTTCAATAGGTTCCCCTAAGGGAGTGTATGTACGTTTTGGTTTATAATTTTGTTGTCTTTGCCTTGGTTCCTCTTGCGGCGCATTGCACCCTTGATTTGGTGGGGGAGAAACCGTGTTGTTCTTAGGAGGGGGATTTTGCCCCGCAAATCGAACCACAGGTTGTGCACTCTTGATAGTCCTTGCATCCACAACCCCGTCATTGATGATGTTTTTGTTTTTATTCTAAAAGTTAGGTTTATCACTATTGAAGCGTGGGCGAGGGGTATCTTTTGGTTCATTGTATATTTTGATAAGCCCCTTTTTTATGAGGGTCCATTCACATTTTAATCCCTGGGTGATCATGTCATTAAAGGACTCTGTGCCTTTCATGTCTAGATGGAATTTCATTTCTTCATTCAAGTTGGAAATAAATATTTCCATTATCTCTCGTTCAGGTAGCTGAAGAGAACGTCTGCTAGACATTTGTCACCATCGTTGCAGGAAAGATGAAAATAGCTCCCTTGGTTTTTGCTTGGTGTTACACAGATCTTCCATTGTGACATCACACTCTATGTTATGGGAATAATGTGCAATGAATTTCTAGACCAGTTCTTTGAATGTCCTAACGCTGCCTATTAGTTGGGAAAACCATTGCGTGGTTGTCCCTCCCAAACTTTGAGGAAAAAGATGCATTAGATATGTGTCTTCATATGCCACTTCTAGGCAAGTTGAATGAAATTCCCTGACATGATCTCGAGGGTCTCCTTTTCCTCGATACTTTTCAAACTTAGGTGTTTCAAACCCTCATGGAAAAGGTGGCATATGTAGATTCCTATCGAAGAAATAGGGACAAATATCATTAAGTGAAAACTGGGTAGTTCTCACACCAGTATGAAGTTGTTGGGCTAGATTCTCGACTTGTTGCCTCAACATGTCAATGTCATTAGGAGGAGGAGGAGGTGGGGAATTTCCTTGATGAAGGTCATATCTAAAGTTATCTTGACCTCTTCCACGCTCATTATGACTCTGGTGCTTTGATGCTTGCCATGATTGTGCAGTACCAAAATCAGAGGGTAGTTTAGCTCCCTCTTGGGCAAGTCTTAAAAAGTGAGCATCGGCATTGTTCCTGAGGATTTCATCGAAAAGTAGATTGAAGAGGGGGGTGTGTTGTGCTCTTTCCATTGCTTCAGGAGTGGGAGTACAAGGATTTTCATCATTTGCGTTTCCTCCAAGGGCTTCTTGGAACTCATTGAGATTTTCCTCTTCTTCCTCTTCGATCTCTTGTTGTCTAGTCATTGATCTGGTTTGAGCCATTTTGTTTGAAAGTTGTTGTTGAAGTTTAGTGAAAATGATGATGAGTTGGTGATGGAATGAGAGATAAATGTTTGGTGAAGTGTTTAGCATATGGATCTCTAACACTAAAGGTTTGATGTTACCAAAGTCCTTCTATTAATTGCTTGTTGTGTTTGTTAACAATGTTTGATATGATAAGGTATAGTAAGGCCTGAGATGTGTTATAGACCAAGCTACCTAGTAATGAGAGGATGCACTCATAGACTAGTTTTAACCTGCGTAGAAATGCCTCTTAGAATGAGTTTATCCTAGATGTAGAGACACTCTAAAGAGTGATGTTTTTTTTAGATTCAAGCAATATCTAAAAATAACTTAGGACAAGACCTTTTTATGTTTTGAGATTTTTGAAATGGATTGATGATGTATGAATATGAGAATGGATGGAATGTTTAAACTTCAATAAAACTCTATGTTACAAATGGGACAAATGCTTCCTCTTCTCTTTCGGGGGTTGGTGGTTCTTCCCGAGCTATGTTATATGTGATGCAAATGTCTAGAAAGAAGGCAGGATTGATTTAGCCTCCCTTGTTTTTATGATAGCTCAAAGCTCTAGATTGAGTAAAAGCTCTGTGGTTTAAAGACTCTTGATCAAACTCATTAGATTTTCCTTGAATATATAGACACATGTGACGTAAGAAGGTTCTATGTGAGATAGAAATTTGTCTATTGAGATAGAAAAATCTCCCTCTTTTGATGAAAGCCTTTGAGCTTAATGGTCTTTGCTTCAAATTGATATGTTGATGAAGATTCCTCTTTCTCAAAATGTGGAGGATGGTCATATAGTTTTGATACCTTGTTTTTCACTTTGTTTTTTATTTTTTTGCTAAAAGTTGGTGTTGAAAATTGTGTTGGATGAATACTGGTTTTTGAATTGGTTTTGATTTTATTTGACAAGAAAATAGAGCAAGCACACAAACACAATAATGTTGCCTCAAAAGGCACAAATAAGTGTGGGTCTAAATCAACCCAATCTTTGAAATTTTTTACCCTTTTACACAATGTTTTTGAGTATGTTTTTCCAACAAGCCTGAAGTCGGCTCAGTTTATCATTGGTCTTGACACAAAATGAAGACACTTCAAACACACTTTATCCCTAAGGTCAAATGGCCAGTTGCAATAATTTCAGCTCACATCTTGATATTTCTTCAACTTTGGTACTACATACCTTATGAATCCAATCGTGGCAGGTAAGGATGTGATATACTAATTCTTGCATGAGCATAACAAATAGATGATCCCTGTGATTGGGGAATCACCACTTTTATCAAGCTACAAGTAGCCTTTCAAAAAACTATGTTTCTACTCAAGGAAATATGTATGGTGAGTATCTTGGGAGTAAAACCATCTATGCTCTTGCACTGAATTTATCACAAATATCCTCAATCAATAGAATGGGTGGGTTTCTACATAAAAAGGTGTTTAGTAATTTTTGATGTTTTTGGACAAAAGTTCATTCTATAGTGACTCACTTAAGAGCCTTGTAATGTGTAGTGGGGCCCATTTGTCCTTTCGACAAGTTAAAATGTAGGAACAACTATACCCAAGGCTACAACTTTCGCACACACCTGATTTCTATAGCGGCTCGAAGGATTTACCGTGCGAGGTCGTTCCCAAGAGTGATGCGTCTCTTGGTAGGCCTCTCTTAAAAAAATAAAATTTTGAGTGTTACTAACACTTTTCTCTTGTACCTAGGACCATGAAAGCCAAGGGAGAGGATAGTGTGTGTTAGAAGTAGGACCACTCGAACAAATTTGCACAAGCATTCCAATCACTAAAAACACTTGTTCTTTTTAACTGATTTTCATTGCAATGTGATCTAACTATTTGGAGATGTTGCTCCAACAGATATGGTGTTCTTTTTAACCAAGATATCAAAATGTTTGACACTTGACAAACTTTTGGAAAGAAAAACCTGGTCAACAAAAATAAAGTCGTGTAGCCTTTGTAGCAAAAAAGGTAAATGTGAAGTTCTTTTTATGCACCAAACGCAAATTTGAGTTTGTTTTAGTTGCACCAAATAGAAAATGCGAAGTTTTTTTAATCCATTTGTGAAAAACAAGAAAGATGAAGTTCTTTGTTATGCACCAAATGAAAACTTGAGTTTGTTTTTGTTGCACCAAATAGAAAATGTGAAGTTAATTTTTATCCCTTTGTGAAAAACAAGAAAGATGAAGTTCTTTTTTTATGTACCAAATGAAAAAGTTGAGTTTGTTTTAGTTGCACCAAATAGAAAATGTGAAGTTATTTTTATCCCTTTGTGAAAAACAAGAAAGATGAAGTTTTAAACCAGAGGAATTAAAATGTTTTAAACTAACTTCTTCCAAAACCTGCACAATTTTTTTTAAAAAAAATCTGAAACTAAAACATTCAAAAAATGTTAGTGCCCATGGTGGGCTCACAAGCCTATAAAAATATCCTTGAAGTTACAAAAGTGTTGGATTCACGTCAGGTTCACCAAATGATGTCATGGAAATGGAGACAAGGCAACAAAAAAGTTCAATGTTAATAAGTTAGTTTCAACCATAAAACAAAAACAAAAAAACAAAAAACCATTCCAAACATATCAAAAGACATTTCAAAAATCATGAAAGAAGTTTAACAAAACAAAGAAAGGAGAAGAGCCTCCCTAAGATGCTTTCATTATGCCTTTTGATGCTTCTCCCTTGTTTCTCCCCTCTCCAAGTCCCAAATGACTGTAGCTCTTAGCTTTTAGCACTAGCCATGGATGCCATATGGAGATTCAAGATGGTTGGATGTGATAAACAAATGCTATGCAAGTGTAGATAGTGATGCTATGAAAAATATCTATGCTAATACCAGTATAGCAACAATACTCTAATGCTTCCTTTTTTTCTTGAGGAGAAGGGTTCTATTTATAGAAGAAATGGGGAAATGAAGGGTTAAGATTGAGCAATCTTAACAAGGGTTAGGATTGAAAGATATTCAATCCATGTCTAGACATTGAACCCAATCCCATGTTGACAAGTGTCACCATAAAGAGGCTTGAGAGGAGAGATAAGGAGCATTAAATGCTTGAGGGGACATGATGGTTACCCTAGGGGGCTAGGTTAGGGTTAGGTTAATGGATATTTCTTTTATCCAAGGGACAAATGAATGTGCAAGGGTTAAATGGTTACCTTAGTCAAAGAAATAAATGCTTTGAAGAGACCCATGAGTCACAAGGATGGTTAAGTTAGAGGAAAGTCTCTAACCAAAGGTAAAAGCTGAGTTAACCATAAATGGTTATGTAAGAGCCTTTAATGGTTTGGAAGACTTTAGAGGTTAACCATTTGAAGACATAAAGCCTTTAATGGTTATTGAAGACTTTGGAGGTTTTTGAGAAGTGACTTCCTTTTATTTAGGAATGTGACAATGATTAGGATAGGATTAGGCTAATTAGAAGGAGTTAGAAGAATCTAGAAGGGATTTAAGCATGCAAGTGGGAGGAATTTTGGGATTTTCACTTGAAGTAAAATCATTTATTTCAATTAAATGGTGTAATTTGCATTTGGATAGATATTTAAATAAATATTAATTTATTTAAATATGAATGTGAATTTTGGATTTTATTTAAATAAATTTTAATTTATTTATATGAGAAAAAGGAAGATAAAGCATTAAATGCGTGAAGACTTTGAGGGAAACCATTAAAGGCTTAAGAAGACCCTAGAAAGAAGCCATTAAGTTTGAAGACTTTAAGGGAAATCATTAAATGCTTAAGAAGACTCTAGAAGGAAGCCATTGAGTTTGAAGACTTTAAGGGAAACCATTAAAGGCTTGAGAAGACTCTAGAAGGAAGCCATTAAGTTTGAAGACTTTAAAGGAAGCCATTAAAGGTTTTAAGTGGGTGAGGATATATAGGATTTTAAGTAAATAATTTTTTTATTTAAAATAGTTGTGCAACTTGCATTTGTATGAAAATGCAAGTGGGTGGAGGATAAAGGTGATTTAAATAAATGTTAATTTATTTAAATGTCAGAGGGGATTTTGGGGGATTTAAATAAGAGAAGATTTAATTAAACAAATATAATTTATTTATTTAATTAATGGTTTGAATTTGGTTAAGTGAATTAAATCAAATAAATTGAATAATTTATTTAATTAATAGGAGAAGAGGGTTAAGATGAATTAATTTAATTAATTATTGATTGATGGTTAAATAATCAAATAAATACTAAATATTTATTTAATTAAGTGGACAAATTTATGTGTCTACACCAACAATCTCCCCTTTTGGCATTGATGGCAACACTTACGAAAATTTGACATCTAAGTGCTTACAAAACCAAAAAATGATGCCATAATCAAAATTACTCCCCCCAAGCATATACACTATTCCCTTTGCCAAAATTGCAAGCATGTACTACTTCAAAACCACTCCCCATAAAATTTTCAATACAATATCAGTCCCCCTTTGCCAACAATGACAAAGTAATGCAAACATGCCAAAATCATATTGCATAACATGAAAACAGAGTATATGTTTATGACAATAATGAGTAGAACTTTTCAAAAACAAATTTAATTTTTTTCAGAAATTCCTTCATGTTTGTAAACCACGTATCTAGGAGTGAGGCAGTAATTTCACTCTGAGTCTTCATCTGGAATGCTAACTCCTCCATGCCATCAATAGTGCTCAATTCCTGAGTGATAATGATGGCGTCCATGTTTAGAAAGCACTTCTGAAGAATCTGCAACTTAGGTAACAAAAACAACTGAAGTTTTTGCAGATCTTGAGACCGCTCGCAGATCTTCGAATCAATCATGTCAATCTATTGCCGGTGAGTTTGTATAGTCTACCCATACACTGTGAAGGAATCATATGGCACTTTGAATTTGTCTATATACTGCTTTAACTCTAATTTGAGCTAACCCTTCTTCTTCAGAGCATCATCATAGAATAGATTGGGCTGGCAGATTTTGCTCAAAAGTTTCTGTCCTTCAACCATTGCCAGACTGATATCCTCTCTCTGATGGATCAACTTGACCTTGTCTTCATTAAATTGCGTCACCAATGCAACTTTTAGTGCCTTTGCATGATTTTTCTCTACAGTAGCCTGGGCAGCATCTTCCAATGATTGTACTTGATCACCCACTAATGTGTATAGAAGTTTCAACTAGGCCAGTGAAGAGTCGGTATTGGAAAGATTAGTATCGGGGACTAAGGTTGAAAGAGTGTCAATAACAAGTTGAATAACATCTTTTTATTTCTTCCTTCTTAGTTCCTCCAATCTTTCTTGAGCAAGTTGAATACTTCTCAGGAGCTCATTTTCATCTACCGATTTGGTGAGACAGGAAAGAGTCAATTCACTGTGACCGGTGGGATCAACCTGCTTCGCTTGAACTTGATCTTTGGTTGCCTTGGGAGTGTGTCCACCTTCTTTTTCTTTGATCTCCTCTTGTCTCTTCTTCTCTTTCTCTTCTTTCTCCTTAGCCTCCTTGTTGGCCTTCTCTTTTTCCTCTTTCTCCTTCTCCAGTTTCTTCTTCTCCGCTTTCTCTTTCTCCACTTTCTCTTTCTCTTCTTTTTCCTTCTCCATTTTCTCCTTCTCCACTTTCTCCTTCTCCACTTTCTCTTTCTCTGCTTTCTCTTTCTCCGCTTTTTCTTTCTCAGCTTTCTCTTTTTCCGCTTTCTCTTTCTCTACTTTCTCCTTCTCCGCTTTGTCTTTTTCCGCTTTCTCTTTCTCCACTTTTTCTTTCTCCTCTTTCTCCTTATTCTCTTTCTCCTTCTCCACTTTTTCTTTCTCCTTTTCAACTGTCTCCTTATCGGCTTTCTCCTTATCTGCTTTCTCTTTCTCAGCTACCTCCGGTTTAGTAGCTTCAACATCTAATGCATCCACATCAATAGGATCATTTTACTCAGTTATTCTTTCTCCCTTATCATTGAAGGTTTCATCCGGTTTAGATTTTGATAGGTCAAGCTCTTGCTCAGCCTGTTGATTTGCTTCAGATACCTTCTGCATCTTTACAACTTCTTTAGCCTACATATGAGTGTCTTTTTCTACTTCAGAGATTTTACCTCCAAGTAACTGAAGTCTTCTCTTTCTCATGAAAAAGATGCCTTTGTATCGATCAAGAAGCTCAAATAATTCAGAATTGGAAGCATCTGGGAAATATTGAGAAAAAATTTGCTCCCTAATTGTTTGCTCCTTTTCAATGACAATGCGTCATTTATTATCCAAAGAATTATACAAAGAATTAGAAATAATAGGCTTGATATCAATTGGAGACCAATCATTATGACATAAATACTTGATGAGTTCTTGCTCTACCTCCTGCTTTTCAGTATCATTAAGATCATCAAAATAATCTTTTAGATCATCAAGAATTTGCCTTCCAATATTCTTCATAATCCTTTGAAAATATGTCATAGGCTTGTAAGAAGGAATGCGTATATTTACTGGTGCAGAGGTTGTAGGTACATTACCGGTTGGCTTGGTCTTCTTACTCGATTGCCTCACGTTCTTTATTTCATCTTCTGATTTAGTGTCTACTAAATTCGGTGCTTCGTTCTTGGTTTTCCTCTTCCTCTCAAATACCTTTGGTGGAATAGCCTCTAGTTTCTTCTTGGCCGGTGACCTCTTGGTCACTTTTGGACTGGCAGCAAATGTAACCGGTGCCGATGCCGATGGCACAACTTTCTTCTTCTTTTGTTTCGGTACTTCAGTAGGATTAACCCTCTCAGAGTAGGTACCAGTCCTCTTCTTCTTTGGATCAAGCGATGAAGCAAGTTGGGTAGAGGCATACCCAATGAGTATATCGTTCACCACTTCATATCCTATAGGCTCAACTTCATCTTCTCTTGGCTCAACTACTTCCATTATGCAATGATCCACTTTGATCATGAAACAGATATTATTTTCATACTTCTTAACCAGGTCACCTGATATCCTCGTTCTCTGGTTCATCTTCAGTCTAAACTCATCAAAATACTTGTTCAGATTCTTTGAATAAGTAGATCCTATTGCTTGCAGACTCTCCTTGATTTGTCTTGTAACCGGTAGGTCACTTGACCATTGAACATCACCAACTCCCAAAAAATACCCTTGAAAGTAGAAAAAAAACCTGACAAGTAGTTGACCAAATTTGAACCTTAGTGTCTTGTCTTCTTTGATGGATTTCAAATTCTCCATGAGTTGTTTTTGCATACAAGTACACAAGTCGTATTCTGCATCATCCTTGATCATCCGATAAGCGACATGCACCACAGTTGTAGGAACAGAGTCCATTATGCTAGCACAGAATACTCTATACCCGATCACCATGCACACATACTTTACCAAGTCATCTCTTATGGTGTTGACAATCATTTCCCTCTTGTTGCTCACAAAACCGATGAGCTCTATCACTTTGGCTTTTGTGATCTTACGAAGAACAGGGACTTTTCCAATATTGCAAAAATTGGTCATGACATGGATTGCCTCCGGAGTGATATCATTGGTTTGCTCAAGATACATCTTGTCACCATGAACCCTACTAAGAATAATGCTTATACGATCTTCTGTGAATTCCTCGAGAAAATATACTGCATTGTGGAATTTGTTCTTCTCGATCATGTTGTACTCTGGTTTAATCTTCTTATCTTTTCCATTGAACAAACTCAACTGGGAGTGAATCACTAGAGACCCTAGGTCTTCCAGTTTGGAATCAATGTAACCAGAAACATCCCCTTCGATAATGACTCTGGTGGGAACTTGAGATAGGGCATTGTATTTCAACTTCTTCCTAAGAGATTCAGATGACTCCTCAGGTGTAGAAGAACTAGAAGAGACTTTGGATGTAGAAGCCATGTCTAAATAATTCCGAATGATAAGAGTGATTCAACGAAAAATACCTTTTCACTTCGAACTAGGGTTCACTGATCTCGAGCACAACACACTTCTCCAAAAGCTTTCTTTACCACTCTAACCTCCACTCTAGATAACTTGAAATGACTGTTGGGTCTTGCACAAGATTTCTTTCTACATTTCTTCGAATGCAAGATTTGATCGCTTTTGTTGCGCTGCTCAAGTTAGACAAATTCTTCTTCGAAAACAGGTAAGTAAAAATGACTACAAGAATCACCTTTATACATGCTCCTACCTACCATAATAAATGCATCACCGTTAGGGTACAAACCCTAATTTTACCTTTTACCACTTCATTTCTTTTGTCGGTCGACAGTTAACCAATATCGATAAAAGAACTTTACTGATATACTCTGGGGGTTCAAAACATTGTTGCCGATATGTTCCCCCTTAAGCTTTTCGAAGCTCAATTTGCCGAGTCAAGGTTCTCCACACTGGGTCCGGAAGCTGGTACATCTTATGGCTTCTCTTCAGATTTCCTTTTCCAAATTTTATCCATATCGACCTGAATAGTTTCAACATCGACCTTTCCTTTACCTTCTAGGTCGACCGCTTTGTCTTTCGATGGATTTTGTCTCAGTCTACATGCTCTGGAAAGATGTCTTGGTTTATGACAACGATAGCATACCATACCAAGTGCTCTCCATGGTCTGGTGTTCACCTTTCCATTCTTTCTCCTACATGTTGCAGCAATGTGACCACTACCACGACAGATCACACAGGTTGCTCTCCAACCGTTTGTCACTCCATAACCATTAAACCCATGATCATAGTTTCTATACCAGTTTGGGTTCCAGTTCATAAGAGGTTCCTGGACAACTCCTTTTTTATCTTGGTGCATAACCTCCAGAGTTGTTCATAACCGATCTGCACTCAAAGGATCTATGCCCAAACTTGTTGCATGCATAACAATGACCATTAAATCTACCAGTTCTATCCTTATGGTCATACACATTGTTTTGCATGTAAGGGAAATGATTATAAGTCTTTCTCCTACATACATTGGCAACATGTCCTTCCTTATGACAGTTAAAGCATACAGGTTTGAACTTTGTCTTACCTTTGCTTTTTCTGCTTTTCTTAGATATCGGTTGCTCTTTTGGTGCATCAATCTTGGTTCTAGAGGATTCACCTTCCTCACATGCAGAGAAACTAAGTCCAGTGGTATCTTTTGATGGCTTCATTGATTCTAGCTTTTGGTCCAACTTTGTAGCACTCCGGTTGAACTTTGCAAGTATCTCCTTTGTCTCAACAAGTTCTTTGGAAAGAGCTTCATTGGTCTTCATTAGGGTTTCATTTTGAGAGATGGCTGCATTGAGTTTTGCTTGCATTTCTTCTTTCTCTTCCTTACCCTCTTGTAGATAAGCAGTAATGGTACAAATTTCTTGTTTCAACTTGAAGATTTCGTGCTCCTTGTCCTTCACTAGATCCTCAGCTTTTCTTTGGTTTTCTAGTTCCTGACTCATCCTAATGGTCAGTCCTTCCATCTCCCTCCTCAGATTAGTTTTGGACACATTCAGTTTCTCCACTTCTTCGACTAGGGCATCCATGTCTGCTTCATCAAAAGAGCTATTTTCAGTAATCTCCAGCATTTACTTAATAAGTTCTCTTCTTTTGGCTAAAGAGGCTTTATACTTGACCTTAAGTTCATCATAGGCTTTCTTAGATTCAGCTAGATAGTGAGTGAGTTCCCTCATGTTGTATTCCCCCATATCTCCTTTCAAGTGGTTAGACTTGAAGAAAGATTGGCTCTGATACCAATTGATGAATACTGAGAAGGGGGGTGAATTAGTATACCCAATAAGCTTACCAAACACTTAAGCAGTTTTACTACAGACCGGTAAAGACCTTTCAATAGTAAACTGGGTAATACATAAACAAGAAAAATAGCAAATAACGAATTCACCCACAATAACACAATCACCATAACACAAGATATTTTGACGTGGAAACCCAAATGGGAAAAACCATGGTGAGTAAAAATTACAAGTCTACTATCTACAGAATAGCAACCAGACTGGTTAAGGTCTTTGTTCTTCACCAGAACAGATCTTGTTAGGAATCCTGATCTCTGTTAGGAGATAAGTCCTGTTAAAGACTACCTTGTTAAAGGACTTCAGATCCACGACTATGAACCACCTTGTTAAAGGATTTAGAACAGGCTTGACTGAGCCTACCCGGTTAAGGGTTTCTGACTTGTCGAAGAGATTAGTAATCAACAATTAAGTGATCTACAAAGTAGCACAAAATGCTTAGTTAGATCCTTGATAGCTCTCTGTTAATGCATTGTAGCATTACTTCAGTCTTCTGTCCTTCACGCATTCAATCTCTATCACAAGATACCTTCTTGCAAATACCTAATCTTCTTACGCAACACTTCACACACACATAAAACCCTAGACATGATGTCCTCAAATAGGAATCTTATTTCATGTTGGTCCAATGAGATTTGACTAAAATTTCCTAGGTACAGTTGATATAGACACAATTTATAACACGACACAGAATCACTGTATCGGTGTTGGTGGATGATAACACATCATACTTTACAAGTTTGTCGGTTAACAAAACACAATATACCAATTATCAGTTTACAAACAAAGACTGGTAAACTGGAACATAGTGTTTCAATCTTAAAAAGATTGGCTACCACTTGGGGTCCTTGTACCACTTGAAGTCCTTGTACCACTTGAGGTCCTTGGTCATTCTTTGACCAGTAAGCTCCTTCTGCAAAACACATATAGTCTTCTACAAACAAAGACTATACATACAATGACATATAATACCGGTTTGAGCAATACATCACATAGTACCGGTTGAGAATAAATCATACAACAAATAAGTGTGTGTCCATCAATGACAATCACAGCTAAACATCATGAAAATACCAATATCATATGGTTAGATCAACCGCATATGATTACAAAGGAAGCTATTCATGCAGTCACCGAATTGTGGGCAACCAGTGAAGTTCCTGTTCTGAAGACAATCCCGAAGGATGATGTCGCCCGATTGAAAAAATCTAAATGGGATGGTCGAGCTATGAATATAAATGAGATTGAAGACCTTGAGGTGAAATTTGCATCTATGGTCATTGAATATAGGGTTTATCATTCAAGAAAAACAAATACTATTCCCGGAGCTATAATTCACACTACCTACTGGATGATAAAAGAAAATGCAGACTATGATCTTGTTGAAGCCTTGAGAACCCAGTTGATATTAAATTTGGAATCTATTAAGAAGGATAAAAAGCATAAATTTTGATTTGGACTATTGATCATAGGTTTGTTTTTTTATTTCCTAAACTCCTTTCCTGGTATCGGTGATATTCAATGGTCATAAGGTACACCGGCAATGTTATAGATAAAGAACAACATCAAGATGATCGGTAATGAGTTTAGAAATGTAATTTGGGGATATTTTAAAGATTCTCAGAAGAGGATGCATGAAAGAGAATGGATATCGAAACAAGTTGTTAAAAGGTATGAAGATACTATTTGTTTCATGGTGGATACTGGAACATGTCAAATGGAGGCAACATAACCTAAGAAATCATGGGTGATGCTGATGGTTATGAAGTTGAAGCTGATTTACTCATTGCTTATGTTGATCATGTCCTAGAACAACCGGTAGATTCTAATGCAACAAGGTTTGGAACCTTTAAAGAAAATCTATTAAGGTGCATTCTGAGCTTGCCAAACCAGTCATTGCTAAGAAGGAAAGAAAAGTGTTGAACACAATGTACCACTAAGAAGGGGGTGAATTAGTGGTTCCTAAAAAAAATTCCTTTTAAACCAAGCCTTGATTACTGGTTAACAACTTAAACACTAAATAATCAAACTGATAAGATAAGAGTGGATATCAAAAGAGCCAAACACACAAATGCATAACCCACAACACCAGATGTATGAGGAAAACCCAATATGGGAAAAACCTCGATGAGAAATGTTGTTGGAGACTACTGCTCCAATCCAGCCTCACAATGAAACTATCAGATTACAATAATTTAGGGCACCAACCCAAGGAGCACCAACCCCTACTAATTTACAGTACCAACCCAAGGAGCACCAACCCCTACGCCAAGCATCAACTTGGTGTAATATAATGAAATACAATTTTGATACAGTGATAGCACCTAGTTGTAAATGAGTTCTGCAACACTTGATCAATGGATTTTTG
Organism: Cryptomeria japonica; assembly: GCF_030272615.1. Classification (NCBI taxonomy): domain Eukaryota; kingdom Viridiplantae; phylum Streptophyta; class Pinopsida; order Cupressales; family Cupressaceae; genus Cryptomeria; species Cryptomeria japonica. The sequence goes on along the minus strand of NC_081408.1, from coordinate 660,924,947 downwards.
TCGGTTAACAACCTCCCCTTCTTCATTGGTTCTCACACTATCGGTTATCTGATTACTCTCCCTAATCACTCACCGGTTACTCCCAGCCTTTCTTCTCTCTCTCTTAGCCTCACACTTCACAGTGTCACTCTTGGATGCCTTCCTAACCAATCACTCCTTACCGGTTCACTTGACTATTATAACTGCAACAGTTTGCCGGTTACTCTGTCTCTACCAGTTAGGCCCTCTCACTGGTGACCTACTAACACACACTTTGACTCTTTGATAAATAAATCTTAGGCAGATAGTCTTTCTTGCTCAGCCTCTCTTTCTTCTCATACCTCGCATCTGGCATCACCTCATTTCATTCTCGAGCTGACATATTTATCTTTTAGGGTTCCTTCCAAAGGAAACATTCAAATGGTGTCGTGTTAGGTTTTTCCTTCACCAACTCGATCCGTATTAGATTTGATCTGATCTACATTTCTAGAATGGTGATCTACATCACACCAAACAACACCACCATCTCCTCACTTTTCAATGTGCGTTTTCTATATTTGGATGTCTATGACATGCTTTTCTACATTTTTCTATCAGTCGCCATTAATGGATTGACTATTTCCTTTGGTAAGCGGGTACAAAGATCAAATCTTCTTGCAAGGTCAATTCAATCATCTTGCCACCTTGTCTTCCTTGATTCGCAACATTCTTCCATACACCTGTGATTTATGGGTTCTTCATAAAAGTCGACCTGCTTGTAAACTACTACGTCGATGAGTACTTGACTAACCTCTGTGTGCTTGCCACCTTGTTTCCACCTGTCATCCTTGTCAACATCCACCTATGTTTGGTTTTCTATGTCAGTTTGACATCATCTTCAGTCTGCTATGTCGATTAGACATCCTTCACCGATAAATACCAGTTCAACTCACCTTGCTGGTATAACCTAACTTCACCAATGGACCTTCAAACCTATTGACCTCTTCTATTTTGGTGAATGAACTTGGCCTTTCATACATGTTGGTCCATCTACTAAGTCCATTTACTAGTAGCATTACACTTCTATGTGCATACCGGTTCACATCCTTCAGTTCTTCTTTGCTTGCTTGCTTTGCCTTGCCGGTGGTCCTACTTTACTAGTAGATGATGCATTTATGTGTACCAGTAACATACCTTTTTGTCTTCTTACACACATATGGATTGAAATCATCATGTCTTCTCCCATACTGGTCACCACTAGTTACTCACCAATGACCATGCCAAAACAGTTGACATCAATGACAACCTAATGCCAACAATGCCAACAATGCCAACAATCTCCCCCTTTGGCATTGATGTCAACTCACTGCAAGTATTCACACCGATAGATTTCTCCCCCTTTGACACAATGGCAAAGGGTCAAGGTACTTCATTCTCCCCCTTTGATTCATACTTATCCCCCCCTTAGTCAAATCTTCTCTTAGTGATTACAGTCGGTACTGAGACACACAACCCTGAACTTTCCCTATGATCAACATGTGGTTCAAGAGATATAGATACTTCTATGAACTCACCCTGAACCATATATCTCCTTACAAACTTAAGTGCATGAGGTAGGTGACAAAACTCCCAACTTGTATCTTAAGTATTCAAAAGTACTTACTGGTAAACATTTGGTGAAGATGTCTGCCACTTGTTCTCCTATAGGGACATATTCCATCTTTACTTCATGTCCTTCAACCTTCTCTCTGAGAAAATGATACTTGATGGCTATATGCTTTGTCCTTGATTGCATCACTGGGTTCTTTGATATTTTGATGGCACTTTAATTATCACACTAGATCAGAATCGGATCAAAGATGTCCACCTGTAAGTCCTTGAGGGTTTACTTCATACAAAGCACATGAGAGAAACATGTAGCAGGAACAATGTATTTTGCTTCAGCAGTTGATAGAGAGACTGAATCCTGCTTCTGGCTATGCTATGAGACCAACCGGTCACCTAGGAAGAATGCACCACCACTTATGATCTTTCGGTCATCAATGCAACTTGCCCAATCAGCATCAGTATATGCTTCCAAGATGAATTCCCCTTGTTTAGGGTACCATAATCCATAATTGAGTGTCCCTTGCAAGTACCTAAAAATTCTAATTACGACATTCATATGTGACTGCTTAGGTGCCACTTGAAATATAGCCACCATACACATGGCCTGCACTATATCCATCTAGAAGTAGTAAGATACAGTAAGCTACCTATCATGGATCTATACAATGTCCGATCCACCACCGGTGATTCATCATTCTTGCTTAATTTGCTTCCAGTCACCATGGGGGTACTCATTGGTTTGCAATCCTCCATTTGAAACTTCTTAAGCATGTCCTTTACATACTTGGTTTGTGAGATAAAGATTCCCTTATCTAGCCGTGATATCTACAAACCAAGGAAGTATGTCAATTCTCCAAGCATTGACATCTCAAATTCTAACTGCATCTGATCAGCAAAATATTTGCAAAGAGTGTCCTTGTTGCCATCTACATACACAACCATGGTGATCATGTGATTTCCATCTACCTTGATGTATAGATTGTTGTCAGCACTCCCATTTTTGAATCCTTGCTCCTTCAGATAAAGATCTAGTCTTCAATACCATGCTCTAGGAGCTTGCTTTAGACCATACACAGCTATCTTCAATCAACACACAAAGGTTTCATCATCATGTAACATAAACCTTTCTGATTGCTCCATGTACACTTCTTCTTCCAAATTTTCATTGAGGAAGGCATATTTTACATCCATTTGATATACCTTATAACCCTTGCAGGTTGAAAAAGCTAGAAACATCCTAATTGCTTCTAGTCTAGTCACCGGTGCAAATGTCTCTTCAAAATCAATTTCCTCTACTTGCGAGTAAACCTTGCACACAAGTATAGTTTTATACCTAACAATTTTAACTTCATTCATCTTGTTCCAGTAGACCCATTTGGTGCCAATGATGTTCTTGTCTTCTGTTCTAGGGACTAATTCCCAAGTCTTGTTCTTCTCAATCTACTGCAACTATTCTTCGATGGCATCGATCCATTTTTGACTTATGTTGGCCTCATTGAATGTTTTAGGTTCTACTTCAGTCATGAGGCAAAAATTGACTTGTTCATCATTCCAGGAAAGTCTTCTCCTAGTCTACACATCATCACTCTTATTACCTAAAATCTTCCCTTCTAGGTAGTTTATCTGCACATATCGGTTAGGGACCTTTTTGGATGCTTCTTCTAGTTCATTGTCTGATTGAGCTTCTTCACCTTCATCACCAAAATCCTCATACGGGTTTACTTGTGCTTGTCTTCCTTTATGCATATCCTCATTAACTCTTACATGCATACTCTCAATGACTCTTCTTAGCCTTTTGTTGTAGCATTTATAGGCCTTATTGTTAGTTGAGTAACCAAGGAAGATTCCTTCATCACTCCTAGAATCAAAACTACCTAAATCATCTATATCTCTCTTGATAAAACACTTGCTTCCAAATACCTTGAAGTACTTGACTGATGGTTTCTAGTCATACCACAACTAAGAAGGTGTCATTCTATTGTGTGTTCTTAGTTGAACCTGGTTCAAGGTATATGTAGCAGTATGAACCGCTTCCTTCTAATACATGTTCGACAAACTTGCCTCATTTAACATGGTTCTAGCCATCTCCTTGACTGTCACGTGCTTCCTTTCTACCACAACATTTTGTTGTGGTCTCCTAGGGGCTGAGTATTGCCTTCTGATTCCATGTATTTCATAGTAGTTTTCAAACTCATTTGATGTGAACTCTCCACCCCAGTCTGATCTTAGGCATTTCAACTTGCACCCACTTTCATTCTTGACCATCTTCCAAAAGAACTTGAATCTATCTAATGCTTGTGATTTATCTTGTAGAAAAGTGATCCATGTCATTCTTGAATAGTCATCAATGAAGAGCATAAACTATCTTTCACCAGAAAGAGCTCTTGTCCTAGTCAGACCACATAGATCTGTATGCACCAATTCAAGTGGTCTTGAAGTGTTGTGTTCTTTTGTCTTGAAACTCACCTTAGTCTTCTTTCCTTTCACATATTCATCACAAAACGTGCTTACCGATTTAATGATGGGTGGTATATTCCTCACACAACCCTTTTTTCTTACTGCCACTAGATTATCAAAATTTATGTGGCCTAATATTTTGTGCCACAACTAGCTTTCATCCACTTGTCCCAACATGCATTGGGATTCAAAACTTTCTTTCAGATTGTATACATTACCATCTGTTCTCTTACCTCCAGCTACAATCTGACCGGTACTCTCCCTCTTTATATGATAACAGGTAGAATCAAAGGTGAATTTATAACCTTTGTCACACATCTGACTCACACTTAGTAAATTGTGCTTTAGGCCTTCCACATAATATACATCATGTGCTTTCAATTTGTCATCAATATTTAGAGTACCTTTTCCCTTTATCTTAATAGATGAGTTGTCTCCAAACCTTACTGAGCCACCATTCCAGTCTTCAAGTTTGATAAATTTATTTTTATCACTGGTAATGTGGTTGGAACAACCACTATCTACAACCCATAGATTTCTTCTTTCAACATGTAGGGCAATCTACGCTATCAGACTTGATTTTGCTTTGTCCTTTTCTATCTCAACCCAAACTGGTTGAGTTTCCTTCTTCTTATCAGCTGCAATTTTGTGCTCCAGTTTGACTAGTGGTTCCTAATCAAGATTTGTCCTCTTCTGCTTGATTTTCTCATTCTTACAAAGGTTTTCTATATGTCCAAACTCTTGACTGTTATAGCATTTCACACTTACATTGAAAGATGAATCTTTGAAACTATTGTAGGACACTGATTTACTCTTCCTACATTCAAAACTCCTATGACCAAATCCATTGCACTGATAACAGACATTATTCATATCCTAGAGTACATTAAATGGATTTATACTTTCATAACTCATAGTGGGCTTATTGGTTAATCTACATTCAACTAACCTATGTCCAAATTTGTTACACTAGTAATAATAACCATGAAAGTTTGGAACATACTGGTTAGGTTGTCTTGGTCCTGCAAATGTCTGCCTCACTGGGGGTCTTCTTTTCATGCTGCTGACTCTAGTAAATCCTTCATGATCAACTCTTGCATTTCTCCTAAGATCTGCATTTCAGTACATTGGGTGTGGCCTCTGGTTCATTGATTATGTATATCGGTTTGTGTGATGGTTTCTAACAACTTCTGCATGTCTTATTGCTGGTATCCTTTCTTACTATGAATGTCTTCTTCTCTCCACCTTCACTTGAAGAAGTGAACTGTATCTCCTTACTGAATGTATATTTGTTGTTTTAACTTTGTCCTTCTTTAAATCGTAAGCCACCGATATCTTTAGATTGCTTTTGTTTGCTCAACATCTTGTCTAAGGCTTCCATGCTACCCTCATATTTGCTCCTTATTTTCAGTTCATCCTTACTTTCTTCAAGCTCTTTTTTGAGCTTCACTACTTCTTCTTCCAAATCTTAATGCGCCTTTTCCTTCTTCATCAAATCAGAGGATGTAACTTCACATATCCTCTTGGCTTCTTCCAACTAGATTCTCAAGTTAGAGATAACTTGATTGGACTCATCTAGAGATCGCTTCAAGTGATCTTGTTCTTCTACTGCAGAGAGCTTGACCTTCTTGAGTTCTCTTCTTGTCTTACTTAACTCCTCAAGAGCACTTATGAGCTCGCCTTCTAGATTCACTTCGACTTCAATGTCTTCTTCTTCCTCATCTACACCAACCAATTCATCTGGTGCCATAAAGATATTAACTACTCTTTCATTCTCATGGTAGTCATCTTCTGATGCACTTTCTTCGTCTGTGGCATCATCCTCAATAGTATATAGGTTGTTCTGCTTCCGGTAGCCTCTTCTTCCTTGCTGCTAGACATTCCTTTCTTTGTCTTTACCAACAGATTTGCCAAAACATCTTTGCTCATCTCCACCAATTTCATTATAAGGATATTTTGCACCAAAGTGTCCAACTTTACCACAGTTGAAGCATTTGCGTGGTAACTTTCCTTTATACTTGTTGAATCCTCTCTTGAGCTTTCTGACAAATTTTTCTACCTCTACATCGAAGTCTTCATTGGATCCTTTATGAGAAACCTCTTCCTTTCCCTTTTTGGTGGATTTGAACACTATCTCTTCCCTTGAGGATGCTTCACCGGTTGTCCTCATTTCATAGGTAGTTAGAGAGACAAATAGTTCATCCATTGTGAAGGTTTTCTGATCCTTTGCTTCCTCAATGGCAGAAACCTTAGTATCATACTTAGATGTGAGAGATCTAAGTACCTTCTTGACAATAATCTCATCAACGATTTCTTCTCCAAGTCCTCTGATGGTGTTTATAGTTTCATCTACTCTGTGAAGGTAGTTTGCAATCTTTTCTTCATCTTTCATCTTGATGCCTTCAAGCTGACCTCTTAGTGATTGCAGCTTCGCCTCTTTGACTTTGGCATCTCCTTCAAATAGCCTCTGCAATTTATCCCGTCTCCTTGGTGGATGCAGAGTGCATGACCTTGACAAAATCATTGTTTGACAACCCGCTTAAGATAGCATGTTTAGTCTTTGCATTATTCTCATACTCCTTCTTAGCATCCGGATCAGTGGGAGGAATACTAGTGACAATATAACCATTCTTGACAAACATCCACACATCAAAACCAAGGGAGGAAATATAGGTCTCCATTCTTCTACTCTAGAAGTTAGATCCATCAAACATGGGGGCTTTTGAGGAGGCAGACTCATTTCTTGGCATTGTGTTTCTTGACCAGAATCTACCCAAGCTGGAGAAATCTTTATTCAACCAGGAACCTAGGCTCTGATATCAATTGTTGAACATAATATACCACTAAGAGGGGGGTGAATCAGTGGTTCCTAAAAACATTTCCTTTTAAACCAAGCCTTGAGTACCGGTTAACAACCTAAACACTAAACAATCAAACTGGTAAGATAAGAGTGGATATCAAAAGAGCCAAACACACAAATGCATAACCCACAACACCAGATGTACAAGGAAAACCCAATATGGGAAAAACCTCAGTGAGAAATGCTGTTGGAGACTACTACTCCAATCCGGCCTCACAATGAAACAATCAGATTACAATAATTTAGTGCACCAACCCAAGGAGCACCAACCCATGCACCAAGCACTAACTCAATGTAATATAATGAAATACAATTTTGATACAGTGATAGCACCTAGTTGCAAATGAGTTTTTCAACACCTGATCAATGGATTTTTGTCGGTTAACAACCTCCTCTTCTTCACTGGTTCTCACACTGCTGGTTATCTGATCACTCTCTCTTATCACTCATCGGTTACTCCCATCCTTTCTTCTCTCTCTCTCTCTCTTAGCCTCACACTTCACAGTGTCACTCTTGGATGCCTTCCTAACCAATCACTCCTTACCGGTTCACTTGACTATTAGAATTGCAATAGTTTGCTGGTTAATTTGTCTCTACCGGTTAGACCCTCTCACCGGTGACCTGCTAACACAAACTCTAACTCTCTAAGAAATAAATCTTAGGCAGATAGTCTTTCTTTCTCAGGATCTCTTTCCTCTCACACCTCGCATCTGGCATCACCTCATTTTATACTTGAGCTGACATATTTTTCTTTAAGGGTTCCAGCCAAAGGCAACATTCAAACGGTGTCGTGTTAGGTTTTTCCTTCACCAACTTGATCCGTATTAGATTTGATCCGATTTGATTTTTTGGAATGGTTATTTGCATCACACCAAACAACACCACCATCTCCTTGATTTTCAATGTGCGTTTTCTATATTTGGATGTCTATGAAATGCTTTTCTGCTTTTTTCTATCGGTTGCCATTAATGGCTTGACTGTTTCCTTTGACAAGCAGGTACAAAGATCAGATCTTCTTGCAAGGTCAGTTCAATCATCTTGCCACCTTGTCTTCCTTGAGCCACAACATTCTTCCATCCTCCCATTTGCGAGTTCTTCATAAAAGCTGACCTGCTTGTAAACTACTACGTCGATGAGTACTTGACCGACCTCTGCATGCTCACCACCTGGTTTCCACCTGTCATCCTTGTCGACATCCACCTATGCTTGGTTTTCTATGTCAGTTTGACATCATCTTCAATCTGCTATGTCAATTAGACATCCTTCACCAACCCAGACTAACTACCAGTTCAACTCACCTTGCCGATATAACCTAACTTCATTGGTGGACCTTCATACCTATTGACTTCTTCTCTGTTGGTGAATCAACTTGGCATTTCATCAAACATGTTGGTCCATCTACTAAGTCCATTTACCGATAGCATTATACTTCTCTGTGTATACCGGTTCACATCCTTCAGTTCTTCTTTGCTTGCTTGCTTTGCCTTGTCAGTGGTCCTACTTTAATAGTAGATGATGCATTTCACGTGTACCAGTAACATACCTTTATGTTTACTTACACACATATGGATTGACATCATCATGTCCTACTTCTCCCATGATGATCACCACTACTTACTCACCGGTGACCATGCCAAACCAGTTGACATAAATGACAACCTAATGCCAACAATGCCAAAAAAAAGAAGTAGAATAATTTGCAGTTGAACATGGATTTACAAAAGAAGCAATTGCAAAGGCCAGAGCTAAGTTTGAAGCAAGGAAGGTTGAATCCTCTAGTGCCCCAATTGGTACCAACACCAGTAGAAAAAAAAGGAGTACAGTGGTGAAGGAGAATCCTCCCCCTACTCCTAAGATCCATATTAGAAGAAAACCTAAGGAAGCTAAGCCTCAAGCACCCAAGGTGAAAGATGTATACAGGAAAAGGAAGAAACAACAAGCACAAAGGACACTTGAAACTATTGAAGAAGAAGATATAGATTCTGAAGGTGAGAAGAAATAATTAAGAGCCAAAGGGAATAAATCCAAAGTGGTTGGATCTCCTGCTGTAAAATTTGTAAAGCAACCGGTAAGTAAACTCACTTTATTTGAAAGGATTTTGGAGAAAATAAGTAAGTATGGTATTTTGATTGATGTAAAGAGACATTATAACATTTTTAGTGAAGATGAGAAAATGCAAATAGAAGATATTATTGTTTGGTTCATGAATAAGTATAGTACATCATTGATAGAATTACAAGGCTTGATTCCTGATTCTTTGTACAATAAATTGGAGGCAAGATGGAAAACTGCTATAAAGTAGGACATAGAATTGATTGAATTTGTATTGATGCATCTGCAACCGGAAACCTCTAGGGAAGATATTCAAGAATTTTTTTCTAAAACAAGGGCATTATTTCTTACAAAGGAAAGGTTGAAAAGATTTTTAATTGGCAAATCTCAGTCTGTACATATTGAAACTGAGCAAATTTTGAAGAAGTTTTTAGGACTTATTCATAAAGAAGATGAGGAACTGGAGAGATTAAAGGGAGAAGATCTCCCTGACAATTTGAACATTAATGACATTATTCTGGATGAGATTGTTTTTTCTGACACAAGCACTAAGTAAAATCCAATCATTATTCCAGATGAAGAGAATGTATTACCAGGAGCTACTTCAACCGGTATAGGTGAAGAGAGAACAGAGACAAAAAAGATAGATGAAGAAATGATAGAGCAACTGGGGAATGAGAAAACAGAAAATATACAATCCACTGAGCAATCAGACAAGATAGAAGCACAAGAGCCACTGGTAGTTACACAAACATAAGATGTGCAAAACACTGCACCACCTATGAAGGACAAGGACAAGGAAGAGGAGAAAGCTGAAGAGAAAGCAGAGGAGCATGAGAAGGATGCAGAGAAACAGAAGGAAGAAGAAAAATAGAAGGAAGAGAAAGAAGAGAAAGTAACTCCCCAGTCACTTACATCAAAGAAAATTATTGATGATGAGGAGGAGGATGACACTGTATCTATACAAGGACCGATTAACATGGACATATTGAGTCCAACTGAGATGATGGAGATTGCATCTACCATGCAATCTAAGGCACAAAAGAAGATTATGAAGGCTCAAAGAAAAGAAGCACAAACTATTCAAAGTGTTGTTGATATTCTATCAACTATATTATCGAAGACTAATATAGATAGTCTTCCTAATCCTATTGACAAACTTGAGCAACTAGTCACAACAATAGGAGATCAAATGAAAAACTTGGAGGAAGCTGCAATTAAGAATGTGGAAAAGGAGTATGAGAAGAGAAGAATTGAACAGTTGATGAAGGTAATTGATAGAGATAGGGTAGGTCTTATTGTCAACATGGACCTAATTAAAGAATCCCTACAAACCAGAGGTAAATTCCTTTCCACAATTTCAAACTTTTCACTGTTTTGTGATGATCTTGAGAAGAAGAAGAAGAAGAAGGAAACTTTTCACTGTTTTGTGATGAGCTTAAAGTTTTGAGTGAATCATTCAATCCCTTGAATGATTTTGCAATCAATTTTGGTAGATCAGTTGTTGAACTACATCAAAAGATTAAGGTTTATGAAGATGAATAGGTAAAAAGGACAACTTCATTACAGGAGTTACAGACTTTATTAGTTCTTAAGATAGACATTTTTCAAAGAGGCTGCAAAGAGACTGAAGCAACTTTGGCTACACCAGAGATGAGCACTCTTGATGCCTTGGAGGAGATTGCATCTCAGATCTGGACACATACTGAGATCACATGGACACTTTTGGAGACTTGGCAAAATGATTTGACACTTTTGAAGTCTAGTTTTGTAAATGTATTTCATAAGATGACATTGTAAAACATTTGGAACTCCTTTATATATTTGGTAATGCAAATTTTGATATATAAAACATTTATCTTTTCATGTATTTGCTTACCTTTGTCATTGTTGTCAAAGGGAGAGTATTATTGGTCAATTAAAATTTTGTAATAGCATGTAATTGCTAAGGGGGAGTTTTGTATGTATTTAAGTTTTAAGTCATAATTTTGGTAATGTGACACTTAGACAAAAATTTTCCCAAGTGTTGCCATCAATGCCAAAGGGGGATATTGTTGGCTTTTTGATGATGATATTAATGTAATAGGTTGATTGATGACTTGTATTATGTTGTCATTGATTACAACCATGTTTTTCTAGTCATCTAGGTCATTTAGTCCAACCGGTAAAGCCTAACCGGTAGAAAAAGTAGTTAAATAGTGAATCGGTAAACAATGACAAAGTTATGATCAAGCGACCGATACAAAAGATCGATGAAGAGCTAAGTGTTGTGGTTTGGTATGTATGTTCATGACATTGGCAGGAGTCTATGACCAGAACCACATCAACAGATTCAAAGTTTGGAGAGAGTTATGATGTACTGAGCAGTCAATCAAGAAGAACAGTTAACCGATAGAACATAGTTACTTAGATCGGTAAACTAGTAGACATAATGTTTTATTTTTGAGTTATGAATTATGTGGGTGACATGAGTAAAGCGTGTTGAGAAATATTGACTAGATACATTAAACCTAGGAAATTGTTCCAAGGGTTCTTAGCCAACTTAGCAGAGTTGTTTATAAAAAGGAGTATATTGTGTGATGATGTATTAGACATGAGATCTATAGTGCAAATTTTATTGTGTGGTGAAAGAAGAAGCTTTGTATTGATGTTTAGTCGGTGTTAGAAGAAGATCTGAAGCAGATGTAATTAGGAACAGAGGTGATAACAACAGATTAGACACTTGTTGTTCCCTACCAGTTGTAGCAAGATAAAATCCTCTAGCAAGGTCACTCCTTATAGGGTGCGGTAGGATCCTCACAGGTCCGAAGGTTAAATTAACAAGGTCACACATTAACTTGTGTTGTGTAAATCCAATAGTTGGGTAGCTCCTAATAGGGTTGGTCCTAACAAGCTTTATTGTAATAACTCTTAACTGGGCTAAGACACTCTTAACGGGGTGTGCTCTTAATAGAGAAGTTGTAAAACCTTAACCGGTCAGATCCCTATTCTGTAAATAGTTGATCTTGTGGGTACCAATTCCCACCGTGGTTTTTCCCATTTGGGTTTCCACGTGAAAAATATTGTGTTATGAGTTGCATGTATTATTGGGTGTTAGCTTATGGGTCAGTGCAAGAAGCTGAGTCCACTTTTTGGCCAAAAAGTGGAAGTGTTTTCCCTGATTTTTTGATTTTGTCTCATTTGAGCTTAAATTTTGAAACACTTGGAGATTGAATCTTGGAAAAAGTCAGGAATATAAAAGATAGCCCTCTGAGTGTACTTTCCAAATATGTAATTTATTTTAATACCCACATAATAAAAAATAACTTTTCGAATGGAGTTCTAAAAACTATGTTTTAAAAATGTATGTTTCAGGACCATACCATGCATGTGTACGACCCAAACTTTTTGACACAATTAAAATTATTTTCTCAAACCGTTTTTGGAAATGGTTTGTAACTCACTGAAGATTGATAGCATATTTTTCTGTATTTTTTTTTAAATATATATTTTTTAATTAATTTTTTAATGACCGTAATTATGTTTTAAAAAATTTGACGTGTACGACCCACATACTTTGACGTAAACTTAACATTTTTTAATTTTTTTTTTTTTGAAATAGAAAAGAATTTTGTGTAGATTGATGACATATAATTTTTTTTTCAAAATTCATTAAAATAAAAAAGTTATTAAATTAACAAAATTAGTTAATATTTCAAGTTTATGGACCTGATTTAGTATAAATTAAATGAAAAATAGTTAAAATAATCAAGTTTTAAAAAAATTTACATATTTAGAATCTAGACAATATAATCTGAAATGGGTTTTAATTTCGTATAAAAATTCTCTAATTACAGGCACATAAATTATTTCAGAAGATCATATTTGTGCTTTCATTCATGGAGATTTGAATTTGCAGGTCCATGTCTTAGGTGTGGTCATCCCAGGCCTATCCCAGGCCTAATCCTAAGCCAAGTGGTAGGTTGTGGAATCAACTTCCACAGAACGGGCCCCCGTTTTCAAACAAGGGAGGCTTGTGGAAAAAAAAAGGAAAAATACAATTTAGAAACGGGGGCCCGTTTTTAAAAAACGGGCCCCCGTTTTGTTTAAAAGTGGGCCCCCGTTTTATAACAAAATGGGGGCCCGTTTATTTTTGCTTCGGGCCCCCGTTACCTTTCGGCTCGGGAGCCCGAAGCATAAACAGGCCCCCATTTTTTGAAAACGGGCCCCCATTTATAAGAGCACGTTTTCCAATGCATGAACTTCCGCGAATTTGTGACTCATTACCTTGCACTTGCCCTTATGTGGTTATTTTCCTTGCATGCTTGTTAAGTTTCAAATTGATAAAAGTGGTGATCGGATTTGTGTTATTATTTTTTCTTGCAATGATTCACCCCCCTCTCAGTGCCTTATAAGTTTATCACTTACCAGTATATATATACATAGAATATGTGTGGAAGTGTAGTATGAGGAATAATAGAGTGTGTGATTTGAGGAATAATAGAGATGGTATTCAATATTCAAGCAAAGAAATGTGTGTGGCAGTGTTGTGTGGTAGAGAATGAAGTGTGTGAGTGGCAGAGTTATAGACTGGAGAGTATTTGTAGTGTGAGAGCAGTGGAAGGTGATATATGAGAAAAGTTGTGTCAGAGTGTAGACAGTGTTGCAGTAATCCTTTACCGGATCTATTCTAGGCAGTTGTGGATAGGTTGGAGAGATCCTTTACCAAATATGTTGTGAGTTTTAGAAGTTGTTATTTGATCTGAACTTCGATTTGACCTCATGCATTAGGAGATGCAATTTTCTTCAATTTATTTACTTTCTATTGTAGTGAAATTTTTGACAGTGAGCCACTTTGTAATTTGGCAGTGAGCCATCTAGTAGTGAGCCACCCATTTTGTAAACACCATATAACTAGTTATATTATCTTGAGAGTTAACCGTCTCCATGGTTTTTCCCATTTGGGTTTTCCACATATAAAATCCGATGTTCAATATGTGGTTGTGTTATTTGTTTATTCTACATTTTCTATTTCATGTTGATGAGATAAATTGGTAAGTTTTATATTGCTATGTCGACTTGAATTTCATCATCATAATACTACCTGCAACATGTTAGTTTCACAAAATACAAAGGAAATGCTATAGGAAATCCAAACTCAACCAATGAAACTACATGAAATTGATATTAAAATAAAAACACTATTATTACCTTCATGATTTAAGTCATTGTGTCCTAACTCCACTATTCCTAGTTTGAGATGGTGTTCTCTCAGACAAGCACTGATAGCTTCCAAGATGGCATATGAAGAATGGACTCATAACTGATAGTTAGTTGATACTATGATATGCAATACTAAATGATTATGCTAAATTGCTTCAAGATTAAAACTCACAAATGCATAAGTTTTCACAAATAGTTAGCTTGAAAACTCACTTGAAGACTAACATGAAGACTAACTCTTTCTCAACTCAAACTCCTAATTTTATAGACTTTAAGAGGATAAGATGATGTGGCCTGGGTCAACAATCATGATTAGATCTGCAGATTTGGATGGTTGTGAGCAAAGGTGAAGGTTGAGAGAAAGGGGGAAGGAGAAGACAAGTTTCACTCATCTCACCTTGACTGGGTTGTTGACTAAGGGAATCTAGGGATGGTTGGAGAAGATTTAGGCATGAGAGGACAAGTGAACTCAAGTCCTTCCTAAGATGTAGGGATGTTGGAGAGAATATATAAGAAAATTTAAAAAATATGTGTACGCACACAATATTTCATTAAATTTGGAGGTTGGAGATAAATGATGAATTAATATTTAAGAAATATTAATATCTTTAGCCACATGATTCATGAGTTGGCAAAGGAAAGATGAAGTGGAGATGGAAGAATGAGTTGGAAAATAGATGAAATAATTAAGAATTATTTAATATTTGAGACTGTAGGATAGAAGAATAACCATTACATATTAGATATTCAAATGATTGGAGGAAATAATTAAATATTAGATATTTAATTAACTTGATTAGAAGAATAATTAAATATTAGATATTTAATTAACTTGATTAGAAGAATAATTAAATATTAGATATTTATTTAACTTGATTAGAAGAAACCCTAAAATATTCAATTACATTGAAGATCGAAGATTGTGAGAGGTTGGAACAAGAAGTGAAGAAGCTAAAGGTGAAAAGTAAAGTTCTTGAAAGTAGCAAACTACTGGAAGATCTGATTAACATGCAGAAAGCTCATTTAGACAAGATAGGACTAGGATTTTAGTCTAGTGAATGTTCAAATCAAAATGATAAAGACAAAGGCAAGGAGGTCATAGTTGAAGTAGAGAAGAAATCGAAAGATGCAAGCAAAATCTAGAATCAAATATCTACTACAAGAAGACTACTGGTTTGACAACCGAATGCACAAAGGTAGCCATCATTTAATGGTTATTATTTTCAATGCAATAAATTTGGACATAAGGCTACAGATTGTAAAAGCATCCAATGTTACAATTGAAAGAATTTTGGTCACAAGGCAATTTTTTATAGAAATCATGTGGTGAGTCAGAATAATAATCCAGTTGGAGTGAATAAGATGAATAACAACTTTCATGGATATTTTCATATATGCAATGGTTATGGTCATAAAGCTAATCTGTGTAGATCTAGAACAAATTTAGCAAATTCAATGCAGAGAAACATCAATTGTTACAAGTGCAAGCAATCCATACATTATGATAATCAATGTAGAAAATGAAGTTGGTATGAAAAAATCGACATAGAAGGATGTGATGAAGGCTAGTGAATCAAAGAAGAAGGAAGTCATGGTATGGAGAAAGTAGGAGGTGAACAATGAGTGCAACCTTGGTATACCAAAATCTAGTATCAACACCTCTTCCTTGTTAGGCCCCAGAGAAAACTGAGAGGGGGGGGGGGGGGAATTAGTTGTCTAATAAATTCAAACCAAAAAACTAATTAACCAACTTAATGTGAATACCGGTAAACCAGTTAAGTATGCCAGTAGACAGTGTTAATAGTAAATTGTTATACCGGTAAGGATTAATGCATGAAACATAAACATAAAGTCATCCACAAAACATAACACCAATATTTGTACGTGGAAACCCTGTAAGGGGAAAAACCATAGTGGGAAACCTTACCCACAATTAGATGATACTACTGCAGATAGTAAGTGTACATAAATGGGGTCTGCACATGCAGAAAGGCCAATAGCCTAGAGCTCAATACTCAATCACAAAATGGGAGTCACACTGACTATAGTTGGATGGTTGAATCCAATAAGAACGTACTGCACAAAATAGCATCTTCATATGCTAGATTCAGTACCGGTGTAATGCTGATATGCTTCTACAAAAACCTAGCTTCACCTTCAAATGATGTCTTCGTGTATACCTCTGCTTGATCTCGCATATACCTTCACACAATTCTTTTTCACATTCCACACTTGATCTTACAAATAAGATCTTACATATATACCATACCCTAAGACCAATTTTAGTAGGTCGGCTCTACAAGATATTACAATAAAATCATTTTACATCCAATATAATATCTGATGCAATAACCGATTAAACATGTCGGCTTAATCCATTCACAACAATAATAAATCATCTCCATAGCGTGCCATGCTGATCTGGAAAAGATAAACTTGTTGGTGTAACCCTAGATAACCTGGACCTATTTGCCGGCAAAAGCAAATATGCAAATATTAATATACCAATGATTAATTTTTCAAAACAAAGTGTCCACATGATGTCTTCGACACTACCATGTCTCTTCCATATCATTCCAGATACCGGTGAACATTATATCCTGCCGGTGAACCATATATCAGTAACTGTTGCAATAATTACTTGCTTGTCGATGAATGTTGCTGGATCTCCAAAGTAGGTGTTGACATCAATGACAAAACCATACCAAAATACCAACAATCTCCCCCTTTGGAATTGATGGCAACACAAGATGGAAAAACCATGAAAGTGCCAAAACAGAAATGCCAAATACCAAAAACCAACAATCTCTATTTCTCCCCCTGGGAGCAACATAAGTTTATCCAAAGATTTATTTTCAATACCAATCTCTCCTCAAAAAGATAATGTGTTTTTTGATAGATATATCTCCCCCTTTGACATCAAATACCAAAGCTACAAAATTCAAGTTCATACAAAATACCAACTACTCCCCCTAAGAAGTAGCTTCCTCATCAAATGTCGGGATAAAGATTTGTCTTTTTAATTCTGTTGGTTGATGACAATCATCAACTATCTAAGTCTCTACCGGTGGTGGTATGAATCCAAGCTGATCTCTGAGATATTCAAAAGTCTCCTTAGGCAAAGGTTTTGTGAAAATATCTGCAAGCTATTCTTTAGTATTCACATAAACCAGTTTTATCTCCTTTTCTTCAACTTTTTCCCTTAGAAAATTCAGTTTGATAGAAAAATGTTTTGTTTTAGAATGTAATACCAGATTCTTAGATATATCAATTGTTGCAGTGTTATCACAGTAGATAGTAATAGGTTCCTTACATTTTACCTTAATGTCTTTCAACATTTGTTTAAGCCATAATACTTGTATACAATTAGTTGCTGCTGCAACATATTCTGATTCTACTGTTGATAAAGATGTACAACTCTGTTTCTTACTCAACCAAGAAACTAATCTCTTTCCAAGAAAGAATGCTCCTCCATTGGTGCTCTTTCTATCATCTACATCTCCTGCCCAATTTGCATCTTTGTATGCACATAGGTCAAAATTTTCATCTTTAGGATACCATAATCCAAGATTTGTTGTGCCTTGTAAGTACCAAAAAATCCTTTTTACTGCTGATTCATGATTTTCCCTAGGATTACTCTAAAATCTAGAAACAATACATGCTGCATTCATAATATCAGGCCTGGTTTGTGTCAAATACAGTAAACCTCCTATCATAGATTTGTATCTAGTTGGATTAACAGGTGTAGATTCATCCCTTTGAGATAATTTGTCATTTGTAGTCATAGGTGTGCTTATCGGTTTAGAGTTTTCCATCCCAAATTTCTTTAGTAATTCTTTCAAGTACTTGGATTGACTCAAAAATATACCTTTATCAGTCTGAGAAATCTGCAAACCTAAAAAGAATTTTATTTCGAGCCAATCATAGACATTTCAAATTCTTGTTGCATTTTAATAGAAAATTCCTTACATAATCCATCTTCTCCTCCAAAGATTATATCATCAACAAATACTTCAATAATCAAGATGCCATCATTAGTTATTTTGTAATATAAATTGCTATCTGCATTTCCTTTAGTAAAACCAATCTTCAAAAGATATTTATCCAACCTTGCATACCAAGCTCTTGGGGCTTGTTTCAATCCATACAGAGCTTTTCTTAACCTGCAAACCATATCATTGTCATCTATCAAAGAAAATCCATCAGGTTGTTCAATATAAACTTCTTCTTCAAGATCTCCATTCAAAAATGTACATTTAATATCCATTTGATAAACTTTGTAGTCCTTATGAGCTGCACAAGCCGAGAATAATCTAACTGCCTCAATTCTGGCTACTGGTTGAAAGGTTTCATTGTAATCAACTCATTCTTTCTAAGAATATCCCTTACACACTAGTCTTGCTTTATTTCTGACAACCTTACCATCTTCATTAAGTTTGTTTCTAAATATCCATTTGGTTCCAATTACATTTTTATCTTTAGGCCGAGGAACTAATGTCTAAGTATTATTTTTCTCAATTTGTCCTAATTCTTATTCCATTGCTTTAATCCAAAATTTAACTTCACATGCTTCATTGATAGATGATGGTTCAATTTGAGAAATAAGACATACCTCTTTATTTGCCAATCTTCCTCTTGTCATAACTCCTTTAAATTTGTTTCCAATTATCTGATCTTCAAAATGATTCAATCTTACATACCGGGGTGTCTTAGTTTGCTGTTGTTCTTCAATTACTGTGGAATCCCCTGATCATACTGGAGTAACTGAATCTTCATTCTGTACTAGTGGATTTAGTATAGATTCATTTGTCACAATTTCTGTTGCCGATTCAATGTCTATATACCTTGAAGTTCCTATGAATTGTTCATCAATCTTTACATTTGTACTCTCAACAATTTTCTGCAATCTCTTATTAAAACATCTATATGCCTTGCTCTTAGATGAATAACCAAGAAATATTCCTTCATCACTTCTAGGATCAAATTTGCTAGTATACTCATCTCTTCTAATATAACATTTACTTCCAAAAATTCTGAAATACTTAAGAGTAGGAGTATTACCAAACCATAGTTCATGAGGGGTCTTACAGGTTTCACCTTTAATGTGAACTTTGTTGAATGTATAGACAGCAGTGCTAACTACCTTTCTCCAATACACATGTCATAGATTTGCTTCTGATAACATACTTCTTGCTGCATCCAAGATAGTTCAGTTTTTCCTTTCAACAACTCCATTTTGCTGTTGTGTCCGAGATGCTGATAACTGTCTTTTAATTCCATTCACTTAATAGAATGTATTAAAGTCCTTAGATGTGAATTCTCCTCCTTGATCTGATCTTAAACATTTAATTTTCTTACCGGTTTCATTTTCAACTATTGCTTTGAATAGTTTGAACTTTCCAAGTGCTTCTGATTTCTCTCTGAGAAAAGTAACCCAACACATTCTAGAATAATCATCAATAATTAGCATGAAATATCTATCACCTTGTAAGCTTCTAGTTCTAGTTGGACCACATAAATTATTGTAAATTAAATCAAGAGCATTATTGGATTTTTCTGGAATACTTTTGAAACTAGCTCTAACTTGTTTTCCAAATTGACATTCCTTACAAATTGTATTTTGAGGTTTCACAATTTTAGGTAGATCTCTAACTGCCTTAGAAGTACTAATTTTTACCATGCAATCAAAGTTTATATGACATAGTCTCTTATGCCATAACCAACTTTCATCTATATGTGCAATTAAGCATGCCTTTTCACTATTATTCAAATGAAAGATAATACCTCTAGTCTGATTACCAGTTGCAATTTCCAAACCAGTTCTATTCATGATTTTACATTTTCCATTTTTAAATTGTAACTGAAATCCCTTCTCAACTAATTGACCAACACTTAAAAGATTATGCTTTAATCCTTCAACATGGTAGACATTGTCAGTGTTATGCTTACCATCAAGAGATATTGAACCCTTACCTTTGATTGAACAGGCTTTGTCATCTCCAAATCTTACTAAACCTCCATTGATTCTTGAAAGCTCAAGAATTTACCTTTGTCTCCAGTCATATGATGTGAGTATCCTGAGTCAATGATCCATTCATCCTTTGCTTCAACTTTAGCTGCTAGGGCTTGTTCTATCAGTTGAGCAGTAGGTGTCGGTTGATCTTCTGTTATAGCAACAAAAACCCATCCATTGTCTGCTGGATCCTCATCAGAATCATCAGTCACACCTTCATCAACAATGTAACAAGATTTGTCTTTGTTCTTCTTAAATCTGTATCTTTGATATTCAGGATTAGGCTTGTATGTTCTTCTAGCTTCTTTTCTCAGTCTAGCATGTCTATCAGGGCATCTTGAAGCCATATGACCAATCTTATTGCAGTTAAAACATTTAAAGGGTGCTTTACCTTCATACTTACTTCCAATTGGACCTTTTGGCATTTTTCTTGCAAATAGTGCTTCAAGCTCTTCAAGCTCTTCATTCTCCTTTCTGGATTCTTCAAGTTCTCTTGCATAAAAGGCTCTCCAGTCTAATTTGTCAAATGATGGAGCAGATGATGTTGATGCTTTAAAGGCCAAATCTATCTTTATAGTAGCAACAGGACCAAATTCCTCAATTTCAAAGGCTAAAAGTTTTCCAATCAATGTATCCCTAGTTACCGATGTATTAGGCATTGTTCTCAACTCATTTATAGCAGTAACCTTCATTTTATATGCTGGTGGCAAACCTCTTAATATTTTTGAAACAATTTCATCCTCACTCAAAGTTCCTCCACAACATTTAATACCCAAAACAATTTCATTTACTCTTTCCATAAAAGCAGAAATCCTTTCATCCTCTTCCATTTTTAGATGTTCATACCTGACTCGAAAGCTTTCTAGTTTTGCAATTTTGACTATGGAATCTCCTTCATTCAGTGTTTCCAAATGATCCCAAATAGCTTTAGCAGTAGACCTATCTGATAATCCCATGATTTGTTGATGTGATAATGCGTTCAAAAGTGCTTCTCTTGCTTTGCAATCATTCTCTTCATCTTTAGCTAAGGTAGTTGGAGCAGTCTGACCAGCTACAACAGTAGTATAACCATTCTTAGTAACTTCCTAGATGTCTTTACCAATGCAATTCAGATGTGTCTCCATTCGGATCTTCCTTATCCCATAGTTGGTTCCATCAAGCTTAGGATTATCCTTCCTAAAATAATTAGTAGACATTGGATCTCCTCAAGTTGTTAAACTTTTGCAAAAGAGGACTAGGCTCTGATACCAATTGTTAGGTCCTGGAGACAACTGAGAGGTGGGGGGGGGGGTGAATCAGTTGTTTAATAAATTCAAACCAAAAAACTAATTAACCAACTTAATGCTTAATACCGGTAAACCTGTTAAGTATGCTAGTAGATAGTGTTAACAGTAAATTGTTATACCGGTAAGGATTAATGCATGAAACATAAACATAAAGTCATCCACAACACATAACACCAATATTTGTATGTGGAAACCCTATAAGGGGAAAAACCATGGTGGGAAACCTTACCCACAATCAGATGATACTACTGCAGATAGTAAGTGTACATAAATGGGGTCTGCACATGCAAAAAGGCCAACAGCCTAGAGTTCACTGCTCAATCACAAAATGGGAGTCACACTGACTACAGTTGGATGGTTAATCCAATAAGAATGTACTGCACAAAATAGCATCTTCATATGCTAGATTCAGTACCGGTGTAATGCTAATATGCTTCTACAAAAACCTAGCTTCACCTTCAAATGATGTCTTCATGTATACCTCTGCTTGATCTCGCATATACCTTCACACAATTCTTTTTTGCATTCCACACTTGATCTTACAAATAAGATCTTACATATATACCATACCCTAAGACCAATTTTAGTAGGTCGGCTCTACAAGATATTACAATAAAATTATTTTACATACAATATAATATCCAATGCAATAACCGATTAAACATGTCGGCTTAATGCATTTACAACAATAATAAATCATCTCCATAGCGTGCCATGCTGATCTAGAAAAGATAAACCTGTCGATGTAACCCTAGATAACCTGGACCTATTTGCCTATAAAAGCAAATATGCAAATATGAATGTACCAATGATTAATTCTTCAAAGAAAAGTGTCCACACGATGTCTACAACATTACCAAGTGTCTTCCATATCATTCCAGATACCGGTGAACATTATATCCTGTCGGTGAACCATATATCAGTAACTGTTGCAATAATTACTTGGTTGCCGGTGAATGTTGCTGGATCTCCAAAGTAGGTGTTGACATCAATGACAAAACCATACCAAAATACCAACATTCCTTCGGTAACTAAGCTTATTGCTTCATCTCAAGGGGAGTTTTCAATAAAAATCTATTGATCCCCCCCATCTGAGGTAGTATGTCATCAGTCGGGCGTGACTATGTTTGAGATGCAATCCAGTAATTCAATGTTTATGCTGACATCAACAACAAGATATTTTTTGATAGCAAAACCCTAGAAGGAATTGCTAAGTTAAATGTGGGAATTTGATATCATTTTCATCATTTTGTGAAGAAAAGAGTATAAGGAGTAGAGCAGTACTTAAAGAGTAAAGAGTAGAGAAAAAGTTCAAAATCATGGAATCAAAGATGGTTGTAAGAGAATCGAGCAGTAGAAGTTTTCATACTATTGAAAAGGTACGACTAGATGAGTTGGACACTAAAAAGATCAAAAAAATGGAAAGGAGTTTGAGTGAAGTAGATTTGCAAAAGGTCAAGGAGTTAGGTCATAAAGAAATGGATTTGTGGAGTGAGTTCCTATGGTTTGACAATGAATATGTGATCAGGTTAACCTTGAGTCGTGTGCAAAATTATTGTATCGTGTTGGATAAACCCTATCCAGTTACAAAGCACATTATTTTGACTATTACTTGTTTGTGCGATAATAGGAGTATACTGGTGAAGAAGACGGTAAAGAAGAAGGAGATTGAAACCTTAATCAGTGTAATGGGAGATCAGAGAGTGTTGTTAATTGACAAAATCATCAATCCTATTGTGAGGTATGTTGCATATGGTATATCTTATTTAAGATCTTATTTCAGAAATAGGGAAGGTTCTACATTGGCTATTATTGTGTATGTTGCGCATAAGATTACTAGGAAAGATGCTATGTTCAATTTCTGTGAATTGTTCAAATATCAATTATTAGAGAATATCAGAATGACTAAAGATCAAGGTTACCCTTTCTAGTTTAGATTGTTGCTTGTATGTTTGGATACGTATTGTCTGGGATATT
This sequence comes from Cryptomeria japonica, assembly GCF_030272615.1. NCBI lineage: Eukaryota > Viridiplantae > Streptophyta > Pinopsida > Cupressales > Cupressaceae > Cryptomeria > Cryptomeria japonica. Next base: position 660,901,534 of record NC_081408.1, on the reverse strand, counting down.
TATCAGCAAAGGAAAGAGTGTTGTGGAAATCTCAAGTTCTGATTGCTAGACAAATCTTTCTATGACTTGGATAAGAAAGAAGAAGCTTGTGATGTTTACTTCAAACCATTTATAGATATGTGGAGTATTGGTCTAGTATCCCTTTCTACCGGTTTGACTAAGGAGGGTTCAAACTTTAGAAAGAGGAAGCGAAAGGAAATTGTATCATTTGGTTCTCTGGAACCTAAGAAGAAGCAGAAAGAGAAGAAACAATAAAAATTTATTGAGTTGGATGATTAGGAATCCCCTATGATCAAGGAAAAAATGGAGACTGTTGAGAAATATGATTCAAAGGTTGAAGCTGATATGCAATATTGGGATAAATGTGAAGATGCTAAAAGAACTTTTTCAGAGTGCATAAATGAGCTAAAATATTGTATCAATAGTGTGTTGGATATTGCTAGGAATTTTGCTAGATCAATGTTTTCATTGCTGTCAACATATTCTTCTACGTATTCTAGTGTTGCAGTTTGGTTGGATGAGTTGGTTTAGCCTGTGTGTTGCAGATGAGCTGATGCAGTTTAATGGGTTTTGAGATACTTATCTCTAGTTGACTTTGTAGATGTTTCATAGGTCCGCATGTTGATTTGATTGAGTTATGAGATCTAGTATTGAGGATGTTATTCAGCTATTCATGTTATTTGGTATTCAAGTTTGTGCTCCATATTCCTCTGGAATTATAATATCCTGAGTTGCAAATGTGTTGGATGTATCATGGGCATTGATGTGTGTACTCATTTTGATTGTTTCATGACTTGGAAATCCACAAGTGAATATTTCAGGCTGACAGTCAAATTATGTTGATGTTCTTGAGCTCCGGTAGAGAGATGATGATTCTAGTGATCCAAGTTGTTGCGGTTGTTGTCGTGCAATTCATGTTGCTTGTGAATGTTTCTAGATCGTGTTCTAAGCATATTAGTGGTCCACATTAAATATTGTGCATGTTATTGAATATTTTCTTTGTCTGGTGATGTTCTTCATGTTATGCAGCAATCTTGATGTTGTAGCATGTTGTAGATGATCAAGGCGTAATTGTTGGAGGTGTTTCATATTTGCAGTAGTTGTTTTGATTCAACATGTGTCTTAGCCGATATTATTTTGGTGCACATGTATTGTTGTAGCATGTGAGGTTATTATTTTGTTGTTTGTGTTGAGGGTTGAGACAACCTATATTTCATGGATTGATTTCTTGTATAAATAAATGTAATAATCATTGTGAGGTATCATGCTATGTGCGAATATTTTATCAATCAATTAGTAGAAGGGAAGTTGCATGAAGTTGTGCAAAGAAGTGTGTTGCAAATAAGATTTGACAGTGAGCTTAATTGGAACTGTACTCAAGCATATGTAGATTCTATTTTTCACAGTTCATGTAATCCAAATTGTTGTCTGAATGCTTTTGTGAGTTAGTGAGACTTTCTGTAAGGCAGTGAGCCTTCCCTAAGGGTTGTAGCCTTTCTAAGTTTCTTGTTTGAGTAGTGATCTCTAGGCAGTGTACATGAATGCGTGCTAATTACTCATTGTAATATTTCATTTACTCCTAACAGGGTATTATCTCATTGTGGGTAGGTTCCTACCATGGTGTTTCCCTTAACCAAGTTTTCCACATCAAAAAATTTGTGTTATGTGTGTTGTTGATGTGGTATTGTTTCATTCTTTAACTATTAATTATCAGATCTGATTTGTGGTTTAAGTTGTAGTAAGTTTTTGTGCAAACTGATTCACCCCCCCTCTCAGTTTTCTACATTGTTGCCAACAATTGGTGTCAGAGTTAGATCCTCTGAAAGAAGCATGACCACTTGAGGAGATCTAGGATGACAACTTTTTCTTCCAAGAAGGATAGTCTGAGATTTGATTGAATAAATTATGCTCTCTAGAAAAGTCAAATGCAATGTCCTTTGAGATGCATTGGAGAAGATTACTAGAAGATTACTATGAATGTATATGATATTCCTCAGAATGGTGCTACTACTTCAGATGAGATAAAGGAAGAAGAATTTAATATTAGAGCTAAGGAAGGATTGTTGAGTGCCTTGTCAGATTGTGAAATGACTAATGTGATGGACTTAGAGACTGCTCATGAAATCTGGATAAAATTGGAGACCGTGCATGAAGGTGATAGTCATGTGAAGATTTCTAAGTTGCAGAGTGTGAGATTTTGCCAAGATCTAGAGGCAATGTAAAGCACAAATAAGAGAGAACAAAATAGATGATAGGAATAAACTGTATTTTATCAAGATGAAAATACTGATCATCTGGATCATCAATCAATCATTCAATGAATTTCCCGTACAAACAATGTAGATGAGCCTGCTTATATAGGCAATGCTATATGGATATGTGAGCACACAAACATGACATGTGGCTCAATAAGAAACAAGGGTAGGTAGGAAATAGGTGTGGTAGGTAGGAGAAATAATAAAATATTCTACATGAGGTGGATCACCCACCGAAGGTGAAATTATCAGTCCACAATAAGTGGATATGATAGAGTAGTAACAAGATCAACACCATAAAAGGTGGAAATTCTCCTACACACACTATCCCAATGTGGCACAAACACCCAAGTGTCTCATACCCAACCTACCATGAAATGAATTATCCTAAGTAAATTTAAGTAAGGTGTAATAATATCCAACATGAATAATTAATTACACCAACACCCCCCCTTAAGTGCAACTTAGGGGAATGCACTTAAGTCTACAATATAACTAAGCAATGCAAGATGGGTCCCAGCTACAAGGCCATGTTAGGTACCCATGTACAAATGTAAATGCAATCTCCCATAAAGTGGGGAAAGAGAGAAAAACCCAATGGGAAAAAACCCTCCCCTAAAAGAGTAATGATGAAAGCACACAATGCTCTCAATGAGGAATAAGAGAGAAGAAGAGACCATGAAGCCTTCCCTCAATGTCGAATCTCCTACAAGGATGGTCTAATGATGGTGACCAAAATACCTCCCCATAAGGAAGAAAGAGAGCCAATACTGCACCAATAATGTCAAAGTGTGACAAAACCAGGTACCAAGTCGACGATGATGAATCACTCATTGCAACAAAATGAAGATCGGGCATGGAGACAACCTTCTTTGAGAATCATCTGGATACTCGTAAATGATAGTGTAGTCACTGAAAATTGGTCATCACTGTTACATTGCTAGCCTAATTCTTAGCATGTCTTCTATGTCACATTTGATTTTCATCATATGTTGGCATTGTGTCATTCCTCTGGTTTCAATTCATTTCAAATCCAACCCTCATCAATCTCATTCAATCACATTTGGTCCTAAATCATTATAATTGGCATTTTTTAAATCATTCGAATTGGTATCATCTTGACAATTAGACTTAATTCCCTCTTTGTTGATAATTAATCAATCATTAATTATCAACCTCAATATCAATTAATATTATCAAGTCATTATCAATCAATCTTATCAGTCTCTTATCAAAATCATTATCAATTTTGGGTCTTTTTCGATCCTGTGTCCTATTTTGTTGTCAAATTCAGTCAATTGTCATTAATTTTCATCAATTATTAGCCAATCAATCATCACTATTGGGACTTAATTCATCATTAGGGTTGGTATCTTAATTTATTCAAATCATTTCCCCTAGGTTAATTAATTAAATAATTAATTAATCCCCTTTCTTACTAACATGTCTCTTTTTGAATAAATAAATATATATTTATTTATTCACCATATTTTTGTCCATGTCACAATTAATATTTTTTTTAATATTAATTGGCTAATTTGATTTTATGAGTGAAATTAATAATTATTAATTATTAATTTCCACCTCACTCAAATGTCTTCACTTAAGTGATTCACTTTCTAAAAAGTGAATCACTTGTCTCCTCTCTCAAAGGCAAAGTTTCCATTTTCAACCAAGTGTTGAAAATGGAATTGTCCTTCTAACTCATCTTCCACTTGCCATCAAAATGGTAATTTTCCCAAGAGACTCCCCTTTGCATGCAATGTCGACCGTCAGATTGAATCAATCTCATCCGTCGAATTCTTGTCTCATCTCTCTCCAAATTCTATAAATTGGATGAATTTCTTCAATCAAGACTGATCAGATTATCGAATTTCTAATCAATCATGCTTCGAGTACTTTTGAGCAATTTTCTTACCTACTTGCTTTCAATCATGTATGTGCACTTGTAGGTGAGATCCACAACCAAACTATTTGAAGAGGAAAGAAGAACAATGGAGCTGCATGAAGGAAGCATTCAGATCTGCATATGGTTTGCATAATCTTTATATTTTGAATGTTCTACTTTCATATCTCTATTGAGTGTGTTTTAGGATAGATCATTGCATTTAAGCTTTCGTGATTGGGCTAGATTAGTATTTTGATTTGCATGTGATGATTTCTGATTTCCTAGATACAGATAGAATTACTGGTATAATATAAGTCTCACGGGATCAATGCACAAATGTGTACAATCTAAGTCTCAACTAGAGCCATGCACCAAGTCTCACAAGATATTCTTAATCTACGTGTACAAGAGGATTACATCAAATATGTCAACAATGACAAGATACAAAGAGGTGTGGCACTTTATGATAGTGCGAGTACAACATTGCTCATGCAAGAGCATACAACATGATAGTGCAAATCTGGAAACATGAAAATGATGCCACCAAGAAGCCCTGTAGAATACTGCAGAAAAAGACACCTCCGATTGGGATGTAGCCAAGAGATATAAAGGAGCAAATCGACCCCCCCTTGACTATCGGTTGGAAGCACTGCAAGACAGGTATGAAGTGACAAGAAACAAAGTGTTCCCAATTTGACTTATTCCATGATATTTTTGTTTTTAGAAGATTTTAAAAATCTAAATAAAAACAATTTATTATGCCCATAAAAAAAACTTTATTAAAAAATAAAGAAAAAAATAATAAAAGCAATCATTTTTTTTTGAAATAAATAAAAACTTTAATAAGAATTTATTGAAGATAAAAGAACTATAAAAGTTTATTTTTTATTATTAAATTACTTATTTAAAAATATAAGAAAAACAAATTTTTTTATTTATTAAATTTTTTAAAAAATAAAAAAATATAGCTACCCCCCCACACGAGGAGAGGCCCATAGGTACACTGCGGGACCATTGCAAGTACACTGCGGGGCCACAGGTAAACTGCACTGTACCCGCAATCTATGAAGCCCCCCACAAAATAAATTTTAAAACAAAAAAAAACTTTGTAAACAATGCCCCCCTTTTTAATTTTTTTTTTTTTATAATTTTCTGAAAAAAAATAAACAGAAAAAAATTCAAAAAAAATTCAGACATATACCTGCAAGTCCGTACGACAGGCCAAAAGGGGAGATTTTTTCAACTTGGGGTAACGGAGGCCGATTTCGATGAATTGAAAGTTGATCTTGGATTTTTTGGGCCTTCTGAGCGCAATGGCGATGACGGATTTGGCCAAAAATGCTCCAAAATTGCAGATCGCTGCCTAGACAAGTCACCACCCTCCACCTTCAAACGGCTCTAGATTTGGCCTCGGATGTCGGATTTGGACAAAACAAAAGGCGATTCTTAATTTCTCAAACTTCCTCAATCCAATGGTGACCTCATATTTGACCCAACAAGCTCCAATAATAACCTGCAATAGAAAGCTCCAAAATGCAAACCCCAAATTTCTCTCAATTGGCGAACCAATGACACTCTAATGGCTCTAATACCATGTGATATTTTGCCAAGATCTAGAGGCAATGGAAAGCACAAATAAGAGAAAACAAAATAGATGATAGGAATAAACTGTATTTTATCAAGATGAAAATACTGATCAACTGGATCATCAATCAATTGTTCAATGAATTGCCCGTACAAACAATGTAGATGAGCATGCTTATATAGGCAAGGCTATATGGATATGTGAGCACACAAACATGACATGTGGTTCAATAAGAAACAAGGGTAGGTAGGAAATGGGTGTGGTAGGTAGGAGAAACAATAAAATATTCCACATGAGGTGGATCACCCATCGAAGGTGGAATTATCACTCCACAATAAGTGGATATGATAGACTAGTAACAAGATCAACACCTTAAAAGGTGGAAATTATCCTACACACACTATCCCATTGTGGCACAAACACCCAAGTGTCTCATACCCAACCTACTATGAAATGCATTATCTTAAGTAAATTTAAGTAAGGTGTAATAATTTCCAACATGAATAATTAAACACCAACACAGAGCTTGAAGGGAAAGTATGAGAACTTGAAGATGAGCAAAGATGAGAGCATTATTTCTTTTATGCATAAAGTGAATGAGCTTGTGTGTGGAATCAGATGTGCTTGTGTAGTATTAGAAGAATCTGAGATTTTTGCTAAAGTGTTGACATTCTTGTCTCCTGCTTACAAACATAAAGTTTCTTCTATTCATGAGATCCAGACCGTGATAAATGTGACAAGAGACATGTTGATTGGTAAACTTGTTGCTTTTGAACTGAGTGAGTTTGGAGACTCTCTTCCTAAGACTGGGTTTGCATTCAAAGCTACTATTTTTGGGACATAGAGATATGATCTGAGAGAAAGTTCTACAAGAGTATATAGATATAAGAAAGAGATGAAATAGATGGAAGATGAAGAAAGAGAGCATGAGGATCTCGAAGCACTTATTGCCAGAAGATTGGCTAAATGTGTCGGTAAGTATGAAGGAAAGTTGTCTCTTAAATGTTTTTTATGTAATACGATAGGACATTTTGCATCAAGTTGTCCGGAAAGAGATAGAAATCCTAAGAAGCCATTTATGCTACTGATGAAGTTGTGATAGATGATGAGTCAGATATGGTAAATTTAGGAGATGAATTTGTGTTCATTTCTATCAAGGAAGATGATCATGTATGTACATATTCTACAAGCTGCATTAATGAGGAGAAAGCTTTGGTTGCTAAAGTTGAGGAGAAAGATGAATGGGTAATTGATAGTGGTTTCTCTCATCATATGATAGGTGATAAGAGTAAATTTGTAAATTTAGAAAAATATGATGATTTTATAGTAAGATTTGGTGATAACAAAGCTTGTGTAATCTATAGTAAAGGTTCTATTTCTCTTTATGGTAATCACAATACTGATGATGTGTTGTATGTCAAAGGTTTAAAGCATATTATTTTGAGTGTTAGTCAGATGGTTGATAAGGGATATAACTTGCAATTAAAGAGTGGCAAATGTGAGAAATTGAGTAGCTCCAGAAGTGAGATTGCATTTTGTACAAAGACTAAAGGTAATATCCTTCACTTGAATGTTGGTGGTAAAAGTTGTTTGATTACTCATGAATTGATGAAAGCTAGTTATGGCATAGAAGAATGTGTCATGTAAATTTTGATTGCATGATTAAGATAAGTTCCACTCAAGTGGTGAGAGATCTACCAAAGTTAATAACACCTTCAAATTCAGTATGTAAGGAATGTCAATTAGGGAAGCAAACAAGAGTTACTTATAAGAGAAATTTTATAATTATAATGGATTGTTGGATCTTTTGCATACTGATCTGTGTGGTCCTTCTAAACTAAGAATATTCTAGGGTGATAGGTATTTCATGTTGTTGATTGATGATTACTCAAGAATGATGTGGGTTACCATCTTAAGGGAGAAGTCTGAAGCATTGGAGAAGTTCAATATTTTCAAAGCTAGGGTTGAAACTGAGACTGAATTGAAGCTGAAGTGTCTGAGATCTGATAGAGGTGGAGAATTCACTTCGAGTGAGTTTAATACATATTATGAAGAGCATGGAGTTACGAGACAATTATCTGCTCTTAGGACACCACAACAAAATGGTGTTTTAGAGGGAAAGAATAGAACAACTCAAGAAGTTGCTAGAACCATGATGATTGAAGGAAATGTTTTGCATGTGTATTGGAGAGAAGTTGTGAGTACTATAGTATACACTCTTAACCAAGTAAATGTCAAAGGTGATATTGGTAAAACTCCTTATGAGTTATGGTTTGGTCATGCTCCTACTATTAGATATTTCAAAAGTTTTGGAAGTAGATGCTTTATCAAACAAGATGAAGATATTGGAAACTTTTGTTGGCATTATTGGCATTAAGTTGTCATTGATGTCTACTAGTTTGGCATGGTCACTGGTGAGTAAGAAGTGGTGATTGGTATGGGAGAAGTATGACATGATGATGTCAATCCATATGTGTAAGAAGATAGAAGGAAGATTATTGGTACACATGAAATGCATCATCTACCGGTAACGCAGGACCATCGACAAGGCAAAGCAAGAAAACAAAAGAATAATTGAAGGATGTAAACCAGTACAATTAGAAAAGTTTAATGCTGTTGGTTAATGGACTGAATAGTAGGACCAACATGTTTGATGGAAGGCCAAGTTGATCCACCGATAGAAAAGAGGTTTGTAGGGATGAAGGCCCACCAATGAAGTTAGGTTATATTGGTAAGGTGAGTTGAACCAGTAGTCAATCTTGGTCTGTGAAGCATGTCAAAATGACATAGCAAACCAAGCATAGATGGATGTCAACAAGGATGATAGGTGGAAGCCAGGTGGTGATCATGTAGAGTTCGATGAAGTGTTCATCAATGTAACAGTCAGCAAGCAAGTCAACTTTTATGAAGAACCCACAAATCATGGAAGGACGGTAGAAGGTTGCAGCTCGAGGAAGACAAGGTGACAAATGATTGAGCTGATTCTGCAAGAAGATCTGATCTTCATACCCATTTTCTGAAGGAAACAACTGAGCCATTAATGGCATGTGACAGAGAAACACAAAAATGCATAGTGCAGACATCCAAATATAGAAAATGCACATTAAGGCATTGGTGGTGTTGATCGATGACATGCAAATCATCTCTCCAGAAAAGAAGATCGGACCAAATCTAAAATGGATTGAGTTGGTGAAGGAAAAACCTAACACGACATTGTTTGAATCTTGTTTTGGTAGGAATCCTAGAAGATAAATATGTGAACTTGAGACTAGAATCGATTGATGGTTGATGCAAACAGTTAGAGAGAAGAGATCCTGACCAAGGAGAAAGATTATCTTCCTTAGATTTTATTTTGAGAAATTTGCAGTATGAGTTAGCAGGAAAACCGATGTGAGGGTCTAACCTGTAGAGACAGAGTAATCGACAAACTATTGCAGTTCTAATAGTCAAACAAAGTGGTGGGCAGTGATTGGTTAAGAAGGCATCGAAGAGTGACACAGTGAAGTGTGAGGCTGAGAGAGAGAGAGAAGAGAGACTGGGAGTAACCAGTAAGTGATCAAAGAGAGTAATCTAATAACTAATAGTGTGAGAACAAGTGAAGAGGAGGAAGTTGTTAACTGATAGAAATCCATTGATCAGGTATTGTAGAACTCATTTTCAACCAGGTGCTATAACTGTATCAAAATTGTATTTCATTATACAACACCAAGTTGGAGCTTGGTGTAGGGGTCGGTGCCCTAAATCAGTAGGGGTTGGTGCTCCTTGGGTTCGTTCCCTAAATCATTGTAATCTATTGTTTCAGTGTGAGGCTGGATTGGAGTAGTAGACTCCAACAACATATCTCACTGAGGTTTTTCCCATATTGGGTTTTCCTTGTGCATTAGGTGTTCTGGGTTATGCATTTGTGTGTTTGCCTTTTTTTTATATCCACTCTTATCTTACCGATTTGTTGGTTTAGTGTCTAGGTTGATAACCGGTATTCCAAGCTTGGTTTAAAATAAATAAATTAAAGTATTAATTCACCCCCCTCTCAGTGGTACATTGTGTTCGACAATTTGTATCAGAGCCTAGGTTCCCAGTTGATCAAAGCTTGGGTAGATTTTGGTCAAAGAACACAATGGCAAGAAATGAGTCTACCTCCTTAAAAGCCCCCATGTTTGATAGATCTAACTATGCCTTCTGGAGTAGAAGAATGGAGACCTATGTTTCCTTGCTTGGCTTTGATGTGTGGATGTCTGTCAAGAATAGGTATATGTTGAAAAATGCACACTCCAATGAGAAATTGTAAGTGATTGAAGGTATTGTCATTGATGGAAACCTTACAATCCTATGATACCGGTAGGCACCAGCACCAGAAGACTCTACACCGACACACAGATCATCGACACCAAAAAGGAAGATTACCGGCACCATGGCTGACAGGAATTTTGTTGAAATGTATTTTGTATTTAATTGTAAATTTTTTTATAAGCCGACTTGGTGGATTGTAATATGACTCATATAAGTATGAGATCATTGTAGATCATGTTGGCATTTTTTATGTTTATTTTGTGATTGTCATTGATGGACACACACTTGTATTGAGATCTCCTTTATATGTATGAGCTAGAGCTCAACTGGTATTTGTTACAACTGGTATGTTCTATTCTAGTCTTTAGACTATTGGTAATTTTGCAAAATGTGTTTCCTAGTCTGAAGTGGCATGTCGACCCCAAGCGGTTCATAGATCTCAAGTGGTACGAGGAAGAAAAGCGGCATACCACATTCTTACCAGTCTTCATTTTTGTCAAACCGACAACCAGTATTTTGTATGAACCGGTAATACTCTATGATGAGTTAACAACCAGCATTTTGTGATGAGTTACCAATCCACCGATTGATTGACGGTGCCGACACACTAATGGTGCTTTTTGTGTCGTGTTACTGAGTATGTCTAGATTCATTGAACCTAGGAAATTGTAATGTAATCCTATTGGACCGACATGAAATCAGATTCCTTTAAAAGGACATCATGTCTAGGGTTTTAGGTTGTTGCTGAAAGGGTTTATGTTGTGCTAGGGTTTAAGGTGATTGTTGAGTTGTTGAAGAGCGATCTTATCTAAGAAGATCAAGTTGTAACTGAGAGAGAGATAGAGAAGACTGAAGTAATGTTGGAATGCATTAGCAGTGAACTATACTGGATCTAACCAAGCAGTTTGTGCTATTAGATAGATCAAACACTTGTTGATTACTCACATCTTTGACAAGTCTGTAGCCCTTAATTGGGTAGGCCCAAAAACCTTTTGTAAAATCCTCTAACAAGGTGGTTCACTTCCATGAATCTAAAATCCTCTAACAAGGTAGTCTTTAATCAGACTTATCTCCTAATAGAGATTGAGATCCCTAACAGGATTTGTTTTGGTGAAGAGCATTATAAGACCTTAACCGGTTTGGTTTCTATTCTATAGATAGTGACTTGTGAGTTCCATCTCACCGTGGTTTTTCCCATTCGGGTTTCCACATCAAATATCTTGTGTTATGGTTGTATTGCTTTTGTGGGTGAATGCTTTATTTGCATTTTGGTTTGCATGTGTGATAACCGGTCTGTCTGTTAAACTATTTTACCGGTTTATCTTCAAACTGTTTAAGTATTTAAGTATAGAGTTTTTTTTGGCATACTAATTCACCCCCCCCTCTTAGTATTCATCAATTGGTATTAGAGTCTACCTTTCTATAAGTTTAACCAATTGGAAAGAGATATGGGGGAATACACCTTGAGGGAACTTACTCAACGGCTCACTCAGTCTGAGCAAGCCTATGATGATCTTATGGTCAAATACAAGGCATCTCAAGCAAAAAGGAGAGAACATGCAGAGAAGTTGATGGAGCTATCTGAAAGTAGTTCTGAAGATGAAGCAAATATGGCAGCCATGATTGCAGAAGTAAATAAACTAAATAATTGAAACTCCAATCTGAGAAAGGAGTTGGAAGGACTGACTATCTGGTTTAGTCAAGAGCTTGAGAACCGGAGAAAAGCTGAAGATCTGGTAAAGGAAAGAGATCATGAGATCTCCGAGTTGAAACAAGAGATTAGTGCACTAACTGCTCGCCTTCATGAGAGTAGAATGGAAAAGGAAGACATGCAAGGAGAACTGAACATAGCCATCTCCGAAAATGTAAGCCTAATGGAGACAAATACTGCTATTTCCAAAGAACTCTCTGAGTCAAAGGAAATACTTGCTAAGTTTAGCAAAAGAACTGTCAAGTTAGAGAAAAAGCTTGAGTCATCTAGACCGGTAAAGAATACCAATGGACTTGGTTTCTCTGGACATGAGGAAGGAGAATATTTAGGAACAAATGCTGAAGCATCAAAAAAGCAACCAACACTCAAAGGAAAAGGTAAGCAAAAATTCAAACCTGTTTGCTTTAACTGTCTTAAAGAAGGACACATTGCCAATGTATGTAGGAGCAAAGCCTAAAATAATTTTCCTTACTTTATCAACAATGTACCTAGATCCAATAAGTTCAATGGTCATTGTTATGCATGCAACAAGTTTGGGCATAGAGCATCTGAATGCAGGTCTATCATGAACAATACCAGAAGATATCCTCAGAGGACCCAAGGAGCTGGTCTGAAATCTTTTGTGAACTGAAACCCTAACCGGTTTAATGCTTACAATTATCAATCAGGCAACAATGGTTATCAACTGGCAACCGGATGGACAAAAAACTGTTGGATCTGTCATGGACATGGTCACACTGCTACTACATGCAGAAGGAAGAATGGAAACATGAACAATGGACCTTGGAGAGCACCTGGATTGGTTTGCTATCACTGCAACAAATTGGGTCACATTGCAAGATTCTGCAGAAGCAGAAAGAGTATATCTGATGATATACCGATCACTCAGAAAGGAGAAATTGATGTTGAAATAGTTCAAGCGGACATGAACAAAACCTGGAGGAAGAAACCAACAATGGTCGAAGAGGAACCGGTTTCTACACCTAGTGTGGAAATATCAGAACTGGAAACTAAGCTCCAAAAAGGCTTAGGGGGAGAAAACGACGAAATGTTTATAAACCCCTGGTTACATCAGTAAAAGACCTTAATTAGTATGTAATACCTGTCACTTGGCAGAAGACCGGAAATAGTAAAAGAGGCAAATTAGGGTTTATGCCCTAATAGAGGAGCATTAATGGTGGTAGGTGAGTGACATGTATAAAAGCATTTTTCAAATCATTTCTCACTATCTGTTTTTGAGCGAAGAAATTTTTTTAAAGTGCAGAGCGAAGAAAAGGCGATTTGAGCTAAGATTTCAAGAAATTGACAAGTCTTGAAGGAGATTCAAATCCAGTTTGCAAGCGGTCGTGGAGAACACAAAGAGGTGATTTGGTAACTAACAGAGAGTGGAGTGAAGCAGAATCAGGAAGCCCTAAATTCACATTGTAAAGGTATTTTTCGTGTTCTTGAAATACTCAACAATGGCTTCCACATCTCATACCAGTTCTAGTACATCCATTGAGTTGGAAAGTTTTATTCAAAGGAAGTCCAAATATAATGCCTTATCACAAGTTCCGCCTGGAGTCATAGTTGAAGAGGGAATTTCAGATTATATTGATTGCAAAATAGAAGACCTAGGGTCTTTAGCAATTCACACCCAGTTAGGTTTATTTTGTAGCAAGGACAAGAAAATCAAACCGGAGTTTAGTATCCTAGAGAAAAAGAAACTCCATAATGCAGTATACTTTCTAGAAGATTTTATGGAGGATCATATCAGGATCATTTTGAGTAGAGTCCATGGTGACAAGATGTACCTAGAGAGGACGCATGATATCACGCCACAGGCAATTCATGCAGTCACCAGTTTCTGTAACACAGGGGAAGTGCCAGCCCTAAGAATGGTAAGCAAAACGAAAATGGCCAAGCTCACCGGTTTAACAAGTGACTCACAGGGTATGAAAGTTAACCCAATCAAGGATGATCTGGTGAAATACGCCTGCATGGTGATAGGCTACGGAACATTCTCAGCCATCAAGATTAATTCTGTATCTACTGCAGCGGTAAATGCCGCTTACCAAATGATTAAAGAGGACGCATCATTTGACCTATGCACCAGTATGTAGAGGCAACTCCTATCTAATCTGAAGTTGATTAAACATGATAATGCACCGAGATTCAAGTTCGGACAACTATTGGTTGGGTTGTTTTTCTATTTCCAAGGCTACTTTCCTAGAGTAGGAGATGTCCAGTGGTCTCCTGACCAACCGGTAACCAAGCAGATCAAGGAAAGCATACAAGCCATTGGAACCGGTTACCCTGAGGTGCTAAACAAATATTTTGATGAGTTCAGAAGGAAGCTGAGTCAAAGGGTAAGGATCTCAGGTGACATCCTTAAGAAATACGAAGATGACATTTGTTTCACCATTCAGGTGGACAAATGCCTAATGGAGGCTGTTGAGCCTAGAATGGAAGAAGTGGAGCCAATGGGCTATGAGGTGATGTATGATATGCTAGAAGGGTATGCCTCAACCCTTATTGCCTCGCCTCTTGATCCTAAGGCTAAAAGGACCAGAACCTACTTGGAGAGGATTGCACCGGCTGAGGAACCATCTGTTAAGAAAGGAAAAGAACCGACAGCAAAGAAAGCCAAGGCAATGCCTACAGCATCGGCACCAGCTACTACTGCAACTCCAAGAGTGACCAAGCGGTCACCTGCAAAGAAGAAACTGAAAGTGGCACTGGCAAAAGTCTTCGAAAGAAAAAGGAAGACTAAGTCAAATGAACCAGACTCCGAAGAGACTGAGTCTGATGAAAAGCCAAAGAAGGCCAGATAGACAAAGAAGATGAAGAAGAATGAACCAGCAGCATCCGCACTGGTAAATATTGATATCTCCTCATACAAACCTTTGACACATTATCAAAGGACAATAAAGAATATTAGGAGAAAATTACTTCATGATTTAGTAGATTATTATGATGATTTTAGTGATGAGGAGAAAGAAGAAGTATTACAGGAAATCATTATTTATTTGTGTAAAAATGACTGGTCGCCATCAGAGATTAAATCTCAGACACCGGATTCTTTATATAAAGCATTAGATAATAAATGGCACATTGCCATTGAGAAAGAATAGGAGATTAGAGAGAAAGTCTTTGCACAGTACTTTCCCGACCTCTCAAATTTAGAATTATTTGATGTTTTGGATCATAATAAAGGACTCTTCTTCACAAGGAGAAGGATACTTTGGCTGTTAGAGGGGAGAATTGATGATGTTGAAAAAGACACTCATTAGCATATGGATTATGCTATCAATTCTCACAAAGCACGTATGGCCAACCTCCAAGCGGAAAAAGAACTGGTTGTATCCAAACCAGATGAAGTTTTTGATGAAGAAGGAAACCTGGTTGAAAAACCAATCGACACTATTGATGTCGATGCACTGGACATAGAAGATGTCACTCAAGACATACCTTTTGAAGGAATAGAACAGGGGCAACAAGCTGAACAGGGCAGTGAGTAAGCCAAGGACACACAGGAAGCGGCTGAGGAACAAACAGAGAAGAAGAAGAGGGATGAAGATGAGAAAACAAAGAAAGAGGAAGAGAAGAGAAAAGAGGAAGAGGAGAAAAGAAAAGATGAAGATGAGAAAAAGAGAAAAGAGGAAGAGAAGAGAAAAAAGGAAGAGGAGAAACAAAAAGATGAAGAGAAGAAGAAGTAAGAAGATGATAGGAAGAAGAACGAAGAAGAGGATAAGGAAGAAAAGAAGAAGAAGGAAGAGGAAGAAAAGAAGAAGAAGGAATAGGAAGAAAAGAAAGAAGAGGAGAAGAGGAAGGAAGTAGAGAGGAAAAAGAAAGAAGAGGAAGACAAGGCACAAGAACAGAAGAAGGAAGCAGAGAAAAGGAAGAAGGAAGAAGTAGACAAGGCATCAGAAGCAATGAAGAGCACACAAATGGAGACTCCAAAGGCAACTAGGAGCCAAGCCGAACCAGCTGATATCTCAAGTCCTATCGATCTCTAGTTTGCAAGTGAGTTGGAGCTTATGCAGAGCATCAAGGTTGCTCAAGAGCGCCTTGAAATCATACAAAGGAAAAAGGAGCAAGACATAATTCAAGTGGCTGTAGACACCCTTACCAGTTTGATCCCCGATACCAATCTTCTGAACACTAAATCGTCACTAGCACAACTCAAACTACTATGTACTGTAGTGGATGATTAGGTGCAGAGCCTGGAAGAAGCAGCTGAGGCAAATGTCAAGAAAGAGCATCAAAAGGCTCTTAACATTGCTCTGGTGAAAAAGTTGAATGAGCTCCGGTCTGAACTACTGAAAGACCAAAAGGATATAAGGGACGCTTTGGATGAGGGAAACTTACTACTAAGCAAAATCTGTCAACCCCATCTATTTTGTGATGATGTTCTAACTCAGAAGCAAAAGCTTCAAATGGACTTACAGTCCTACTTGAGCGCATTTAAGCCACCCTATGATTCCTTTGCAACTTATGGGCAAACCGTTCACCGATTCCAGATCCAGTCAGCCAAAATGGATCAAGAGATAAGTACACGATCTAGAGATTTGCAGGAGCTACAACTAGTTTTACTTCCATGTCTGCAAATTCTTCAGAAGTGTTATCTGAACCTGGATGCCTTGATAGTTACGCAGGAGTTGAGCACAGTTGATGCCATGGAGGAACAGGTATCCCAGATGCAAACAGAGAAAGAAGTGGCCACCTCCCTACTTGAGTCCTGGTCTCTATCCATGAAACAATTTTTGCAGGACTATAAATCGGTTTTTGACAAGTATTATTCATTGTCGTCATAAACTTTTAATATTTTTTATACATCAACTAGAAACAGAGTTGTTCAATGGTACTTTGTCATTGTTGGCAAAGGGGGAGAAGTACTCTATCTATTTTGGAGAAGAATAGAGAGAAGCATTTGGTTTTAAAATTTTGATATATGTTTTGATATATTCTATATGCTCTAATATCTCAATGTTTATGCTCTGTATGCAAAATTGATATACATTGTATTGATTAAGGGATAGTGTATATGCTTAGGGGGAGCAATTTTGTTAATGGCATGTTTTTGATTGTAAAACACTTAGATGTCAAAATTTTATTTTCCTAAGTGTTGCCATCAATTCCAAAGGGGGAGATTGTTGACATTTTTGATATTTATGTTGTGATTGTCATTGATGGACACACACTTGTATTGAGATCTCCTTTATATGTATGAGCTAGAGCTCAACCGGTATTTGTTCCAACTGGTATGTTGTATTCTAGTCTTTAGACTATTGGCAATTTTGCAGAATGTGTTTCCCGGTCTGAAGTGGCATGTCGACCCCAAGCAGTTCGTAGATTTCAAGCAGTACGAGGAAGCAAAGCGACATAACACATTCTTACCAGTCTTCATTTTTGTCAAACCGGCAACCGGTATTTTGTATGAGCTAGTAATACTCTATGATGAGTTACCAACTGACATTTTGTGATGAGTTACCAATCCACCGATTGATTGATGGTCCCGACACACTGATGGTGCTTTTTGTGTTGTGTTACTGAGTATGTCTAGATTCATTAAACCTAGTAAATTGTAATGTAATCCTATTGGACCGACATGAAATCAGATTCATTTAAAAGGACATCATGTCTAGGGTTTTAGGTTGTTGCTAAAAGGGTTTATGTTGTGCTAGGGTTTAAGGTGATTGTTGAGTTGTTGAAGAGCGATCTTATCTGAGAAGATCAAGTTGTAACTGAGAGAGAGATAGAGAAGACTAAAGTAATGCTGGAATGCATTAGCAGTGAACTATACTGGATCTAACCAAGCAGTTTGTGCTATTAGATAGATCAAACACTTGTTGATTACTCACATCTTTGACAAGTCTGTAGCCCTTAACTGGGTAGGCCCAAAAGCCTTTTGTAAAATCTTCTAACAAGGTGGTTCACTTCTGTGAATCTAAAATCCTCTAACAAGGTATTCTTTAATCGGACTTATCTCCTAACAGAGATTGAGATTCCTAACAGGATCTGTTATGGTGAAGAACATTGTAAGACCTTAACCGGTTTGGTTTCTATTCTGCAGATAGTGACTTGTGAGTTCCATCTCATCATGGTTTTTCCCATTTGGGTTTCCACGTCAAATATCTTGTGTTATGGTTGTATTGCTTTTGTGGGTGGATGCTTTATTTGCATTTTGGTTTGCATGTGTGATAACTGGTCTATCTGTTAAACTGTTTTATTGGTTTATCTTCAGACTATTTAAGTATTTAAGTACAAAGTTTTTTTTGGCATACTAATTCACCCCCCCTCTTAGTATTCATCAGATCATTTAGTGTGTGAGAGATGGAAAGATTAATACAGGCCTAATATGCGAATTGTAAGGCAGATATTGGATAAGGGTTTATGTATGTTGCAGAGCTTAAACCGGTACTGAATCTAGCATAGTAGATGCTGATCTGAAGCAGTACAAGACATTGGATTTGTATAATCCATTTTTGTAAGTCAGTGAGACTTCTTTTGTAATTGAGAAATGAGCTCTAGGCACTTGGCCTTCTTGCATGTGCAGGCCCCTATTGTAAACAATAATATTCCCTTATTGGCCAGTCAGTGAATATTGTGGGTCACAAATCCCACCAAGGTTTTTCCCACACTGGGTTTCCTCGTTAAATTACTGTGTTATGGTGTGTCTCTTATGTTGTGGTTATTTCTCTTATTTACTACATTAATTTTGGTTTATCGATACATAGTTTTGATATGCTTTTCATGTTATAATTCAAATAAATTCTTATATCGGTCAGATACTGATTCACCCCCCCCTCTCAGTATCTTTGGGAATCCTAACAATTGGTATTAGAGCCTGGTCCTCTATTTTCAAAAGCCTAATAGCTTGAGGAAGATCTTGACACTAGTAGAGATGGAAAACTTGAGAAAGCAATTGGAAACAACTCTTTCAGACTATGATGCATAAAAAGTGAATAATATCAAACTTGAAGATGATTTGAAGGCTGCACAGGATATTATTTGAGGAATTCAAGAAAATTTCACTATAGCAAGGAATAAGAGAAGAGAACTTTGTGAAAAGATGTAGAATGATGAAGATGAAAAAGAAACTCTTAATGATCTGGTAAACAAACTGAGACAAGAAAACAATACAATGAAGAATGAGATACAAGATATGACTATGAGATTTTGTAAAGAAATTGAAAATTGGAAGAAGAATGAAGAGGACTTGGTTAGAAGACTGAATGATGCTAGAAATTAAAAAACAAGACTTAGTCATGAAAATGATATGTTAAAGATAGATTTGATGCATACACAAAATGACAGAACTGAACTCATGAGACAGAAATGAATCTTGGAGAGTGAATTGGCTGCTACAAATCAACATAGAAAAATTCAAGAAAAGTTCAGAAGAACTTGATGACATGCTAAAGAATCAGAAACCAAATGGTGATGCAAATGGCCTTGGCTTTGAAGTTGGTGAAAGCTCCGGTACTGCAAACAATCATGATCATAGTAAACCGGTAAGACAACCTAATGCTTACAAATTTAATGGGAAATGCTTTAGCTGTAACAATTATGGTCATAGAGAAAATCAGTACAGATCTAGAAATTATCAGAACACTAATACACCCACCGGTCAATGTTCTAAATGCAACAAAGTTGGTCACAATTTAGAAAATTGCAGAATGAATGTAAGATATTATGTTTGTGGAAGATTTGGACATCTATCTAATCAATGTAGAACACAAGCCAACATAGGATATGGGAAAGCTATTCAGAAAAACAATGTGACTTGTTATGCTTGTAACAAAATTGGACATATTGCAAAATTTTGTAGAAGCAAGACATCACCGGCAAATAACAAAGGACCCAGCTTGAAAGGTAAAGAAAAAGTTCAAGAGGTAAAGCAAGAATTCTCAAAACAAAGGATCAGAAAGACAGATCAGAATGTTGATGGGAATACTCCTCCACCGATAGAACATAGTAACACTCCATTGGTAGGAGACTCTTCATCTAATTGAAGGAAAATCCTTTGGGGGTTTAGCAACAAATTGAAAAACATGCTAATTTACCCTCAGTTGATGGTGAGAAGTTGAATTACTTCTTTACCGGTAGATGAGTTAACTTGTGACTTAACTAGCAAGCATTAAATGTGGTAGTTGGAGAAAATAACATTATAAGGTAAGTGTTTTGACTCCTTTTTCATTCACCAAGCATTCAAATCTTTGAGAGCACGAAAATTCCTGAGCGAAGGCATCCTTAGCGAAAAAGTGATGCAGTTCATCCAAGCACACATCCTTAAGGCAGATTTAGGTATGTATAACCATGGCATCCTCCTTTATTTCTGAATTTATAGAAAATCCTACTGTGATTGAGGTTATCAAGCGCTCTAGACCCATATTCAAACTTGTTCTCGAAATAGCGAAGAAAGATGATACCCTAGGTGCATTCTCTCAAATTCCTAAAGGAGTAGTTTATGCAGAGGATCCTAGGATATACATACGTTGTCATATAGAGGAATTAGGAGATGGTGAAATCAAGAACATGTATAGGACTATGATTTGTGATGTAAATGGTAATATCAAACTGGAACACAAGGTAGTAAAAACCCTAGGTTTTGTGGATATTCTTAGCATTCCTAATTTTCCTGAAGATGTGATAAGAATAGTCCTAAGCAGAGTCCATGGCAAATTCTTTTGGTTGGATTCAATTCATAAGATCACAAAAGAAGTAGTTAGGGTAGTAATAGGCTTACCTTCCACCGGTAGCAGGCCTGACAGAACTAAAAGGATCTCAAATGACACTGTAATGGACCTAATCGGCACAACATTTGACAAGAGGTCTCTAAGAGTCAATGATGTAAAGGACATAAATGTTAGATTTGTCAGTATGATCCTTGGCTATAAAGCCACACATACAAATAGGTTAAACCCAGTCTCTAGCTTGTGTATTAAAAGTGCTTATGACTTAGTGAACAACAATGCTAAGATTGACATCTATGAATGGCTTAAAGATGAATTGATAGACAATCTGAAGAAAATCAAAGGAGACAAGAAAGGAACTTTTAGATTTGAAAATTTGCTTGTATGTTTGATGTTGTACATTACTAAGGAAGTACCTGGTATTGGTAGAAAAGACTTTGGCTTTGATATACCGGTAGGAAAAAACTTTTGGATACATTAAACAACATGGGAGAAAACAAAGAGAAAAAGATAAATGAACATTTTCAAGCACTGAAGGCTCGAATGAAGACAAGAATTACGCTATCTCAGGCAATTGTAGATAAATATCAAAAGGAAAAGAAAACCCTTACCGACACCCTCACCTACACCCAGGACAACAAGACAAAAGCAATAGGTAGTTAGGCCTCCAGTTAAGAAGTTAACTCCAAAGAAAAAGAAGGTAAAACAAGATATTTCTCCACTTGATAAACTTTTAAGTAAAGTAATAGAAGATGGAAAGTTGAGAAACATTAGCAAACTGTATAACACACTTTCCACTGATGATAAAGAAAGCGTAGAAAATAGTGTAATTTTACACTTGGACATTTACAAGAAATTTTTGATGGAAATTGTTGATGAAATACCCACTGATCTATACAGAAGACTAGAAGCTAGAAGGGTAGCTATTGTTGAGCTAGATAAAAAAATAAAAATAGAAAAATTTCTTCCAGTTCACCCAGTGAACTCCACTGAAGAAATAGATCAATTAATTAGTGAAGCCAACCGAACATTATTTTCAACTGGCCACCGACATGTAGCACTGATGGCAAGAAGAATGAATGAAATTTCTAAAGAGACTGCGGATCAATGGGACATATTCTTTGTTGAAAAGGAGAAACAGGAAGAACTTAAAAGACCTAAGACTATCAGAGTCTATCAAAAGGACAGGGATAAGGGGAAAGGTAACGTAGGTGGACCTCCTAACCTAAAAACAACTGATAACTTACCCCCACCTCTTTCTAATACTCCACCAATAGAAACCATTGACAATCAATCGACTACAGAGAGTATGGAGACTCCTCAAGAGGATACAAATCTCGAGTTTGAAATTTTGTACACCATGAATATAGACACCCAAGAGGTAAACATTGTGGTGGAGAAAGAGACCACTGAGGATAAGAAGAAAGATATGGCTACTGAGCCACCAACTGCAGATGTTGAGATTGGAGTTAGTAATACTGTAAATATAAGCACAAAAAAACCTACTCAAACAGAGAAACCGACAGAGGACACCACTGGGAAACCATCAGAAGCACCGATAGATAAAACTGAGAAACAATCAGAGAAACCGACAATGGATAGTGCAGAGGTGAATACAAAGAAACTGATAGTACATACCGAGACTTCATCAGTAAAACTGGCAGTAGAGAGCACAAAGAAACCCTCTGAGACACAGGTTGAGAAATAGGGTGAGGTACAAGTTCAAACCGAGACAGTGCCCCCGACAACAGCTGAAAATCCTAAACCTTTGCTAATAGAAATGCAAACACAAATTGACCTACCAGAGGTCAAAACAAGAAAAGTTATTACTACAACCGACAGCATGGAAATTGTGAAAACAGTTGGGCAAACATCTATCATATTGTAACCCACCGGTTACAAGGATCTAGGCAGGAATCACACTCCACTAATAGTGAATGACAACCTTTGTCATTGATGTCAAAGGGGGAGTAGTGGAAATGAGAAAAATGACTAGAACAAAGACATCATCAGCTCAGGGGGAGCATACATTTTTGACAACACAGTTTTGGTAAGATATTTTGGCAGATTCTTTTTGGACAACATTTTTTGACACTTTTTGGATTTTTCTCATGAGTGTTGCCATCAATGCCAAAGGGGGAGATTGATGGAAAATGCACACTCCAATGAGAAATTGTAGGTGATTGAAGGTATTGTCATCGATGGCAACCTTACAATCCTATGATACCAGCAGACACTGACACAGACAGACTCTACACTGGCACATAGATCACTGACACCAAAAAGGAAGATTACTGGCACCATGGCCGACATGAATTTTGTTTAAATGTATTTTGTATTTAATTGTAAAATCTTTTTTAATCTGACTTGGCAGATTGTAATATGACTCATATAAGTATGAGATCATTGTAGATCATTTAGTGTGTGAGAGATGGAAAGATTAATACAGACCTAATATGCGAATTGTAAGGCAGATATTGGATAAGGGTTTATGTATGTTGCAGAGCTTAAACCGGTACTGAATCTAGCATTGTAGATGCTAATCTGAAGCAGTACAAGACATTGGATTTGTATAATCCATTTTTGTAAGTCAGTGAGACTTCTTTTGTAATTGAGTAGTGAGCTCTAGTTACTTGGCCTTCCTACATGTGGAGGCCCCTATTGTAAACAATAATATTCCCTTATTGGCCAGTAAGTGGATATTGTGGGTCACAAATCCCACCGTGGTTTTTCCCACACCAGGTTTCCTCATTAAAATAATGTGTTATGGTGTGTCTCTTATGTTGTGGTTATTGCTCTTATTTACTGCATTATTTTTGGTTTACCGGTACACAGTCTTGATATGCTTTTCATGTTATAATTCAAATAAATTCTTATACCAGTCAGATACTGATTCACCCCCCCCTCTCAGTATCTTTGGGAATCCTAACAATTGGTATCAGAGCTTGGTCCTCTATTTTCAAAAGCCTAATAGCTTGAGGAAGATCTTGACACTAGTAGAGATGGAAAACTTGAGAAAGCAATTGGAAATAGCTCTTTCAGACTATGATGCATAAAAAGTGAAGAATATCAAACTTGAAGATGATCTGAAGGCTACACAGGATATTATTCGAGGACTTCAATAAAATTTCACTATAGCAAGGAATAAGAGAAGAGAGGATCCGACAAGTATAAAGGAAATTTGCCACTCAAATGCTTCAACTGTGGTAAAGTTGGACACTTTGCTGCAAAATGTCCTTATAATGAAACTGGTGGAGATGAGAAAAGACATTTTGGTAGATCTGCAAGTAAAAATAAAGAAAGGAATGTCTATCAGCAAGGAAGAAGAGGCTACCAGAAGTAGAACAACCTATATTCTATTGAGAATGATGCCACAGATGAAAAAAGTGCTTCAGATGATGACTACCATGAGAATGAAAGAAAAATTAATCTCTTTATGGCACTTGATAAACCGGTTGGTGAAGATGAGAAAGAAGAAGACATTGAAGCTGAAGTGGATCTAGAAGGTGAGCTCATAAGCGCTCTTGAAGAGTTAAGTAAAATAAGAAGAGAACTCAAGAAGTTCAAGTTTGTTGCAGTAGAAGAACAAGATCTCTTGAAGCTTTCCCTGGATGAGTCCAATCAAGTTATCTCTAACTTGAAACTCCAGTTGGAAGAAGCCAAGAGGATATGTGAAGTTACATCCATTAATCTAATGAAGAAGGAAAAGGAGCATCAAGATCTGGAAGCAAAAATAGTGAAGCTCGGGAAAGAGCTTGAAGAGAGAAAGGATGAACTGAAAATGAGGAGCAAATATGAGGGTAGCACCAAAGCCTTAGACAAGATGCTGAGCAAACACAAGAAATCTAAAGATACCGGTGGCTTAGGATTTGAAGAAGGACAAAGTTCAAACAACAAAGACACATTTGGTAAGGAGATACAATTCACTTCTTCAAGTGAAGGTGAAGAGAAGAGTACATTCACAATAAGAAAGGATACCAGTAAGAAGTCTTATGTAGATGCTGTTAGAAACCATCACACAAATCGGTATACACAATCAATGAACTGGAGGCCAAACTCAATGTACCAACATGCAGATCCTAGGAGAAATGCAAGAGTTGATCATGAAGGATTCACTAGAGTTAGCAACATGAAAGGAAGACCCCTAGTGAGACAATCATTTGCAGGACCGAGGCAACCTAACCGATATGTTCCAAAATTTCATGGTTATTATTACCGGTGTAAAAAATTTGGACATACATTAGCTAATTGTAGATTAACCAATAAACCTACTATGAGTTATTGTCGGTGTAAATAAATATTCATTGTGGATATTATTACACTTTACTTAAGTTAACTTAGGATAATGCATCTCTTTGTAGTTTGGATTTGATAAACTTAGGGAAGTGTGCACATAGGGATATAGCTTGTAGGAGAAATTCCACCTTTTGTGGTCTTATTTTGCTATTACACTCCACATTCGGTGGGTCATCCACCTCTTGTGGAATATTATATTATTTCTCCTACCTACCCCTAGTATTTCTTACCTACCTTTGTTTCTCATTGAGCCACATGTCTTGATTGTGTGCTTGTACATCCTTATGGCCTTGCCTATATAAGTAGGCCTATATTCATTGTACTGGTTAATCTAGTTGATCATTTGCATATTGAAGAGAATAGAGTTTGTGTTAGATCCCGAAGACAATTGAGAGAGGGGGGGGTAAATCAGTTGTCTAATAAATTCAAACCAAAACAACTTAACCAAACTTAATGCTTAATACTGGTAAACCAAAGTTAATGCCGGTAGATAGTTTATCAGTTAATTGCAGTACTGGTAAAGATTAATGCATGAAACAGAAAGACAATAACATCCACAACACATAACACGAGTATTTGTACGTGGAAACCCTGTAAGGAGAAAAACTATGGTGGGAAACCCTACCCACAATTAGATGATACTACTGCAGATAGTATGTATATACAATAGGGGGTCTGCACATGCAGAAAGGCCAAGCACCTAGAGCTCACTGCTCAAACACAAATAGGAGTCACATTGACTACAATTGGATGGTTAAATCCAATAATGATGTATTGCTCAAAATAGCATCTTCATATGCTGGATTTAGTACAAGTTCAGTTCTGATGTGTCTTCATAAAACCTTCCTTCTACCTTCAAAATTATGTCTGTGTGTATAGCTCTGCTTATTCTTGCATATACCTTATTACAATCCTTTTCGCATTCACCTCTCACACTTTTTATTCGATCAAATAAGATCTTACATATATACCGAAGCCTAGGACCAAAATGTATAGGTCGGCTTTACAAAAGATATTACAATAAAACAATTTACAAGTAAAACAATAACCAATGCAATATCCGATTCAACATGTCGGTTTCATGCATTTACAACATTAATAAATCATCTCCATAGTGTGTCATGCTGATCTGGAATAGATAAGCCCATCGGTGCTTATCCTGGACCTATTTGCCAGTAACAACAAATATGCAAACACGAATATACCAATGAACAAATCTTCAAGACAAAGTGTCCAAACGATGTCTTCGACATAACCAAGTGTTTTCCATGTCATTCCAAGTGCCGGTGAACAATATATCCTGTCGGTGAACCAGATGCTGGTGACTGTGCATAAGTCACTTGCTTGCCAGTTATCATTGCCAAAGTTGATAAGTGTTGACATCAATGACAAAACCATATCAACATATCCAAAATACCAATGGTTTGTTCTTGTCATTCTTTTGTCTCTCTTTTATACTTTTTGTTGTGCCCTTGATCTTGGGAAAATCTCACATGGTATCAAAGCTATTGGGGCTTTATTGATTGGTTTTGGGAGACATCTTGGAAGGCTTCTATTTTTCGGATCTGAGGGATAACATTTTTTGGAGGCATCTTAGAGCATTTTTGACCTCACCATTGCGTCCGGGAGGTCATTTCCATAAAAATCGAGTATAAACTCGACCTATTTTGGCGAAAATCGAATTTTGAGTGTTAAAGGAAATTTTTGCCCAATTCGGGTAGTAAAGTGTGGAATTTTCGGATCTCAAAATTTTATTTTATTTTTTTCCAGTTTTGAAAAAATAAATTTTTTTTTTTTTTGCGGGTCTATACCTTCTGCCCAGTCAGTAGTGCACAGTCAACGCCCAGTCAACAGTGCATAGTCAATCGCTCAGTCAGCGCCCAGTCAACATTTTTTGAAAAATATTTAGACCCCTCTCCATTGAGCAGTTTGAATTTTTGGGTCAACTTTGGAGGCCTAAATCTTGCTAAATTTTGCTCCTTTTTGGGTGCATTTTTTTTTATTTGGGCTAATTTTTCGTGCTCTTCATAGTGGTGTGGTTATTTTCTGATTTTGGTCCATAGGGTTTTTGGAATTTTTGGATTCTCTCAGCTGTACCTATCCAATCCTCAATTTTGCAACTTCAAAGGCTTCGTTTGAGCTCACGACCTCCTTTTCAAGTGCCATTTTTTTTGAAAGTGCATATTTTTTTGTCTACTTTCATAATATATGATCAGATTTCAGAGATTTTGAGTTGAAATTGTACTTTCAGATATTGGTCTTATTTGGCCTACTTGGTACTTGTAATTTGCTTGGATCTTAGTTTAGATCTCTTGCATTATTAGTCTGAGTATCCCTTGGCCTTATTGAGTCAGTTGTAAATTTAAAATCAGAAGTCCACTTTACCATTTTTTGCAAGTGGCCCATTGTACACTCACTAAGTATAAAGTGCCAAATCATCATTTGGGCCGGGGGGGGGGGGGGGGGTTCTTTGATTGAGTGAATTTTGGGGGGTGTCTTGTGTGATTGTGCCTCTTTCATTGTGCTCTTTTATTTTTGTTGCAATGATTCCTCATAAATTTCCACCGTTAACTCCACATAATTATGCATCATGGAAAATTAAAGTATGGAGCAAATTAATGGAAAAAGGTCTCACACATTACATAGATGGAACAATAGCAACACCACCTGATCCTAAGGCTAATCCTAATGCTCAGTTAGAATGGCTCACTAAGAATTGCATGGCTCTTGGAACTTTGCATAAGTATGTATCAGATGACCTCATTTTTCACATTGAGAAGTGTACAACAATCAAAGAGGCTTGGGATATGTATCAGAAATTGTATGGTCAAGTTGACGAAATCAGAGGTTACAAGATTGACAATGAGCTCACCAACTTGGATCCCAAGAGTTTTGATACAATCCAAGATTATGTCACTAAAGAAAATGAGCTAAGAGAAAAGCTTAAGGATTGTGGAATTGACAAAAAAGATGCTCAGTTGATATTCAACTTGTTGGACAAACTTGCACCAAAATATGCATCATTTGTGTCTAGCTTCCAAACTCATCATTTGACAATGGGGAGTTCCTACATTATGCCTTCATTTGATGCTTTCACAAAAATGTTGATATTGGAACAATTTAAGTTGTTGAACATGGGGCTTCTCAAGTCTTCAAAGTCCAAGGCTTTGGTTGCTAATCAAGGGAGTCAAGGGAGTCAAGGCAAAGACTCCAAGAAGAAGAAGAAGCAATCTAAGTCAAAGCCACATCAGAAAAAAGGGCAATCATTCCCTCCACCACAAGGCAATTTTTCATCCTCTTCCAAGAAGGTGACTCCACCTAAGAAGGATAAACCAACTTGTGCATATTGCAAGAAGTATGGTCATGATGAGCATCGATGGCACACCAAGAAAGTTGATGAGTTGACAAATCTTTATAAGAAAAACAACATCAACTTTCCATCC
Source organism: Cryptomeria japonica (assembly GCF_030272615.1). Classification (NCBI taxonomy): domain Eukaryota; kingdom Viridiplantae; phylum Streptophyta; class Pinopsida; order Cupressales; family Cupressaceae; genus Cryptomeria; species Cryptomeria japonica. Next base: position 660,873,388 of record NC_081408.1, on the reverse strand, counting down.
GCCTACACAAAGAAGGACTCATCTCCTTCCTCTTCCTCACAGTCTAAGGGAAAAGGGCAAGCATTTGTGGCTACAACAGGTTCTTCACAACAATGGATACTTGACTCGGGTGCCTCTTATCACATGGGATCTACAAAGGAGTAGTTTTCTTCATTGGAGCCATCTAAGGTACCTCACATTTACATAGGTGATGATACACAAGTAGAGGTTGAAGGGAAAGGTTCATTTGACATGGATGATGGAATATTTGAGAATGTTCTATATGTTCCTAGCTCATCTACCAACCTTCTCTCTATCTACCAAATCACTCACTATGGGAATGGGAAAAAGGTTGAGTTTACACCTAATTCAGTTGTGGTAAAGGAACTTGATGATGATACCTTGGTAGCGGTGGGACAAGTAAATGACAAGTCAAGGCTTTATTCATTCTCCCACTTTGGACCAAGTTCTCCTTCTAGGGCCTTGCTTACTCATACAAATTCAAAAAGTAAGCTATAGCATGAGCAGTTTGGTCACCTCAACTACTGCTATCTTCAGCAACTCAGCACTAAAGACATGGTCACAGGTCTACCTCAAATTAGTTTTTTAGAGGGTGTATGTTCAGGTTGTTCCATGGGCAAGCATCCTGAGGAGAAGTTTGATAAGGGGATAGCTTGGAGAGCTTTGGAAGTTCTTCAACTTGTTCACAACGATGTAACATATCCATTTCCAGCACCTTCATTTAGCAAGGCCTGCTATGTCCTCACATTCATTGATGACTACTCCTAGTTCACTTGGGTCTTCTTTCTCATTCATAAGAGTGAAGTATTTGACAGATTTTAGGATTTCAAGACTCATGTGGAGAAGCAATCTGGGAAAGTGGTCAATATTCTTTGTATAGATAATGGAAGGGAATATGTGAACAAGAGACTTGAGGATTTTTGTATATTTAAGGGGATTGATCTTTAGAATTCTATTGCATACACTCCACAACAGAACGAAGTTGTAGAGCACAATAATAGAACTCTCAAAGAAATGGCTATTTGTATGATACATGCACATTCTCTTGATCCCATCTTTTGGGCAGAGGCTATCAGTTGTGCCACACACATCAAGAATCGGGTTCCTCACAAAGCTTTGCAAGGTATTACTCCTTTTGAGGCTTGGGCTGGTAGGAAACCAATCGTGAGACATTTCAGAGTCTTTGGGTGTCCAGCATGGGCTCACATACCTCTGCAGAAATGCAAGGCATTAGAAACACAGAGTTGGCCTTGCATTTTTGTTGGATAACCTGAGGGTGTTAAGGCATATAGATTGATGGATCCTGAGACACATGAGGTGTTTATTGAGAGGAGTGTTCACTTTGAGGAAAGCTCTCCTAGCTTAGTCTCTCTACCTCCTCCACCTTCCTCTATTGTGGATAGTGACGCTAGTGATTCAGATGATGAGACTCCGTCAACTCCGACTCACAGGGTTACACCTTCAAAAGGTCCACTTGCAGTTGAGGAGCCTCATTCTCCACCTCCACCTAGACCTTGTTGGGCTTGACAGACACTTGAATCTATGGGTTTTCTTGTTGGGGATCCTTCATATACACGGAGAACTCGATCACAACATCAGGATCTTTTGCATGCATTCATTGCTACCACTTCCGATCCATAGACATTTGGGAAGCATCAAGGGTTCCTGAATGGGACCAAGCTATGGAGGAAGAGTATACTTCCTTGATGAGGAACAACACATGGGATTTAGTCCATCTCCCTAAGGGGAGAAAGATGGTTTGATGTAAGTGGATCTATCGAACCAAGTTTGTAGTAGATGGTAGTGTGGATAAGTATAAGGCTCGACTTGTTGCGAAAGTTTTTTCTCAGGTTCCAGGTGTTGACTATACTGAGACCTTTGCACCCATAGCCAAAGATGAACTCCATTCGCTTGACACTTGCTATTGCTGCAGCTCATGGTTGGGATGTACATCACATGGATGTGAAGAGTGTTTTTCTTCATTGTGATCTTGATGAGGAGATTTATATGGAGCAACCACAGGGTTTCATCTAGGATACTTCCTTGGTTTGCAGACTAAGGAAATCTCTCTATAGCCTTAAGTAGGCCCCCAGGGTTTGGTATGTCAAGATGGATTCCTTTCTTCTCTTAGCAGGGTTCACCAGGTGTCATTCCAATCCGAATGTCTATATTTTGCGACAGGTTGGCTCTGACTCAATACTTGTGCTCTATGTTGATGATTTGATCATTACAGGGAGCACCGCATCCATCATTAGCAGGGTCAAATCTTCTTTACATGACAGATTTGCTATGACTAACTTGGGTCTTTTGCACTATTTTCTCAGGATAGAGATTTCACAGTCACCTTCCGGGATTACACTATCACAACCCAAGTATGCTCTTGATCTACTTGCATGCTTTCATATGGATGATTGTAAGCCTGTACTAACTCCCTTTCTTTCAGGAGTCAAGCTTGAGGCTCAGTGTTCTTCTCCACCAGTTGATGCCACATTGTATCGTCAGCTTGTGGGTAGTCTCATCTACTTGACTGACACACGCCCTGATATTTCATTTGTAGTTGGCATGGTTTCCCGCTTCATGCAGGAACCACATGAGCTTCATTGGAAAGCCGCCAAACACATCCTTCATTACATCCAAGGTACACATCACTATGGGATTCACTATATAGTAGGCACAAGACTTCTCTTGGTTGGTTACACAGACTCCGATTGGGCTGGCGATCTTGATGATCGTAAGTCTACTTCTGGTTACAATTTTCACCTTGGTTCGGGCCCCATTTGTTGGTAGAACAAGAAGCAGCATGCTATTGCTCTCTCTTTGACTGAGGCTGAGTATCGAGGAGCTGTTAACGTAGCGACTGAGACCATTTGGCTTCAGCAGATTCTCATGGAGTTTGGGTTCACCACTCCATGACTGACAGTTATCCATTGCGACAATCAGAGAGCTAGCAATCTTGAAGAACCCGATCTAGCACTAGCGGACCAAACACATCGAGATCCATATGCACTATATCCGAGAGCTGATTCAGGAGAAGGTCATTGATTTGCAGTATTGTCCTACAGTGGAGCAAGTTGCTGACATCTTTACCAAACCTTTCACCGAGAGTAAGTTCCAGTAGTTGCGAGCTCTCTTGGGGGTGCGCGATGTCTCATTAGGGGGCGTCAGTTGACTTCTCCTTCCTCTCTTATGGTGGGGACTTTTTCCTCGATGAGGTTTTGTCCTTTTTTGAGAGTCTTGTTGGGACTCATTAAATTTGAATAAGATTAGAGGCACATTTCAAAATTTTGCTCTACATTTCCAAATGAGTCAGTTTGAATGGCCTAGTTAAAGAGAGGGTAAAATGGAGCTAGTTGATTTTTAAAGGGTAAGACTTCGGAAATGTGTCCTACACCTTTCATTTGGCCTATGCAGTGTGTTGCAACTTTCAGAATTCAGTTTGGATAAGTTTATGAGATACCCATTTCAAGGGGTGAGCTGAAAGTGCATTTTAGGTGCAAATGCAGATTTTACCAAGTAGCCTACTTTGAGTGCTTATATCTTTTTCCCTATTGATAGTCATGGTTAAATTAAAAATGGATTTAATTATATGTATAAAAGTGTGCCTCCATGAAAAATTTCAAGTCTTCATGAATCCATTTGCTTAGTTTACCAAGCTCGATCTGTTTGCAGTTTGTATGGTTTGACAAGTCCCTGTTTCAGGACCTAGTCGGAGCCCTATTTTGCATAAGTGTAAAAGTTGCCTCAGTGAGTATTATGTCATAATTTTTGTTCTTGGATATTGTTGGTATAAATGACAAGCTATATTTCTAGTTTCAAGCTCCTGCCAATCCGTTTGATCAGTTTTCAAAAGGGTTTCTTAGGCCATTTGTTTCAGTGATCCGTACTTTCATTGCCATATCAGTTAAAGTGGCCATTTTCATGAGCGCACCATTTGCACCTAGCCATCCTTTTGGTCGAACTAAGAATTAAAAGATTTGATATGTACTTCAAGGTACCTATGTCTCAGATTTGAGGGTCTATGGAGATTGTCTAATATTTTTAAGAAAGGCATCATGAGTTGCCTAAGCATTGACTTCATCAAATTCGTAGTGCTGACAAAGCTAGTTGGACATTTTTAAAAATTAATATCTCTTCACTCAGGATTCGACTTGAAAAACCATTTGGTAGAGTTCATGCTTGTATATCAATGTACACGCCTATTAGATGGCGAAGTCCAGAAAGGTGTTTTGATCAGTTTGAAAATTACGTCTTCGCGATTAAATGCGAAAATGTGGCGTAGGCGCCTGGAAGTTGCAAAACTCAATTTAATGATCCAAAAATGGTCTCGATCAATTCCAGAGGTGTTTTTAAGGTTCCTGAAGCATTACGAAGGTCAAATGCATGAAAACGATTTTTTTTTTAGTTGGACCCACTTTGGGGCCCAACCTGGCTCATGCTCGTGCATTGATTTTATTGGCGACTTGGTTCGCTAAAAGAATATATTTAAATGTGGATTGTAATCATGAGACATGCCATAAGAGTTGAAAAGATTGTAGACCTTTAGGCAATTTTAGATTGGCGATTTTAATGCCAAATTCTCCTTCAGCGACAGAGAAGAGATTTTTAAAAATGCAAATGTATTTGGGAGATGGTGTGGAATGGAGAGGGGATCGATCATTCAGCAAATATAATTGGCATGTGAAATGCCAACCAACATCTTCCTATGCATTAATCATGGTTTTGAGAGGCTTTTATAAATTTCAAGCAATGAAATTGGCAGGCATTAAGCCAAACCCATTGGAGTGTGGCGTGATGAATGAAATGGCACTTTTTATTAACTTTCAGCAAATGTCGTTGGCAAACTCAATCCCCAGCCTTTGCATGAAATGATGTAGGTGTCTAAATTTTCAAGCAACAGATTGGGCATTTTAACTTCCAAACAATTGCAATGGCAGGTGAAATCAACTCCTCTCCTGCAGGCAACGTGGCATATTGGGAGGCCACATTAAATTCTAAGCAAATGCAATGATGGCTGGTATGTCCTCTGCCAAGATAGTCCCCTGCGTGATTGAAGGGCACTGCAAGATTCAAAAATTTTAAACTAGATGCATTGGCATGTGTAAAACCAAATTTCTTAAACTCTTTTCACATTTCCCCTACGTGGCAAGAAAACTTGAAAACATGGTATGGCGTTTGAGTTGTTTAATACTTTCAGTAAATGCATTTTGGGAGGCATTGAAGTTGTAGCAAATGCAGATTGGTAGGTGAAAATGCAACCCAACTATCATAACATGATGTTAAAGACCAATGTCTTCTCCTATATGGCATGGCTGAATGTCATTCCAAACTTCTTTGCAAATGCAGATTTGGCAAGTCAAATGCCAAATTCCTCCTTCCTTGTGCGTGACATTTGGGGAATGCAATATTAACTCCAATCAGAATGCAAGTTGGCAAATGTAAATGCCAGCATCTCCCTTATCCCCTGTGTGGTATGGTGGAGGAGTGTCAATCAGCCCCTGCATGGAGTTAGGAGATGCAGTGTAAAACAAATGGCAAGTGCATAACCTGCATGGAGTGGTGATCACAGAGGCAACAGAAAACCTTTCAGCAAATGGAAATTGGTAGCGTGGGGGGTTTTCAAACTCAAGCCAATGCAGATAGAAGTCCTTTGAGGTGAAAGGCATATAATAGGTGTTGAAGTTGAGGAAGGCATTTGAAAATTTCAAATAAATCCATTGGCGCCATTAAAAATTAAAAAAAACTTGCAGTTCTAGGCATGAGGCTTTATCCCACATTGGCTGGGCGATGTAATTTTCTTGTATTATAAGTTAGGCCCCACACAAATACAATGTCAAAGCCACAAGAGGCTTTTGATGGATGGTACTATTTGGGTTCCCAAGCAAACCCCACGCGTGTGGGTGCGCTTCTCGAGGCAACGAAGGAGGCTAAGTGGCGACCAGGTGGACCCCATGTAGGCACGGATCCTAAGGCAGGTGAGTTTTGCAGAGAACAGATGACTTAACCAGGGAGCAAGTTGCAGGAGATCAATGGTTGATGTTGATTCGCAAGACAAAGACACTCGCTGGTTAAGGTTCGCGAAATAGCAAAAAGAGTTAAAGATCGAGCAAGTTCAGGAGATGCAACGACTGGTGCGATTTCGCGAAAGGAAGATGCTTGTCAGTTAAGCTTCGCGAAATGGCGAAGGGTTAAAGAGCATGCAGATTCAAGATGATCCGACAATGCACGTGATTTTGGAGCCTAAAGATGCACGCCCGTTAGCCATTGCAAAATGGCGAAAGATAGGTGGCAGGTCCAGGTAGAGGTCTAGCTCGCGAGTCCCGCTGAGGTGTCACTGAGGTGGCGACAATGCGACCGACAAGTAAGCAGACGGGTGGCGCACATGAGGCAGTGAGGTGGCAGATTGATGAGGTGTCATCTGAGGTGGCACCTATTGGCGAATCAGAGACTTCCACATGGCAAGGCGTCAGACCAAAAATGGAGTGAAAATCAAAGTTAAATGATATAGTTTCAACTATGGAGAAATTTGAAAAATTTAAATCATGGATCCATATTCAAGATTAATTCGCCCAGAGGTCCATTTTTGGTCAAATAGAAAAGTATTATATATTTCCGGAAAGCTCTCGAGATGAGGAATGGAGTTATGGAGTTAGTTTCAACAAATGTGGGATATTTTGAGAGTAGTTTCCATGGGAAGGATAAAGGAAATGAAATTCAGTTGGAAAAGAGACACTTGGCAATTTCGGTTGCAGACCTAATCTTTTTCCCTCTCCTTCTTATTCTAATTTTCTTCTCATTGCAATGATTCCATAATTTTGGAGGAAGTGCTCCAGTTTTCATGGCTTCCAGTTTTGAACTTCTTGACCCAAATTTATAAAATTCTTTGGTTTGTTTCAAGGTACAGAGATTACATTGCAGGATGACAGATTGTTTTTCTAGTTGCAGATCTTACTTCTATGAGGCATGAGTAAATTTCCCACAGTATTGTCTCTATGTATGTATTTCCATTATTATGAATTGAATCCTTAAGGAGGATGAAATTTGTCAATTTCAAGGAGATTGAGTGATTGTCTATAGGTATCCTTGAATGAGGGTTTTAAACTCTATAATCAGTCACAAATAATGGAATGTGTCCCAAAACTGATAATTCTGTGAATGGAATTGAGTAATGCATTAGTATAAGGTGTTAATGTAGGAATATTGTTTAAGGAAAACCAATTTGTGACTAGGATACACTTTTTCAATTCTTTGTGTGACTCTATTGCCCAATGAACAAGGCACTAGTCTTGCAAATTTGGGGATAGTTTCAGATTTATACAAATCTATTTCCCTTCATGTTTAGGGGTTTGTGTTCTATCCTTCCCAAGATCTATTTCACCCATTATTTTTACAAGATCTAGCAAATCTATATGTGTTATCTAATTTGTTGAGTTTGTGGAATGGTTTAACTGCTTCATTGATGTTGTAATGGTGAGTAAATGAGTCTGATTTAGTGCATCAAAAGGGTGTCCCCCCTAGGTCTAGCAGAACCTGAAGTGCAGGAGGATCATTTAGGATCCTATGTTATGTTGTCCAAGCCCTAGAGTATTTCATTGATTGAGATTGACTTTCTCATAGATTGATTTGTAGGTGATCTTGGGTTAATAACTTTTGGTGAACAACAAAGATGGTGACTCTACTGGGGACATGTTATAATAACTCATGTTGAATCGAATCTCAGAGTTGTGCCTATCCAATTTGAGGAAAGAGTCATAAAAGTGTTATAAATCTGAAACCATTTTCAGATCTGTGGTTATTTGACTCGTAGTGTTGTGTGCCAAGTGTTGAAAATTTGTTATCCTTTTATCTTTGTATAACTCCAGATCTGTTCATGTTCTACAAATGATTTTGTAAATTCTCACAGTAGTGAGTGGCGAGTCTGAAAGATCTATGCACCAGTGTGCATTATTGTAAAAAATTTAAAAGATTTGGTGAACTTGCATCAAAGATTTAGCAGCTGCTTGGGATTTTATGATTGTAGATCCCAAAGAATTTATTGAAGATATTTTCCTCCGTGAAGGAGGTGGCAACTCTGCATGAAGATTAGTGTATAATGTTAGAAGATCTCAGAAAGATCTTATCAAATATCAGAGTAGCAACAACAGCAAATTTACTCCAGGTATTCCTCATTGTTGAGGTAGTTATTTGTTCCTTATTAGGTGAAAAAGTCACCATAAAAAGGAAAAGAAATTCATACTTCACTTATTTCCTATTTTGAAAAGTTTCAGTTAAAGCATGGGTGAAGTATTTTGAATAATAGAGAAGATAAACTCCAGCTGCAAATAATTTTTATTGGTTCAAAATAGTGAATGTATTTAGGCAAGATTGCAGGTAGTAATGGATTGTTGCAGAAATTTCTCTATTAAAGGTTATGTGCCACTTTGTTTTGATGACATACCTAGTTACTCGAATCAGATTCCAAGTGACACTAGGAAGCATTTACTATTGTTTAATGGGGACCAGTTACAATCAGCAAGAATGCATGTGCAAAACTTTGTTGATTTAATGAATGACTATGAAATCTGTCATGAGGATGTTTGCATGAAGTTGTTTGTGCAGAGCTTGAAAGGGGATGCCAGGATTTGGTTCTCCTTTTTGTAGGAAACTTCTATTCCCTCATGGGAAGAATTAGTTGCATCTCTTCTTGGGCAATTTGCTGAGAGAATAAACTTTAATGATGCATTGAGGAAATTGATGGAGATCAGAATTGAGGAAGGTGAGTTAGTGCCAACTTTCAATGTCAGATTTTCTAAAGCATTGGTTGAGATCCCACAAGGGTATCAACTAAATGACGAAATGTCTTTAGTGATTTATTTGGATGCCTTTAAAAGTAAGATGAGTTACAGGTTGAGGGATAAAGAGCCAAAGACATTGCATCAGGCATTTGTGATAGCCATGGACTTAAAGAAAAATTTAAAATATGGCATCCCTAAAAGACTTCCATCTCCTGGTGTCTATTGTCATAGTGTTTGTAATTCTACAACTAAGTGTGAAGTGAGAAGTAATATTCAGAGCTTTGGTGTTCATACTTGTGTTGGCAACACCTGATAATTTAATTCCCTATCAAAATTAGAGTTGTTTGGTGCAAACAATGGTTGATACTCACTTAGATATTAATAATGTCAATTGTGTTGAAGACGAAGTAAAAGTATTTTCAGATTTCACTTCATATAATCATGTTGATGATCTTTCTATTATGAAATTTATGCACAAAGTTAATTTATAACATCTCAATGGTACACATGATTGCAATGAAATTATAGCACACATTGATGAACAATTTTTTAAAGAATGTCACATGGAACAGCAAAGTGCAATGCAATTCCAGAAGATTGTAGAACTTAGGAAAGCTCTTGAAGTTGTGGACAAGAAGGCTCAAATGTTGGAGAGCCTAAGAGTTCTTAATGAAGACCTTCTGCAATATGGTGAAGAGGATTTTTTAGAAAAGGACTGTGAACTGAATGCTTATACATTTGATGAACAACATGCTGATCTAACAGATGGTTTTATGATAGAAAATTTAAGTGAACATGCTGAATATTCATCAGATGAAGTAATGACAGTAATATTCATCTTTGTTCTTTGAGTGATGATGAGTGTTCTATTGGTGAAAAAGATCAATTGTGGCAAGATAAGTATGACTATCTTGATTTTCAGAATGATGGTCATAGGATAAAAATTTTTGGTTCTGAAACATGGAATGTTGAGGATAGGTCCAGCCTAGTTTCAATTTCTTCTTTGTCTGATGAAGATCATTATGATGATAGGGCAGATGGTATCTTTAACAAATTTTCTAATGTTTTATTCAATATTGACATAGATATGGACCAACCACTTCATTGTGACAATGTTCATAAGGGGATTCTTCATTTGGTTTCTAACCCTTTGTATGAAAGCAAATATCCATTTAATGCATTCTGGGATATGAATGTTGTCTGTTATCAGTGCAATGGATTTGGTCATAGGAATTTTCAATGTAGGAAGAGTACATCGGTGTCCTACAATAGTTTCAAAGATTCAACATTCAATAAAAATGTGAAATGCTATAACTGTCAATAGTTTGGACATATAGAAAACTTTTTTAAGAACAAGCAAATCAAGAAGAAGATGACAGATCCTGATCAAGAACTAGCAGCCAAGATGGAGCACAAAATTGTAGTTAATAAGAATGAGGGAAACTAAATCGGTATGGGTTGAGAAAGAAAAGGACAAGGTAGAGTCAAGTCTGATAGTGCAGACTGTCCTACATGCTAAAAGAAGAAATCAATGGGTTGTAGGCAGTGGTTGTTCCTACCACATGACTGGTGATAAAAATAAATTTATCAAACTTGAAGATTGGAATGGTGGCTTGGTAACATTTGGAGACAACTCATCTACCAAGATAAAGGGAAAAGGTATGCTAAACATTGATGGAAAACTGAAAGCACATGATTTATACTATGTGGAAGGCTTGAAGCACAACTTACTGAGTGTGCGTTGGATGTGTGACAAAGGTTATTAATTCACCTTTGATTCTACTAGCTGCTAGATAAAGAAGGAGAGTACCGGTTAGACTATAGCCAAAGGCAAGAGGATAGATGACAATGTGTATAATCTAGCCACATAAATTTTGATAATCTAGTTGCAGTAAGAAAAAAGGGGTATGTAAGGAATATATCACAAATTATCAAACCGATGAGCACATTTTGTGATGAATGTGTGAAAGGTAAGAAAAATAAGGAGAGCTTCAAGACAAAAGAACACAACACTTCAAGACCACTTGAAATAGTACATATAGATCTGTGTGGTCCAACTAGGAAAAGAGCTCTTGTCGGTGAAAGATATTTTATGCTCTTCATTGATGACTATTCAAGAATGACATATGTCACTTTCCTACAAGATAAATCACAAGCATTTGACAAATTCAAGATCTTTAGGAAGATGGTGGAGAAGGAAAGTGGGTGCAAGCTGAAATGTCTAAGATCAAACTGGGGTGGAGAGTTCACATCAAATGAGTTTGAATATTACACTGAAAGACATGGAATTAGAAGGCAATACTAAACCCCTAGGACATCACAACAAAATGGTGTGGTAGAAAGGAAGAATAGGACATTCAAGGAGATGGCCAAAACCATGTTAAATGAGACCATCTTGTTGGACATATATTGGAAGGAAGTGGTTCGTACTACTACATATACCTTGAACTGGGTTAAACTAAGAGAAAACAACTAAATGACACCTTATGAGTTGTGGTATGACCAAAAACCATCAGTCAAGTACTTCAAGGTATTTGGAAGCAAGTGTTTTATCAAGAGAGATATGGATGTTCTAGGTAGTTTTGATTCTTGGAGTGATGAAGGAATCTTTCTTGATTACTCATCTAACAACAAGGCCTATAAATGATACAACAAAAGAATAAGAAGAGTCATTGAAAGCCTGCATGTTGGCATTGTGTTGTCAATGATGTCAATCGGTATGGGATGACTATGGGTAGAAGAGATGTATGTGCAACACTTCTATGGAGGATTACAAGATGTGATATCTTGGGTATCACCATGTATTGTAGAACATCGGTAAGGTAAGGAAGATGATCTCAGGAGTCACCTATACACAAGTTAGTGCCTTACTTGTGTGATGAGATAGAAAGATGTTTGGGCGGTGGTCTATGATGAAGAGGTAGAATGTTGTCTATATCACATCAACACTAGAAGAGAAACATATCACAGGTATGTCGTGAGGTTGCAAAACAATAGGATTCCCACCTGATGAAGATGCAGTCATCATGAGAAGCAATGGCTAACAGCGAATGTGCTCACATCAGATAACATTTGCCTATTTGAAGAGATGTTTCACAAATAGGAAAGCCACATGAGTATATTGCAGGATGCAGAAGATAAGGTGTCACTCCACTAGTAGGTAGAGATTATCTCCTATTATTCACTGTGTGCATAAGTGTGAAGAGTTAAAGGCAACTACTTGAAGGCTCACATTGGATTCACTGGTGAATTGAGGGGATGCCTTAAGTACATGAGATCAGGACCAATAGAGAAGGCATGTGAGATACTAGTTCTGAGGACGTGAGAAGCGTTTGTCACATTGACAAATTGGTAGAGGAATGAACATAGTTGATCAGGGAAAAGGTAAGGCTAAGTAGATGTAGTCAGAAGTAGATTGACCTGATTAAAGATGGAGTCTTGTGAAGGTTGATGATACGGTGTCATCAAGAGCGATAATTAGTATGTAAGTCCATTGTTAATATGAACAAGGTGCAAATACTTGATGGGAATGTGCATGCATAGGTCAGTCATGTCTGAAGACTGGTTTGAGGGTTACACTGGTAGAATAAGAAAAGTCATGACAAGAAGGACAACTGACAAGGTGTCATATGCCAGTAGGGTTTGTTTATTGGTAGATGGAACCAGTTGTTTGATTGTTCGGTGACTAGGCATGAACCGATAGAATAGTGTGATGAGGTGGATACCAATAGTGATGCCATGAGAGGATGAAATGGAAAATGTGCATGAGGTGGCGAACTGCATCAGATAAAGATGAAATGTGCATCGACGGGGTAGGTGTAGAGTTGGTAAACATAAATAGAAGGTCCCACAAATCACGGGACATGTTGTAGATTGTTGCAGGGGTTTGTGGCTTGAGGTCTGAAGGACAAGTATGAGCTAGGTAAGAGCGATTGAGGAGATCAAGGAAATCATGGAAACAACATGACAGATCTTGTGCATTTTGACCAAGAGATCTGCTATTAGGATAACAAGTAGATCACCAGAGATGGAAGGCGTGATCCAAGAGGTACGTAGATGGCAGAGTTGTGCAGACTGATTATCTGAAAGATCAGATCGGACACGATCTTATTGGATTTTCTTTTCCCTTGAGGGTGGTGAAGAAACCCTAACCGCCTGATTTTTGAAATGGTCTTTTGGTGGGAAACCAATCTATAAAGATAAAGGCAAAAGACATTATTAGTTGTTGTTGTAATAGAAGAATGTTGTGCTACTGCGTAGTGTGATACTTTTGCACATAAGAACAAATTAGCCGAGGGCTTGATGAGCATATGAGAAGTGAGTGAGAGTGAGGGAGAACCTGGTTGAAGCGTTCAACTGGTAGGAGAGAAGAACTCGTAGTGTTTATACTGGCAGAGCAGAAGTGAAGGAGGTTGTAGAGAAGGAAGACAAAGAACATACCGATGAAGAGCAGAGAGTAAGGTGAAGATCCAACAGAGTAGAAGAAGAGGATAAGTTTACCGGTAGAGTTCATTAGCAATTAAGTAGTAGAAGAGAGAAATAGAAGAGTGAGTCAGTGTAGCAGAGAAGGTATCTCACTGACAGAGTAAGACATATGATAAGGTTGCAATATTCACTTGTAACAAGATAACTACTTATGTATTTGATGTTTATATTATGAAAACTGACTTGTAGCTCGGTGTAGGGCTTGGTGCTCCTTGGGTAGATGCCCTAAAGGTAGAGGTTGTAGCTCCTTTGGGTCATAGCCCATAAATCAGGTAGGGGTTGTAGATCTTTGGGTTGGTGCCCTAAACTTTATAACTATGTTTTCATTGTGAGGCTGGATTGGAGCAGTAGACTCCAGCAGCATTGCTCACCGAGGTTTTTCCCATCTTGGGTTTTCCTCGTATATGCTAGTGCTATGTGATGTCTCTTGTGTGACTGCATTTGTGTTGGTCTTCCCACTAACCAGTTGGTTTGCATTGAGGTAGATCTATGCTCACATAAGGATTAGTAAGGTGAAGATTTGAGAACCACTGATTCACCCCCTCCCCCTCTCAGCAGTGCATTGTGTCTAACGATTGGTATTAGAGTGTAGGTTCCCAATAGGATGAGCTTTCTCCAACTTGGGTAGATTCGAGCTTAAGGACATAATGGTTTGTTTAGTGCCAATCTCTGCTCCTATATTTGATGGTTCAAATTTTTCTATTTGGAGTTGTAGAATGGAAGCTATTTTATCCTCTTTAGGGTTTGATGTATGGATGTCAGTAGTTGATGGTCTCCCCAGAAAGATCAGTCTTCCTGTTAGACTTGTAGAAGAAAGAAGAAACCAGTGCAATAAAGAGGCCATGAAGGCTATATTCAGTGGACTCACTGGTGATGTCTCTTCACAGGTGGGCAAGTGTAAAACAACAAAGAGCTTATGGGAAATATTGAAGAAGTTATATGGAAATGAACCCTCAACTATAGAACCAGAAATTGATGGAAATATGAGAAATACCTCTCATATTTATCTGGATGATGAAGATAGATTTGCTAGTAGCAGTATTAGTAATGAAGAAGGAACTCACCTCTTTGTGCCTCAAGAATCTGAAAGTGGTTGGGAAAATAGTTCCCCCCGACAAGATGTGTTTGGCAGTGATGATGAAGAAGAGGAGGACATGGTAGATAGATCTAGCCATCAACATCCATTTGAAGAAACAAAAGTTTACCTTGAAGGAGAGCTTGTAAATGGACTCGAAGAACTCAATAGAGTTAGAAGGGAATACAAGCTATTCAAGAATGCTGCCATAGTAGAGAAGAACAGACTATCAAAATGCCTTGAAGAATCAGAGAAAAGCCTCTCAGAGTTGATGTCTCAAGCAGGAGACACCAAGGAGTGGTGGTGTGAAGATATAGCATCTAGGCTAGAAGTGAAGAATGAATAAAATCAACAACTGCTTGGAGAAATGAAGATTCTCTGAAATAACCTTGAGAAGTGTCAAGATGAGCTCAAGGTAAGAGTCCGGTTTGATGGCAACAAAGATGCCTTGGACAAGATACTGAAGAATCAAATGCATGCCAAGAATACTGAAGGTTCAAGAAGTGGTGCTGGTGAATGCTCCACCAATAAGAATGTCCCTCACAATGACATTTTGTTCATCTCCTCCAATGGAGAAAACAAAGGCCAAACCTTCTCAGTGAGAAATGCTCCCCAAAAGAAGATTGATCTAGATACAACTGGTGAGGACTTGCAGACAAGAAAGAAGACTAGTGTTGCACAAAGAAGGAACACTAAAGATCCCAAAGGAAAGGGGAAGATGAGAGTAGAAAGCTTCACTGGAAGCAAGAAGATGAGGAAGCTAGAAAGAAGACCTCCTACCAGCAGAGGACAGAGAAATTCTATCACCCATAAGAGAAAGAAAATGTGGGAGAAGAAGAGACCAGATGGACGAGCTACATAGAATGGAAATCCAAGGATCCATTCTCAAAGAAGAAGAAATGGAGATGAAAAATCGATAAGATCTCCTCATGCATGGCAAAATAAATTTGTAAGTCATATGCCATCATTTACCAGTTATTATTTTGCATGTGATGCCTATGGCCATAGGGAAGAAGAATGTAGAAAGAGATCTAGAAGGAATAGATATGTGCATGTCCCCTCTCCCAGTTATGCAAATGTTATTTGTCGTGACTGCAATGGATCTGGCCATAGAGAGTTTGAATGCAGGAAGAGGAACCTGTAGTCACATGGAGGCTAACAAAATGTCTATGCTCTGCAAAAAAGTAAAAACAGTGCATATGGAAGGCAGAGACTTGCATGGAACCAAAGGAGAAATCTCCCTGCAGGAGCAAGAGGTCCACCGATTTCGGCTTCCAATCACAACAACATGACAAAGAGAAGATGGTCAAATGGGTATGCTAAGAGATTTCCCAATCATGATGTGGGGATGGATGTCGTGTGCTACTATAGCACTACTTATGGTCATGATGGAGGATCAGAAAATGGAAATCCCCTTCAATAGAAGAAGGAAAGACCCACTTCCTAGATTGAAGATGGGAAGATGAATAAGACCAGGCAGGTATGGAGGAAGAGGACCATGGCCCAGCACTGTGCACCTTTTGCATAGCTGATATCTCCTAAATCCTAAAGGAAATGCAGGATCTTAGGAGGAGTAGCACATTGAATTTATTATTCATCCCCCCTCAGGGAAGAAGGAAACATGAAAGAACATATTGTTGCCGATGAAAAGGAAGGAAGTAAAAAGTGTCTATAGAGGCTGCATTAATTACACACCTACCGATCAGTGTTTGATCACCACTGCATGCTTCAATGAGTAAAGGTTAACAATTGGTTTCAGGTGTTAACCAATTTGTGTAGGATGTTACCGACTTGTATACTAACAGGTACTTGTAGGTTATGTAAGAAAATGATGTTGGAGACCATTGCATTAGCCCCGATAACATGGAGTGAAGTTATGTCTCAAGTGGTGTTGATGAAGACCTGAATGACATATGTTGGCCCCAATTGTTGATCATGCAAGATTGCATGTTTTATGAGCTAACCGGTTTGTCTCTTGGCATGATGATGTCATTATATGGCATTAGAAAAATTCAAGATCATGTCATAGGCTGTGGTGAAATAATGGAGCTGAAAGATCATTAGATGATCTCATATGCATAGCTAAACCGATATATGGAGGAGATCGAAATCCTGATAGTGTACCTAACTAGAGATAAGAACTTGAGGTGTATGACTCAAGGGGAGTTCAAGTGCTCATGATGCAGAGTTTGGCTTGCTTGAACATGTAAGGATACTGACTGCCAAACAATAGGAGATGTTATAGGATGACCGACAGGTGAGTAGTATTCACTGACACATCAACAATTGGTATCAGCCCTTCTATAAGTTGACATCTCTATCAAATAGGATTAAAACCTGCATACTCAATTGGTGTTAGTTGGTCGATAAGATCCCTCATCTCAAATTTTGTGACTTGAGAAGATGTAACAACCAGTAACAAGCTAACAAGTGGTATCAAAGGAAATGTTACATCGGATGAAGATAAAGGGGAGAATGTTCTCTGTCAGAGATTAGTAAATACAAGGAGAAATGATATTCTGATAGTGCCCTTTGCCATTGTTGTCAAAGGGAGAGAAAGATTTTGTAGTATGATGGATACTACATGAGTTGACATCAATGCCAAAGGGGGAGATTGTTGGCATTGTGTTGTCATTGATGTTAACCGGTATAGGATGACTATCGGTAGAAGAGATGTATGTGCAACACTTCTATGGAGGATTACAAGATGTGATATCTTGGGTATCACCTTGTATTGCAGAACACTGGTAAGGTAAGGAAGATGATCTCATGAGTCACCTATACACAAGTTAGTGCCTTACTTGTGTGATGAGATAGAAAGATGTTTGAGAGGTGGTTTGTGATGAAGAGGCAGAATGTCATCTATATCACATCAACACTAGAAGAGAAATAGATAACAGATATGTCGTGAGGTTGCAGAACAACAGGACTCCCACTTGATGAAGATGCAGTCATCATCAAAAGCAAAGAATAATAGTGAATGTGCTCACATCGGATCACATGTGTCCATTTGAAGGGATGTTGCACAAATAGGAAAGCCACATGAGTACATTGCAGGATGCAGAAGATAAAGTGTCACTCCACCAGTAAGTGGAGATTATCTCCTATTATGAACTGTGTGCATAAGTGTGAAGAGTTAAAGGCAAGTACTTGAAGGTTCACATTGGATTCACTGGTGAAATGAGGGAATGCCTTAAGTACATGAGATCAGGACTAACAGAGAAGGCATGTTGAGATACTAGTTCAGAGGAAGTGAGAAGTGTCTGTCACCTTGAAAAACTGATAGAGGAATGAACAGAATTGATCAGAGAAAAGGTAACGCTAAGAAGATGTAGTCAGAAGTAGATTGACCTGATTAAAGATGGATTCTTGTGAAGGTTGATGACATGGTGTCATCAAGAGTGATAACAGGTATGTAAGTCCATCGCTAATATGAACAAGGTGCAGATACTTGATGGGAATGTGCATGCATAGATCACTCATGTCTAAAGACCAGTTTGAGGGTTACACTGGTAGAATAAGAAAAGTCATGGCAAGAAGGACAAGTAGAAAGGTGTCATATGCCAGTACGATTTGTTTATCGGTAGATGGAACTGGTTGTTTGATTGTTCAGTGACTAGGCATGAATTGACAAAACAGTGTGATGAGGTGTATACTGATAGAGATGCCACGAGAGGATGAAATAGCAAACATGCATGAGGTGGTGAACCTACATTAGATAAAGATGAAACATACATCAATGGGGTAGGTGTAGAGTTGGTCGACACAAATAGAAGGTCCCACAAATCATGAGACATGTTACAGATTGTTGCAGGGGTTTGTGGCTTGAGGTCTGAAGGACAACTACGAGCTAGGTAAGAGTGATTGAGAAGATAAAGGCAATGAAGGAAAAAACATGACAGATCTTGTGCATTTTGAAAAAGAGATCCGTTGTTAGGATAAAAAGTAGATCACCATAGATGGAAGGTGTGATCTAGGAGGTACGTAAATGACGGAGTTGTGTAGACTAGCTATCTAAAAGATTAGATCAGATAGGATCTGATTGTTGGCATATGATGAAGCAGTGATAATGTATGTTGTCATTAATGACAATAAGTTAATAGGTATATGGTACTCAAATAGGTAAACTAGTATAAACCGGTGTGAAGACTAGAAGCGACTATAGTCAACCAGGATGGAGTGAACCAGTGTCAAGGTTCATAGTATGACTACCAGTTGATAGTCTCAGTTCAGCCCTAGGGTTTCCGGTTTAGCTTGTGCAGTACAACAGATGATGTTTTGTGATGAGTTAGTTAAGAACAAGGATAAAGATCAAAATGCCACTTAAGCTATGTGCACGTGAAGAATCTCTTTGAGGATCTTGAACGTGAAGATCGAATGCATTGAATATCTACCTTAGGAATGTGCATTTTTATTAGAGGTATGAGAAAAGCA
Source organism: Cryptomeria japonica (assembly GCF_030272615.1). Lineage (NCBI taxonomy): Eukaryota > Viridiplantae > Streptophyta > Pinopsida > Cupressales > Cupressaceae > Cryptomeria > Cryptomeria japonica. Next base: position 660,854,623 of record NC_081408.1, on the reverse strand, counting down.
CGTGATGGGTTACTATTTTCCAAATGCGGTGAAGATCGGACGATGCATAATGACTTGAGATCTATTTTAGATTGTTTCACTCTATGCAATATGTTTGGACGGTCAAGATTGGACCGCTTGTAATTGTAAACCTAAAATGTTTAGGGTTTAGGGTTTATGCTACTGACCTAATTGTTGTCTATAATGTCAATGATGTTTGTTATTGTTTGTGTTTGCAAAAGTTGTGTTTGTGTCCACGTGTTTAGATACTTGCCAAACCAGGGTGTGGAATCTGCAGCGTGTGATTGCAGAGGAGAGGAACTAAAAAGGATCTGCCTTAAGAAGTAGTGTTGTTATCAGATCGGAGCTTTACCTGTTGACTTCTAACCATCTCAACAGAAGGAAAATCCTTTGATCGGGTAGCTTTAATAGGCTTGTTGGAAATCCTCTAACTAGGTGACTCAAGTTCATTGAGTTCTTTAAGTCCTCTAGTGAGGTAACCTTTAACAGGGTTTCAACCTTTAATAGGGTTTATAGCCATCCCTTAACCAGGTGATCCCTAACAGGATCAGTTCCTTATTGTAAAGTCTTTAACCAGACTAGGCTCCTAACAAAGCGGACTTCAAAAGAGTTCAAAACAATCTTGTGGGTATTCATCCCCACCATGGTTTTTTCCATTTGGGTTTCCACATGAAAATTTTGTGTGTCATGGGCAGTGAATTTTTCATGTGATGATTGAGAAGTGTTTGTTCAGTTGAATATGCATGCAAAGCTAATGGTGGTGGTATTACTAATGCAACTCATGCATGATCAAACTAGTAAAATAGCTATCTAGATTAGAGACTTGTTGTATGCTATTTGAAGTACTCTTATTTAACCGGTTCAGCTGTCTGGAGTATTTCTATTAACTGGTATTTCTATAGTTAAGTATAGTGGTATAGTAAATTGGATTATCAGTGTTCTAAACTATCAAAGGATTGAAGTGAGTTTTTTTGTGTACTGATTCACTCCCCCTCTTAGTACCGATTAGGATCCTAAAGATTCATCATTATTCATCAATTGGTATCTGAGAAACACCAGGTCCTCAGTGATATAAGATTAACCACTTGAGGCAAAAGATCCTTCTTTAATGATGAAGAGTGAAGGTCCTAAGCTCAATAGGGATAACTTCAAAATATGGAAGGACAAAATGAAGATTTATATCAAGAATTTGGGTGCTCAACACTGGAGCTATGTTGAGAATGCCTATGTAATCCCCACTGGCACTCTAACTGATGATCAGAAAAGAGAGATTCAAGAAAATGGGCAAGTCATGGAAGCCCTTATTAGCAGCTTATCTGATATTGAGTTCATTGATGTACAAGATAAGGACAATCCTAAGGATGTATGGGACACATTGGAAACCATTTGTGGCGGTGATGAGCATGTCAAGCAGGCTAAATAAAGAAAGCCTTAGAGGAGAATTTGAAGACATGAGGATGGTTGAAGGAGAGACCATTCAACAAGATGGCATAAGGATCAAGACAGTGGTTGGAGATATCAAGAGCATTGGTGGAATGATTGATGATGCCACCGTTGTCAGTAAAGTTCTGAGATCATTGTTACTAGTCTATGCAATCAGGGTTGCCGCTATTCATAAGCTAAGGTCTATCGACAAAACCAAGGCATCTTTAGACTCTATTATTGCAAAGTTGACTGCATATGAATTGAATAGCTATGATGGTAATGTTCAAAATACAGAGTTAGCCTTTAGAGCGTCTGTTTCCTCCACACCAACCATAAATGGAAAACAGGTCAGCACTAGTTATGAATCGAGGCCAAGCAGAGATATCGACGATGAGGAGATTCTGATGGAGTTTGAAGCTCTTCTTGCCAAGAGACTTCCAAAAGGCACCGAAAAATACAGAGGTAAGCTTCCTCTAAAATATGTTTCTTGTAATAAGATAGGACATATAGCTATTAACTATCCTAAGAATGACAATAAGGATAAACTGGAAAGGTTTAGAAAGTATAAAGGAGGAGGTAGGAGAAATTGTCTTGTTGCAGTGGATGAAGGTGTTACTGATGAAGAATCTGAGGATGAAGAGAATGAGGACATAGTGTTTGTAGCTGTAAAGGAAGAGGTGTTTGATCAGAAAGCCCTTGTCTATCACATTGACAACTCTAATGAGTCTATCATTGATAGCGGGTGTTCTCACCACATGACTGGTGACCAAAGAAAGTTTCTGACTCTGGAAGAATATGATGGAGGTGTTGTCTAGTTTGGAAACAATGCAACCTTTTGAGTGTTGCTCAAATGAATGACAAAGGACTTATTCTAGAGTTTAAAGGTGGGGTTTGCAAAATAATCAGAAAGAGTGGTGAACTTATTGCCATCGGTAAACAGACTAAAGAAAACCTATTTTAGCTGAATGCCAAGATTAGTCAGTTCTTGAAGGCGAAATTTGATGACAGATGGATATGGCATAAGAGACTGTGTCATATGAATTTTGATAATATTGTAAAAGCTAGTAAGATCAAGGCAGTAAGAGGATTGCCTTTATTGAACAAATCTAAGAATGCTTTATGCAGAGAATGTTAGCTTGGGAATATGTCTTCCTCAACATTCAAACGTAAGTCTTTTTCAGAAGAGAACCTACTTGATCTAGTGGACACAGATCTGTGTGGTCCGATGAAAACAAGAAGTATTCAGGGAGATCGGTATTTCATGATTCTTACCGACAACTGCTCAAGAATGATGTGGGTCACATTCTTTAAAGACAAGTCTGAGGCATTTGGAAAGTTCAAAGCTTTTAGAGCATTGTTGGAGAAGGAGAGCGGCAGAAGAATAAAATGCCTAAGAACCGATCAGGGAGGTGAATTCACTTCTGATGAATTCAACAAGTACTGTGAAGAGAATGACATCAAGAGGCACTTGTCTACCCCAAGGACACCACAAAAAAATGGCATAGCAGAAAGGAATAACAAGACTGTAGTTGAAGCGGCCAGAACTATGCTAATCCAAGGAAAGGTAGTTCACACATTTTGGAGAGAATCTATAAGCATTGTAGTCTATACTATGAACCAGGTACTCATCAAGAAAGGTAAAGACAAAACCCCCTATGAGTACTGGAACGTGAGAACTCCTAATGTGAGTTATTTTAAAGTGTTTGGCAGTAAGTGCTATATCAGGAGAGGTGAGCATCTGAGCAAGTTTGATGCTAAATGTGATAAAAGAATATTTCTAGGATATTCCACTAAAAGCAAAGCTCTCAAATTCTACAACAACAGGACTTAGAAAATTATTGAGAGTATCAATGCCAGAGTTGATGAATCCCCTTAAGAGCCTGAGGAAACCAACAACAAGCAAGTGGAAGATGAACTAGGTGTAGCCTTCTGGGAACTGATTAAGAAGGAAACAAATTGCAAACACCAGAAAGACCTCAGTGTTCCTATACTAGTAGAAGCTGCAGTAGGTGAAGAAGAAGATGAAGTGGAAGAAGAAGAAGAAGAGAAAAAGCAAGCAGAACCAGCCAAAGTCATTCCTAGGTATGTGAAACTATATCATGATCCGAAGCAGATCATAGGAGAGAAAGATGCAAGGATAATCACAAGGGGAAAGGTGAAAGAAAACTCTTGCATGATTTCAGAATTTGAGCCTAAGACTACTAGAGAAGCACTTACCGACGAAGACTGGATAAAGGAAATGGAAGAGGAGCTAGACCAGATAGAAAAGAATGCAACATGGTCCTTGGTGCCCAGATTGGAACACAAGAATGTCATAGGTACCAAATGGGTCTTCAGGAATAAGCTAAATAAAGAAGGCACAGTAGTAAGGAACAAGGAAAGACTTGTATGCAAGGGATATACTCAGGAAGAGGGAGAAGACTATGGAGAAACCTTTTCCCTAGTGGCGAGACTGGAAGGTGTCTGAATGCTACTTGCATTTGCAGCATTCAAGAGATTCAAGGTATATCAAATGGATATGAAGTCTGTAGTCTTGAATGGAATCCTAGAAGAAGAAGTGTACATTGAGCAACCTGATGGGTTTGCATTGTTAGAAGATAGTGACATGGTGTGTAGATTACAAAAGGCCCTGTATGGATTGAAACAAGCACCAGGGGCATGATATGAATATTTACACTCTCATCTTGTGAAGATAGGATTTCAGAGAACAAGTGAGGACAACAACATCTACCTAAAATTTGAAGGTGATCAGATTCTGATGTATGAAGTATTTGTAGATAACAGAATCTTCAGAGGAGATGATGAAATGAGTAATGCATTTGCAGATGAAATGAAGAGATAGTTTGAAATGTCTCTGAATGAAGAGATAAAGTTCTTCATTGGTCTACAGATTCAGCAGATGAAGAAGGGTATCTTCATTACCCAGTCCAAATATATCAAAGAGGTATTGAAGATCTTTGGCATGGAGGAGAGAAAACCGGTTGGAACACCGATGGTGACTAGCTGCAAACTGATAAAGGAGGATGATACAGTGTTGGTGGATGAGAAGGAGTACCGGTAGATGATCGGTAAGTTGCACTATGTGGTACATAGCAGACCGAATATTGCTCATGCAGTGGGCATAGTGGCCCATTTTTCAGAAGAGTCCAAGAGAATCCCACTTGGTATTAGTAAAGAGGATCCTTAGATATCTAAAAGGGACAATTGATTATGGGTATCCATATAATGGTGACTTTGATCTCAAAGTGTTTACCGATGCAGATTGGGTAGGTAATGTGGACGACTGGAAGAGAACAACCGGTGGAGCATTCTTCCTTGGTGGAAGACTAGGCTCATGGACAAGCAAGAAGAAGAGCTATATTTCCCAGTCTACAACTAAAGCAGAGTATGTGGCAGCAATTATGAACTGCACTCAGGCAATCTGGATGAAGCATGTACTAAATGGCTTCAACGTGCCTATATCTGAACCGGTGTGTATTTTCTGTGATAATACTAGTGCAATTAATATTCCCAAAAATCCGGTATTGCATGCTAGGACCAAGCATATTGAGCTCAAGTATCATTTCTTGAGAGAAAAGGTTCTGAATAAAGAGGTTGTATTAAGACATGTTTCCAGTAAGGAGCAGTTAGCAAATATATTCACTAAGCCCTTGCCAAAGACTACATTTACCTATTTGAGAGGTGAATTAGGGGTTCTGCCCCATCATGAAATACATTAAAGATGTGTGCTCCACATCAATCAGGTATTATAGTGACAAATATTACAGGATTGATGTGTTGAAGGATGCTACTCCACAGGTGGAGCATCATAGTGGAGCTTGGAAGCTTATGCCTCCACTTTGGCATTGTTGTCAAAGGGGGAGAAGATATATTGTTTGGGGAGAAGATATTGAGCATGTACACACTGACTAGTCTAGGTGGTGGTGATATTTTTAGTTGCATAGGTATAGTGTCAACCAGTATTTATTTTACTGAGCAATGATTGTTGGCATATGATGAAGTGGTGATAATGTATGTTGTCATTGATGACAATAAGTGAACAGGTATATGGTACTCAAGCAGGTGAACTGGTAAAAACCTGTATGAAGACTGGAAGTGGCTATAGTCAACCAAGATGGAGTGAACTTGTGTTACGGTTCATAGTATGACTACCGGTTGATAGTCTCAGTTCAGCCCTAGGGTTTCCGGTTTAGCTTGTGTGGTGCAACCGATGATGTTTTGTGATGAGTTAGTTAAGAACAAGGATAAGGATCAAGATGCCACATCAACTATGTGCATGTGAAGAATCTCTTTGAGGATCTTGTGCGTGAAGATGAATGCATTAAATTTCTAACTCGAGAATGTGCATTTTTCTTAGAGGTATGAGAAAAGCATGTGATGGGTTACTATTTTCTAGATGCGATGAAGATCAGACAATGCAGACTGACTTGAGATATTTTTAGATCATTTCACTCTATGCAATATGTTTGGACGGTTAGGATTGGACCGCTTGTAATTGTAAACCTAAAATGTTTAGGGTTTAGGGTTTATGCTACTGACCTAATTGTTGTCTATAAGGTCAATGATGTTTGTTATTGTTTATGTTGGAAAAAGTTGTGTTTGTGTCTCCGTGTTGAGATACTTGCCAAACCAGGGTATGGAATCTGCAGAGTGTGATTGCAGAGGAGAGGAACTAAAAAGGGTCTACCTTAGCAAGTAGTGATGTTATCAGATTGGAGCTTTACGTATTGACTTCTAACCATCTGAATAGAAGGAAAATCCCTTGACTAGGTAGCTTTAACAGGCTTGTTGCAAATCCTCTAACTAGGTGACTCAAGTTCATTGAGTTCTTTAAATCCTCTAGCGAGGTAACCTTTAACAGGGTTTATAGCCATCCCTTAACTGGGTGATCCCTAATAGGATCGGTTCCTAACAAAACCTTATTGTAAAGTCTTTAACTGGACTAGGCTTCTAATAGAGCGGACTTCAAAAGAGTTCAAAAAAATCTTGTGGGTATTCATCCCCACCACGATTTTTCCCATTTGGGTTTGCACGTGAAAATTATGTGTCATGGGCTATGTATTTTTCATGTGATGATTGAGAAGTTTTTGTTCAGTTGAATATGCATGCAAATCTAATGATGGTGGTATTACTAATGCAACTCATGCATGATCAAACTGGTAAAATAGCTATCTAGATTAGAGACTTGTTGTATGCTATTTGAAGTATTCTTGTTTAACCGGTTTAGCTGTCTGGAGTATTTCTGTTAACCGATATTTCTATAGTTAAGTACAGTGGTATAGTAAACTGGATTATCAATTTTCTAAACTGTCAGAGCATTGAAGTGAGTTTTTGTGTGTACTGATTCACCCCCCTCTCAGTACCAATTAGGATCTTAGAGATTCGTCATTATTCATCACTAATTGGATTTGGTTTTGCCTTGAGGGTGGTGAAGAAACCCTAACCGCCTGATTTTTGGAATGGTCTTTTGGCGGGAAACATGTTTATAAAGATAAAGGCAAAAGATACTTTTAGATGCTGCTACAATAGAAGAATTTTGTGCTACTACGAAGTGTGATACTTCTGCAGGTAAGAACAAATCATCCCAGGGCTTGACGAGCATTTGAGTAGTGAGTGAGAGTGAGGGAGAACCTAGTTGAAGCGTTCAACTGGTAGGAGAGAATAACCCATAGTGTTCATACCGGCAGAGTAGAAGTGAAGGAGGCTACAAAGAAGGAAGACAAAGAACATACCGAGGAAGAGTAGAGAGTAAGGTGGAGATCCAACATAGTAGAAGAAGAGGATAAGTGTACCGGTAGAGTTCATTGGCAATTAAAAAGCAGAAGAGAGCAGCAGAAGAGTGAGTCGGTTTAGCAGAGAAGGTATCTCACTGGAAAAGTAAGACATATGATAAGGTTGCAAGATTCACTTGTAACAAGATAACTACTTATGTACTTGATGTCTATATTGTGAACACTGAGTTGTAGCTCGGTGCAGGGGTTGGTGCTCCTTATGTAGATGCCCTAAAGGCAAGGGTTGTAGCTCCTTTGGGTTGTAACCCATAAATTAGGTAGGGGTTGTAGCTCCTTGGGGTGGTGCCCTAAAGTCAGGGGTTGGTGTTCCTTGGGTTGGTGCCCTAAACTTTGTAATTGTGTTTTCATTGTGAGGCTGGATTGGAGCAGTAGACTCCAGCAACATTGCTCACCGAGGTTTTTCCCATCTTGGGTTTTCCTCGTATATGCTATTGTTATGTGATGTCTCTTGTGTGATTGCATTTGTGTTGGTCTCCCCACTAACCGGTCATTCTACATTGAGGTAGATCTATGCTCACATAAGGATTAGTAAGGAGAAGATTTGAGAACCACTTATTCACCCCCTCCCGCTCTTAGTGGTGCATTGTGTCTAACAGTGCATGTAATAGTTGATAAGGACATGCATATATAAAGACAAGCACAAGTGAACTATTCTGGTGATGAAGGTGAAGAAGCTCAGTTAGACAATGAACCAGAAGAAGCATCCAAAAGAGTCCCTAATCGGTATGTGTAGATGAACCACCCTGAAGAGAAGATTTTAGGTAATAAGAGTGATGGTGTGCAGAATACGAGAAGAATTTCCTAGAATGATGAACAAGTCAATTTCTGCCTTATGACTGAATTAGAACCTAAAACATTCAATGAGGCCAACAAAATTCAAAAATGGATGGATGCCATGGAAGAAGAGTTGCATCAAATTGAGAATAATAAGCCTTGGGAATTAGTTCCTAGATCGAAAGACAAGAACAACATTGGCACCAAATGGGTCTACTGGAATAAGATGAATAAAGAAGGTAAAATTGTTAGTCATAAAGATAGACTTGTGTGCAAGGGTTACTCTCAAGTAGAGAGCATTGGTTTTGAAAAAACATTTGCACTGGTAGCTAGATTAGAAGCAATTAAAATGTTTCTAGCCTTTTTTGCCCACAAGGGTTATAAGGTATATCAAATGGATTTAAAATATGCCTTCCTCAATGGAAATTTGGAAGAATTGTACATGGAGCAACTAAAATGGTTTATGTTACATGATGATGAAACCTTTGTGTGTTGGTTGAAGAAAGCCCTGTATGGTTGAAAGCAGGCTCCTAGAGCATGGTATTCAAGGCTAGATCAGTATCTGAAGGAGGAAGGATTTAAAAAAGGGATTTCTAACATCAATTTATATATCAAGAAAGATGGAAATCACAAGATCATCATGGTTGTGTATGTAGATGACATTATGTTTGGAGGCAACAAGGACACCCTTTGCAAATAATTTGCCGATCAAATGCAGTCATAATTTGAGATGTCAATGCTTGGAGAGTTGACATACTTCCTTGGTTTGCTGATACACAACTAGATAAGGGAATATTTATCTCACAAACCAAGTATGCAAAGGAAATGTTAAAGAAGTTTCAAATGGAAGACTGCAAACTGGTGAGTACCCCTATGGTGACCGGATTCAAATTAAGCAAGAATGATAAATCAATTGTGGTGGATTATACATTGTATAGATCCATGATAGGCATCTTATTGTATCTTCTTGCTTGTAGACTGGATATAGTGCAGGCAGTGTGCATGGTGGCTAGATTTCAAGTTGGACCTAAGTAGTCACATGAATGTCGTAAGCAGAATTTTTAGGTACCTGCAAGGAACACTCAGTTATGGATTGTGGTACCCTAAACAAGTGGAATTAATATTGGAATAATATACTTGATGCTCTGCAAAAAGGATTAGAACATCTGTTTGATGGCAACACAGATTATCCTAAACAGGCATATCAAGAGAGATATTAAGCATGAAATAGAAAGCATATAAACATAGAATAAAATAGCTAATCAAGATGCTCATAGTTGCTCCTCCCTTACTCCTCTCCTCTCCAAGTCCCAAATGAGTGTAGCTCTCAGATTTTAGCACTAGCCATGGATGCCATATGGAGATTCAAGATAGTTGAATATGATAAGCAAATGCTATGCAAGTGTAGATAGTGATGCTATGAGAAAGCTCTATGCTAATGCCAGTATAACAACAATACTCTAATGCTTCCTTTTTTGCTTGAGGAGAAGGGTTCTATTTATAGAAGAAATGGGGAAATGAAGGGTTAAGATTGAGTAATCTTAACAAAGGTTAGGATTGAAAGATATTCAATCCATGTGAGACTTTCAACCCAATCCCATGTTGACAAGTGTCACCATGAGGAGGCTTGAGAGGAGAGATAAGGAGCATTAAATGCTTGAGGGGACATGATGGTTACCCTAGTCAAAGAAATAAATGCTTTGAAGAGACACATGGGTTACATGAGGGTTAAGTTAGGGGTCAAAGTCCTTAACCATGGGTGCAAGTGGAATTAACCATTAATGGTCATGTAAGAGCCATAAGTGGTTTGGAAGACTTTAGAGGTTAATTTGTTGAACACACAAAGCATTAATTGCTTTTCAAAGACTTTGAGGGCTTTGAGAAGTGACTCCAATTTGCTTAGGAATGTGACAATATTTAGGGGATGGACTAGGTTAATTAGGAAGGGTTTAGAAGAATCTAGAAGGGGTTTAGGCATGCAAGTGGATTTTGTAGGAAAGTGCAAGTGGGAGGAATTTTGGTATTTTCAATTAAAATAAAATCATTTATTTCAATTAAATGGTTTAATTTGCATTTGGATAAATATTCAAATAAATATTAATTTATTTAAATGAGAAAAAGGAAGATAAAGCATTAAAATGCTTGAAGACTTTGAGGGAAACCATTAAAAGCTTGAAGACTTTAAGGAAAACCATTAAAGTCTTAAGAAGACTTTAAGGGAAGCCATCAAGTTTGAAGACTTTAAAGCCATCAAGTTTGAAGACTTGAAGGGAAACCATTAAAGGCTTAAGAAGACTATAGAAGGAAGCCATCAAGTTTGAAGACTTTAAAGGCATCAAGTTTGAAGACTTTAAAGCCATCAAGTTTGAAGACTATAGAAGGAAGATAAAGCATTAAAATGCTTGAAGACTTTGAGGGAAACCATTAAAGGCTTGAAGACTTTAAGGAAAACCATTAAAGTCTTAAGAAGACTATAGAAGGAAGCCATCAAGTTTGAAGACTTTAAAGCCATCAAGTTTGAAGACTTTAAGGGAAACCATTAAAGGTTTCAAGTGGGTGAGGATAAAAAGGATTTTAAATAAATAACTTATTTAAAATAGTTGTGCAACTTGCTTTTGTAGGAAAATGCAAGTGGGTGGAGGATAAAGGTGATTTAAATAAATGATTTATTTAAAAGAGTTGTGCAACTTGCATTTGTAGGAAAATACAAGTGGGTAGAGATAAAGGTGATTTAAATAAATCTTAATTTATTTAAATGTGAGAGGTGGGATTTTGGGGGAATTTAAATAAATATTAATTTATTTAAATGTGAGAGAAAATTTAATTAAATAAATATGATTTATTTATTTAATTAATGGTCTGAATTTGGTTAAGTGAATTAAACCAAATAAATTGAATAATTTATTTAATTAATAGGAGAAGAGGGTTAAGATGAGTTAATTAAATATTAATTTAATTAATTATTAATTGATGGTCAAATAATCAAATAAATATTAAATATTCATTTAATTAAGTGGACAGATTTATGTGATTACATTTGCCCCTCTTTGAGACAGTGCTGTTTTATTGCGTCATTTCAAAGAAAGAAAAATAGTTGTGAAGAAATATGCCCCATAAATGTAAATTTAATGGGTGGTATGCCCCCTCGAGAGATGGGCCGATTTTTTTATTTTTTTTTGAAAAATCGGGCGATCTCTCGAAAAAGAATGAAAAGTGGAGGGGAGGTAGAATAGAAGAAATTAGAACTAATGATGAAATAATGGGAGAAAATGGAGTGAATATGAAGAAACAACAAGCCAACGAGTACCCTGAGGTCATGCAAGAGATACATAGCAGATGTAGTGTGGGGTTTGGATTGATGCTATACAATTGATCAAAATTGGTTGGACAATCTGGTGCAATCGATTTAATTGCCCCGGTCATGTCAAAGCATGACAGTTGATGTCAGTTGGTCGCTTGGACATGATAAAGTCTAAGTAAGTGAATCAAAGTGACCTAATGTGACTTAGACAATTGATATAATTGCCTGATGAAGTCAAGGTATATGAAGCAAAATACTCATTGAGACGAAGACAATTGATGTAATTGTCCGTTGGATTGTGTTTGATTGGTTGATCAATTGATAGTATGTGTGTGTGATGGATGGTTGTGGGGAATCATGGCAGTCCCGTTGAGACTAGGTCATTATGATAAATGTCTGATGTAGTCTAGGATTACCATGATCGATTACCTGTTGAGACCTGAAGATACTTGATCAGAGTATCTGTTGATAGTCTAGGTGTGAAGAAGTCGATGTATCTATGTAGACAGAGTAACTAGCTTAATTTTGTGGATGAGTGAGGATGGGAAGCGATGAAGGGATTAGGATGATGTTGATGATCAAGATAGGGAGGGTGAGGGGGGATTCGATGTTAGATAGAAGATATTGAGGACTAGGACCGAGTCCTATGGAAGAAGATGAGTAAAATAGAGTATGCATTATTATGACTATGTATGCATGATATGCAGCTATTATGAATGTATGGATGGGTGGAATGCAATGAAATGCAATATATATAGATGAGATGAGATGACGATCCATAGTGCTTTATTTTTCATCATTGAGCTTTAAAATGTTGTAAGAAAATACAAGCAACTTGACATAATGATTCAAGATGACCTGAGTATTCCTTACATGGATTTTGATATAGCAAGTTAATACAAGCAACTTGATATAATGGATCAAGTTGACCAGAGTATTGCTTGTGAAACAGACAAGGATTATCTCCTTTCATGCATGACTTGGATCATCCTCCTTGATCTTAGGTTGATCATATCCTGAGACAAGTGCATACCGTAATAAGAGATAAAACCTTTATCTAGTTTGGATGAGGTAGGAGGAACCAAAGAAACAGAATTGTACCTGCAAACAAACAATATATACATAAAGAATAAAGAATATGGATCCTTGGTAATGGTTCATGCTCATATGGTCGAGGTGCCCCAGAACTTCATCGGAAATAATGCGCAAACAATACACTGACTATGAAAAAGTGGGATGCAAGATGCATGAAGTACTATCTTTGATTACAGATCAAATAACAAGCCATGGTTAGATGGATGGATGTGTGTATGTATGAATGTGATCGCAACGAGCCTGAAAGATTCTAGAGCCATTATCTTTACGAGTGACACCTGTTTGCCAGGTTTTCACCATCGCACTTACCCAAGGTGCCACCGGAGTGGTTGTTCACTGTTTGGATGCATGATTTTTTTGATTTTTTATTTATTTATTTATTTTTTTGTATTTCTTCAGGACATTTTTCTGAATGTTTTTGGTATTTTCTGGTATGCAGGGGAGCCTGATGCTCTATACAACTTAGGTATAAAACCATTTGAGGTGCATGCTATTGATTGGATCTGCAAGCGGTTCTCCTTCTGAAGTAGCCAACTGATATGCCCCGGACCCAAATACAGTAGTGACAACATATGGGCCTAGCCAGTTTGATTCAAACTTGCCCTGATGTTCTCTGTTTGGTTGGTTGCAAGGATTCTCTCAGAGAACAAGATCACCTACCTCAAATGTACGAGATCTAACTCGGTGATTGTAGCTTCTACTCATGCGCTGCTGATAGGCTTTGAGATGGTTGTATGCAGCTTGTCGCTTCTCATCAAGTAACTCTAAGTCCTACAGACGGGATACTCTATAGGCTTCATCATCAATGAGATTATGCAAGGAAACCCGTAGTGATGGTATCTCGACCTCAATAGGCAAGATAGCTTCTGCACCATAGACCAATGAATAAGGAGTTGCACCTGTAGGGGTTTGAATGCTAGTTCGATATGCCCATAGTGCTGGATTTAGTTGAACATGCCAATCACAACCGACATCATTGACTGTCTTCTTTAGGATCCTCAATATGTTTTTATTGGATGTTTCGGCCTGACCATTGCCTTGTGGGTAATAGGGAGTGGAAAAGCGGTGTTGGATATGAAATTTCTCACAAAGTTCGCGGACATCCTGATTTTTGAAAGGAAGACCATTATCTGTGATGATGGACATGGGCACACCATACTGACACATGATGTAGTTGAGGATGAATGAGGCGATCTGCTTGCCAGTGACTTGGGTAAGTGGAACAGCTTCGATCCACTTTGTGAAATATTCGGTGGTGATAATAATGAATTTATGGCCATTGGATGAAGATGGATGAATCTTACCCACAAGGTCAAGGCCCCATTGACAGAAAGGCCATGGTGTCATGATTGGTTGCAGTTCCTGGGCCGGTGCATGTATCAGGTCGCCGTGAACTTGACATTTCTTGCATTTTCTGACAAAGTAGTAGGAATCCTTTTCCATAGATGGCCAATAATATCCAGTTCGCATCAGTTTCTTGGCTAGTGATGGACCACTTGAGTGAGTCCCGCAAATTCCTTCATGTACCTCTTCCAAAGCCTTTGTTATCTCATCTTGTTCCAGACATCGAAGGAGAGTACCATCAAGACCGCGTCGGTATAGGGTTTCGGCAATAATGGTATATCGAGTAGTTTGGCAAATGAAGGTTTTACGTTGGTTATTTGATTGGTTGGGAGGAAGGGTGTGATCGCGGAGATAGGTGTAGGACTCACCATACCATGGGGATTCAGAACCGACAAGGTGACATATCATCTCAGATTCAGGGATATCATAAGCGGGGATCCAAAGCTGTTCTACCAAGAACTTGTAGTGTGTTGAATTTTGTGGAAGATCTAGGAGAGATGCGATGGTAGCCATAGCGTTAGCAGCTCGATTTTGATCTCTTGGTATCTGCTCAAAAGTGATAGTAGTAAATGATGTCTTTAGAGTGTCCAACATTTGCTTATATGGCATGAGTTTATCATCTTTGGTCTGATATTCATTTATTGCTTGTCGAATGACTAGTTGGGAATCGCCATATACTTGCAGTTCTTGTAATTTCCATTGTACGGCTAACCTGAGTCCTGTGATCAAGGCCTCATACTCTGCTATGTTGTTTGTGCATGGAAATGTGAGCCTGTAAGACTTCGGGATGCTATCACCCTTAGGTGTGATAAACAGAATGCCTGCCCCCGAGCCGTGCCTAGTGTATGAACCATCAAAATATAGTTTCCATGGTTGTGCTATTGTGATCATGAATATCTCTTCATCTGGAAAATTGGAAATGAGAGGATGATCGCCTATGAGTGGTGCATCGGCCAACTGATCTGCAATAACTTGACCTTTGATAGCTTTACGGTCCACATACTCAATGTCAAATTCACTTAGAATCATCACCCATTTGGCCAAGCGGCCTGTCAATGCTGCTTTGTTAAGTAAATACTTGAGTGGATCAATCTTTGCAATGAGTTGTACTTTGTGTGTTAACAGATAGTGCCTCAGTCTAGTGGCTGCTAAGATTACTGCTAAGCAAGCTTGCTCAATAGGTGTGTAATTGAGTTCATAGCTCACCAGTGTGCGAGAGATGTAGTAAACAGCACACTCTTTTCCTTCTGCATTATGTTGTGCCAGTAGTACACCCAATGCTATACTGGTTGCTAAGATATAGAGTAACAACAATCTACTTGGATCTAGTGGGATCAACAATGGTGGTTTCATGAGATAGTCTTTAAGTGTCTAAAATGCTTGCTAGCATCGGGCATCCCACTGAAAGCGGATGTTTTTGTGTAGCAAGTGTATGAATGGGTGACACTTATCAGCCAATTGTGCAATGAATCTTCGGATGGATTGAAGTCGTCCTTGTAATGTCCTTAGCTGACTGATATTCTTTGGAGGTGGCATGTCCATGATTGCTTTTACCTTTGCTGGGTCGACCTCAATACCTTTGCTTGAGACAATGTATCCTAGAAGCTTCCCGGAGGTCACTCCAAAGACACATTTCTTTGGGTTGAGTCGAACATGGTATTGTTCCAGTCTATCAAAGATTTTATCTAAGATGTGGAGATGCCCTTCTCTGGTGAGTGATTTTGCTAGTAAGTCATCCACATAATCTTCCATCATAGTATGCATCATGTCATGGAAGATGGTGGTCATTTCTCTTTGATAGGTTGCTCCTGCATTCTTGAGACCGAAAGGCATCACATTCCAGCAATATGTGCCCCATGGACAGGTGAACGCTGTCTTATGTTGATCTTCTGGTGCGATCTTTATCTGATTGTATCCTGAAAAGCCATCCATGAGTGAAAGCATGGCATGTCCGGCTGTCAGATCCACTATGATATCGATATTGGGTAGGGGGAAGTCATCCTTAGGACAGGCCTTATTCAGATCTCTAAAGTTAGTACAAATGCGGATGCCCCCTTTTGGTTTGCCGACAGGCACAATATTGGAGATCCATTCTGCATAATCAATTGGTCTAATGAAACCAACATCTAGGAGTTTCTTGAGTTCTGTTTTAACTAGTACTGCAATCTGAGGATGCATCTTACGAAGCTTCTGCTTGACAGGTTTGGCTCCTTTTGCTACGGTGGGGTGATGCATGACTAAATCAGGATCAAGCCCAGGCATGTCTGCATATGACCATGCAAAGTTGATCTGATGCTTCTGGAAGAACTCTATAAACTTAGGCTATTCCTCTGGAGTGAGAAGAGATGCTAGATGTATGAGATGAGGATTTTTAGGAGTCCCCACATTGTATTCTTTGGTTTCCTCGATGAGAATCGTTGATCGTTCCTGTTGTGCATTAGGAGGGAGAATGTCAACCCTTCATCCTCAGGCGCCTCAGAGAGGTTTTCACCATTGGATATGCTCTTTCTTTTTACTTTTATCAGATCAAACAGTGCCACAATGTGGTTTTCACTGGAAGATCCATGTTTTATTGTTATATTTTTGCAGCTGAAAGGTTTGGCATCCGCCCCAAAGTATGCTGCATTATTAAGTTCGATGGCGAATCTAGCTTTGTGATCCTCACTTGGTAGGTTATCCCTTAATTTCAAAAAGTCAATGATGGCCTCATCGTTTTGGAAGAAGTCAAGGCATGGGGGATTTGGTTGGTTCCATTCAATGAGTTCAGGGTGGATAATGGGCATTAATTCATCAATTAGGTTAAGTGTGTTAGATGTATCAGTGAGGGTTAAGACGTTATGGTGAAGGTCGTTAATGGTACTCTCCCTGTCAGAATCAGGCGTAGGATGAGACGTAGGGTCTGTGGAAGATGTTTCCAGTTCAGGAACCCAAGTGGTCTTTATCTGTGCTTCTCCATAAGAAAGGATGTCTTTGCATGGCGGAGGTAGTGGTGCATCTTCCTCATCTGAAGTGTTAAACTGTATAGAATCAAATTCCCACTCATGTGAGTCAGTCTCTGAGTCACTTTCCAGCATCCGATTACTATACCATACTGGGATGTCTTTTGAGTTAAATACTATAGGTGTGCTTGGTTGATGTACCTTTGTAGTGATCGGTGCTGTAGGAAGGTCGATGGGGATAAAAGAATATGGTACAGGGAGTATCGGCAGTGTTGACTCAGTGGCTTCTGCTGGAACTGCTGGTGCCATAGATGCTGCTGCGGGTTCTGATACAGTTGCTACTGCTAATGGTGTCGCTGATGAGACTACTAGTTCACTTGGTGGGATGATTGGTATTGTAGATGGTTGTGTTGGGGTTGTGAGCCTCGATGGAGCAGTCGGGATGGTGCTTGAGGCTGCTTTAATGATGAAAGGTGTCCTTTTTGCAGTAGGTTGACTTAATGGTTTGCTGGGTTTTCCTTTGAATCTGAGTTTAGGAAAGATTTTTTTCTCAAAGCCTAGGCCTGTATTACCTTTGGGCTTTAATTCTGGTAGCAGAGGTTCATGTCATCCTTGTTTGCAATATCCCAAAGCACTCTGACCATCATATCCCATTCGTTGCATAATGAGGAGACCTTTGCCATACTGATCCGTAGGAAGTTTAACTTGTGGTAGATCAGTGGTGATGGGATCTTTATAGATCCATTTTGCTAAGTCCTCATCTTGGGTTTCTTCTTCTTGACTCTTTCCAAGGATGAAAGGTGTCAAAGCACATGCAGGTGTGATTAGTGGTTGCTGGAGTAACTGCTGTGGTTTACCATGTGTTCTAGGAGAAGTGGGCATCTGTCCCACACAAAAGAGTTGACTCAAGTTGTATTCCCCGGGACCTTCCTCTGCTATTTTCATCTTAAGCTTTTCTTGCTTTGGTATAGTGGTGTTCGAACTGGCAAGAGAGGCTGGCCTTATATATGATGTGGAGGAAATGGCTTCTTTATTATTAGGAACAGTAATCTCTGGTTGATGGCTGATATTATGGCAAAATGCAAAGGGGTTTGCATCGCCCAGAATTGTGATCTCTACACCGTTATGTGGGAACTTGATACATTGATGGTAGGTAGATGGAACGGCTTGCATGGCATGTATCCAAGGTCTCCCTAATAATAGATTGTATGGCAGAGGAAGGTCTAGAATCTGACAAATGATGTGCTTTACCATAGGGCCCACGCGGATTGGTAGTACCACAGCTCCTTTGGATGAACGCTCTGCATCGTCATAGACTTTGATTGTGATTTTCTTACGAGGATCCACTGATTCTACTGCATAGCCCAATGCTGTGACCAACTGTAGTGTACAAATGTTCAGGTCTGCTCCATTATCGATCAAGACTCGCTTGATCCTGTGTTGGTTGATAAAGCCTTCAATGTGTAGCAAAGCGTTATGAGGTTGCTGGAAGGAAGAGTTGTCACTTTTGGAAAAAGTGAGACAAGGTGATGACTTTAGACTTCCAACCATTGCTTGAAATTGGTCTGTATTCAGGTTTGCAGGGACTGACACCTCTTGGAGTGCTTGATCCAAGATAGTTTTATGAGATGGCGATAGATGCAAAAGCTCTAAAATGGATATAAGCGTAGGGGTTTTGTCTAATTGTTCCACAAGATTGTACTGCTTTGGGATGGAGGTGGTGCCTTGTGGAGCTACCTTTATGGTGACTTTGCCGCGACGCGTAACAACATTGCAATTTGAGTTGGGATTTTTGAAGGTTATAGTTGCAACTTGTTCATTGGCATCATACAGATGATTTACAGTGTAATTATACGCAGCCTGTGTATAATCAGTGGTATCAGTGCCTCGCCTAGAAGTGGAAGGACCCCTTTGATCTTGTGATGGAAGTGGATTTTTGAACATCAGATGATCATTATTTGTTGTTTTTGGGTCATGTCCTTCAATTTCAATTTCTCCTTGATCAATAAGATCCTGAATGAGATCTTTCAATAGGTGACAATTACTTGTCTTGTGCCCTCTTCCTTGATGGAATTCACAATGTTCAGTATCTCTCCACCATGCTAGTTTGACTTGAGGCTCATAGTTTGATAGTTTAGGTAGAGTGACCAAATTTTGAGAAATGAGTTGTCGCAATACTGTTTCAATGGGTTCCCCTAAGGGAGTGTATGTGCGTTTCTATTTTTCCTGACGAGGTCTAGGTTCATCGTGAGATGTGATGCGACCTTGATTAGAAGTAACATTTGTGTTGTTTTGAGGTGGAGGATTTTGTCTTGCAAACCAAACCACAGGTTGTGCATTTTGGATAGTCCGGGCATCCACAACCCCATCGTTGACGATATTCTTGTTTTTATTCCAGAAGCTTGGTTTATCACTATTGAAGCGCAGGCGAGGACCATCTTTTGGTTCATTAAAGATTTTGATGAGTCCTTTCTTGATGAGTGCCCGTTCACATTTTAAACCCTTGGTGATCATATCATTAAAAGAGTCTGTGTCTTTGACATCCAGGTGAAATTCCATTTCTTCGTTTAAGTTGGAAATGAATATTTCCACTATTTCTCATTCAGGTAACTGAAGAGAACGTCTGCTAGACATTTGGCACCATCGTTGCAGGAATACTGAGAATAGTTCACCTAGTTTTTGTTTGGTGTTGCACAGATTAGCCATGGTGATGTCATGTTCAATGTTATGAGAGTAATGAGTGAGGAATTTTTGGATAAGTTCCTCAAATGTTCTAATGCCACCTGGTAGTCGGGAAAACCATGATGTGGTTGTTCCTCCCAAGCTTTGGGGAAAAAGGCGCATTAGGTATGTGTCTTCATATGCTACTTCAAGACAAGCAGAATGAAATTCTCGAACATGATCGTGGGGATCCCCCTTTCCTCTATATTTTTCAAATTTGGGTGTTTCGAATCCTCATGGAAATGGTGGCATGTAAAGATTTCTATCAAAAGGATAGGGACATATGTCATTGAGTGAGAATTGGTTAGTCTTGACACCGCTATGAAGCTGTTGGGCGAGATTCTCGACTTGTTGCCGCAACATCTCCATTTCATTTGGAGGAGGAGGTGGTGGGTTACCTCGAGGAATGTTATATCTGATGGGATCTCTACCTCTTTCCTCTTCATGGCGACTTTGTCTTTCTGATGCTTTTCTTAATTGGGCAAGATCAAAGTCAGAGGGGAGTTTTGCTCCTTCTTGAGCGAGTCTTAAGAAGTGAGCATCCGCATTGCTCCTGAGTATTTCATCAAAAAGTCTGTTAAAGAGAGGGTTATGCTGAGCCCTTTCTATTGTTGTAGGAGTGGGAGTACTTGGGTTTTCGTCATCTGCATTTCCTCCAAGTGCTTCTTGAAATTCATTGAGATTTTCCTCTTCTTCTTCTTCCCTTTCTATTTCTTGTTGCCTGGACTGTGATCGGGTTTGGGCCATTTTGTTTATAAGCTTTTTGTTGAAGTTGTGTGAAAATGATGATGAGTTTTTGTTGAAATGAGATATTGATGGTTGGTGAATTGTGTTGCACGTGGATCTCTAGCACCTTTAAGGTGGATGTAACCGAAATTCCTTCTTTGAATTGCTTGTTTGTTTGATAAGTTTTGATGTGATAAGGTGTAGAGAAATCCGAGATGTGTTACAGATTTAACTACCTAGTAATGAGAGGATTCACTCATGAACTAGTTTTAACCTGTGTAGATGTGTCTCTTAGGATGAGCTTATCCTAGATGTAGAAACAATCTAAAAAGTGATGTGATGTGTTTGATTTCAAGCAATATCTAAAAGAGAACTTGGGACAAGAACCTCTTAATGTTTTGAGAGTTGGGATGGATTGATGATGAAGTGATGATGTATGAGTGAGATGATGGATGAAAATGTTTTCAACTTCAATAAAAACTTTGTGTTACAAATGGGACAAACTCTATCTCTTCCCTTTCGGGTGTTGGTGGTATTTCTCGAGCTGTGTTGTATGTGATACAAACATTTGGGAAGAAGTTGGGATTAATCTTTCCTCCTTGGTTTTTGTGATAACTCAGAGCTCTATATTGCATAAAAGCTCTGTAGTTCAATGATTCGGAATCAAATTCGTTTGTTTTTCCTTGAAGGTAGAGACGCATGTGATGCAGAAAGACTCTATGTGAGACAAAGATTTGTCTATTTATATAGAAGAATTTCCTCCTTTTGATCAAAGCCTTTGAGCTCAATGGTCTTCTTTTCAAGTTGATATTCTGATGACGCTTCTTCTTTCGCAAGATGTGAAGAATGGTCATAAAATTTGACTTTTTGTTGTTTGTACCTTGTTTTTGATGTTTTTGGTTGTTTTGACAGATGTTTGGTTGGATGAATACTTTGTTTTTGGGAAGTGATTTTTTGATTTTTCTTTGACAAGAAAACAAAGCAAGCACACAAACACAAGAATGTTGCCTAAAAGGCACAAATGAGTATGGGTCTAGATCAACCCAATCCTTGGACTTGTATATGACCCTTCCTTTAGATGTATTTTAAGGTGTATTTCCAAAGCCTGAAGTCGGCTCAATTTGTACTTGGTCTTTAAAACGAACACACTTCAAACACTTTTTATCCCTAAGGTCAAATGGCCAGTTGTGATAAATTTAGCCCACATCTTGATATTTCTTCGACTTTGGTACTACATACCTTATGAATCCCAGTGTGGCAGGTAAGGATGTGATATACTAAGTCTTGCGCGAGCATAACAAATAGATGATCCCTATGATGGGGGAGTCACCACTTTTATCAAGCCACCAATGACTTTTCAAAAAGCTATGTTTCTACTCAAGGAAATATGTATGGTGAGTATCTTGGGAGCAAAACCATCTATGCTCTTGCACTAAATTATATCGCAAATATCCTCAATCAATAGAACGGGCGGGCTACTACTTAAAGGTGTTTAGTCATGTTCGATGTTTTTGGACATAAGTTCATTCTGCAGTGACTCACTTAAGAGCCTTGTAACTGGTGATGGGGCCCATTTGTCCTTTCGGTCAGTTACACTGTAGGAACAGCTATACCCAAGGCTACAGCTTTTGCTCTCACCTGATTTCTATAGCGGCTCGAAGGATTTACCACGCGAGGTCGTTCCCAAGAGTGATGTGTCTCTTGGCAGGCCTCTCTTAAAAAGATAAAATTTTGAGTGTTACTAACACTTTTCTCTTGCACCTAGGACCACGAAAGCCAAGGGAGAGGATAGTGTGTGTTAGAAGTAGGACCACTTGACCAACTCTTTGCACAAGTGTGCCAAGCACAAAAAACACTTGTTCTTTTTAATCTGTCATTGCAATGTGATCTAACTATTTGGAGATGTTGCTCCAACAGTCATGGTGTTTTTTTTAACTTCAAAGGCAAAATATTTTGTAAACTAGGAACTTTGAAATCCTAGTCAACTAAATTGAAAACACGTCTTGCTTGAAGTAGAATTGTTTTTGAGCTTGAAGGAAAAATGACTTGTTCTTTTTAGATCGCCCAAAACAAAGTGTTGATTGTAAATTTCTTTTAAGTTGATGCAAGAAAATAAATTTTGTTTTGTTGATTTTAAGCACCAAAATGAAGTTTGTTTCCTAACTTACAAGAAATAAAGTTGTTTTGTATAAGTTTGTGGTTCTTTTTACCTTGGAACAATGAAATTATTTTTAAGAGCCCCAAACAAATGTGTGATTCTTTTTTTAAAAGCCCAAATTTGAAATGTTAAGTTAATTTTAAACCAAAATAAAAAGTGAATTCATTTTTAAAAACAAGTTAGTAAAAAATATAAATCTACTTTTTAATCTAATTTAAATCTGCACAAAAGAGAAAAATAGTTAGTAAAATCCGCCTATTTGGTGGGCTTCTACAAGCCTAATTTTATTTTTTTTGTTTTTTTTGTTTTTTTGGTTACAAGGTGATTTGTACAACGTTCTGTTACAATAGCACTAGTCTGCTTTTGAACAGAGGTGCTATTTAACACAAACGCACTAAAAGAAAGGGAAAGATAGAGAAGGCAAAAACACTGAAATAGGGTGAATAGCACCAAAATAATGTCAAACGCGCCAAAACAGTGTCAAAAGCGCAACCTGTGTGACATTTTCAACATTCAAACATGTTATTGGTTAAAAAAAAAAGTTGATCTTTTTGGTGTTTGGATTCACGTCGGGTTCACCAAATGATGCTCTGCAAAAAGGATTAGAAAATCTGTTTGATGGCAACACAGATTATCCTAAATAGGCATATCAAGAGAGATATTAAGCATGAAATAGAAAGCATATAAACATAGAATAAAATAGCTAATCAAGATGCTCATAGTTGCTCCTCCCTTATTCCTCTCCTCTCCAAGTCCCAAATGAGTGTAGCTCTCAGCTTTTAGCACTAGCCATGGATGCCATATGGAGATTCAAGATAGTTGAATATGATAAGCAAATGCTCTGCAAGTGTAGATAGTGATGCTATGAGAAAGCTATATGCTAATGCCAGTATAACAACAATACTCTAATGCTTCCTTTTTTGCTTGAGGAGAAGGGTTCTATTTATAGAAGAAATGGGGAAATGAAGGGTTAAGATTGAGTAATCTTAACAAAGGTTAGGATTGAAAGATATTCAATCCATGTGAGACTTTCAACCCAATCCCATGTTGACAAGTGTCACCATGAGGAGGCTTGAGAGGAGAGATAAGGAGCATTAAATGCTTGAGGGGACATGATGGTTACCCTAGTCAAAGAAATAAATGCTTTGAAGAGACACATGGGTTACATGAGGGTTAAGTTAGGGGTCAAAGTCCTTAACCATGGGTGCAAGTGGGATTAACCATTAATGGTCATGTAAGAGCCATAAGTGGTTTGGAAGACTTTAGAGGTTAATTTGTTGAACACACAAAGCATTAATTGCTTTTCAAAGACTTTGAGGGCTTTGAGAAGTGACTCCAATTTGCTTAGGAATGTGACAATATTTAGGGGATGGATTAGGTTAATTAGGAAGGGTTTAGAAGAATCTAGAAGGGGTTTAGGCATGCAAGTGGATTTTGTAGGAAAGTGCAAGTGGGAGGAATTTTGGTATTTTCAATTAAAATAAAATCATTTATTTCAATTAAATGGTGTAATTTGCATTTGGATAAATATTCAAATAAATATTAATTTATTTAAATGAGAAAAAGGAAGATAAAGCATTAAAATGCTTGAAGACTTTGAGGGAAACCATTAAAGGCTTGAAGACTTTAAGGAAAACCATTAAAGTCTTAAGAAGACTTTAAGGGAAGCCATTAAGTTTGAAGACTTGAAAGCCATCAAGTTTGAAGACTTTAAGGGAAACCATTAAAGGTTTCAAGTGGGTGAGGATAAATAGGATTTTAAATAAATAATTTATTTAAAATAGTTGTGTAACTTGCTTTTGTGGGAAAATGCAAGTGGGTGGAGGATAGTGGTGATTTAAATAAATGATTTATTTAAAATAGTTGTGCAACTTGCATTTGTAGGAAAATACAAGTGGGTAGAGGATAAAGGTGATTTAAATAAATGTTAATTTATTTAAATGTGAGAGGTGGGATTTTGGGGGAATTTAAATAAATATTAATTTATTTAAATGTGAGAGAAAATTTAATTAAATAAATATGATTTATTTATTTAATTAATGGTCTAAATTTGGTTAAGTGAATTAAATCAAATAAATTCAATAATTTATTTAATTAATAGGAGAAGAGGGTTAAGTGAATTAATTAAATATTAATTTAATTAATTATTAATTGATGGTCAAATAATCAAATAAATATTAAATATTCATTTAATTAAGTGGACAGATTTATGTGATTACAATACTGATGCTGATTGGGAAGGTTGCATTGATGACCGGAAGAGCACAAGTGGTGATGCATTTTTCCTAGGTGGCTGACTGGTCTCATGGCATAGCAAGAAGCAGGATTCAATCTCCCTATCAACTGTTGAAGTAGAATACATTGGTGCTGCTACATGATTCTCTTAGGTACTTTGGATGAAGAAAACCCTCAAGGACATACAGGTGGACATATTTGTTCCTATTTCCATCCAGTGTGATAATTCAAGTTCCATCAACATATCAAAGAACCTGATGATGCATTCAAGGACAAAACATATAGCCATCAAGTATCATTTTCTTAGAGAGAAGGTTGAAGGACATGAAGTAAAGATGGGATATGTCCCTATAGGAGAGCAAGTGGAAAACATCTTCACCAAACCATTGCCGGTAAGCACTTTTGAGTACTTAAGACACAAGTTGGGAGTTATGGTACCTGCCTCACGTACTTAGGTTTGTTAGAAGATATATGGTTCAGGGGTATTTCATAACAATATTTATCTCTTGAACCACATGTTGATCTTTTATCATTATGTCAAAGGGGGAAAAATCTACCTGTGTGAAGTTTTGTAGGAAGTTGACATCAATGCCAAAGGGGGATATTGTTGGCATTATTGGTATTAAGTTGTCATTGATGTCAACTGGTTTGGCATGGTCATCGGTGAGTAAGAAGTGGTGTCCAGTATGGGAGAAGTAAGACATGATCATATTAGTCCATATGTGTGTAAGTAGATAGAAGGAAGGTTACCAGTACACATGAAATGCATCATCTACTAGGAAAGTAGGACCACCGACAAGGAAAAGAAAGCAAGCAAAAGAAGAACTGAAGGATGTAAACCAGTGCACTCAAAGAAGTTTAATGTTGTTGGTAAATGGACTGAATAGTAGGACCAACATGTTTGATGAAAGGCCAAGTTGATCCATCAACATAAAAGAGGTCTGCAGGTAGGAAGGCCCATTGATGAAGTTAGGTTATGTCGATAGTCAATCTTGGCTGGTGAAAGATGTCAAACTGACATAGAAAACTAAGCATAGATGGATGTCAACAAGGATGACAGGTGGAAGCCAGGTGGTGGTCATGCAAAGGTTAGTGAAGTGTTCATTGATGTAACAGTCAGCAAGAAAGTCAACTTTTATGAAGAACCCACAAATCATGGAAGGATGGTAGAAGGTTGCGGCATGAGGAAGACAAGGTGGCAAACAATTGAATTGATCCTGCAAGAAGATCTAATCTTCATACCCATTTCCAAAAGGAAACATCTGATGCCAAACAATTGAACACATGAGAAATGCAGAAAAGCATAGTGCAAACATCCAAATATAGAAAACACACATTGGAATACGAAGCATTGGTGGTGTTGATCGATGACATGCATATCATCTCTCTAGAAAAGAATATTAGATCAAACCTAATATGGATCAAGTTGGTGAAGGAAAAACCTAACACAACATTGTTTGAATGTTATTTTGGTAGGGACCCTAGAAGATAAATATGTGATCTCGAGACTAGAATTGATTGATGCTTGATGTGAAGAGTTAGAGAGAAGAGAGCCTGAGAAAGGGGAAAGATTGTCTACCTTAGAGTTTATTCTAAGAAATTTGTAGTGTGAGTTACCAGGCGAATCGGTGAGAGGGTCTAACAGGTAGAGACAGAGTAACCAACAAATTGTTGCAGTTCTAACATTCAAACAAACCAATGGGTAGTGATTGGTTAAGAAGGCATCAAAGAGTGACACAGTGAAGTGTCAGGCTGAGGGAGAGAGAAGAGAGACTGGGAGTAACCAATGAGTGATCAGAGAGAGTAATCTGATAACTGGTAGTGTGAGAACTAGTGAAGAAGAGGAAGTTGTTAACCGATAGAAATCCATTGATCACGTATTGTAGAACTCATTTGCAACTAGGTGCTATAATTGTATCAAAATTGTATTTCATTATACAACACTGAGTTGGAGCTTGGTTCTCCTTATGTTGGTGCCCTAAATCAGTAGGGGTTGGTGCTCCTTGGGTCAGTGCCTTAAATCATTGTAATCCATTATTTCATTGTGAGGTTGGATTGGAGCAATAGACTCCAACAACATTTCTTACTGAGGTTTTTCCCATACTAGGTTCTCCTCATACATCTGTTGTTGTGGGTTATGCATTTGTGTGTTTGCCTTTTTCTGATATCTACTCTTATCTTACTGGTTTGTTGGTTTAGTGTCTAGTTTGATAACCAGTATTGCAAGCTTGGTTTAAAAACAAAGGAATTTAAAGGACCATTGATTCACCCCCCTCTTAGTGGTACATTGTGTTCAACAAGTTTGATGCTAGATGTGATGAAGGAATTTTTCTTGGTTATTCTACTAGAAGTAAGGCCTATCGGTGTTATGATAAAATATTGAGAAAGATAGTTGAAAGTAATAATGTGAAGGTTTTTGAAGGTAATGTTGTTGGTATTTTGGTATGGTTTTGTCATTGACGTTAACACCTACTGAAAACTAGCACATTGGAGATCCAGCAACATTCATCGGCAAGCAAGTAACTATTGCATAGTTACTGGTATATGGTTCAACGACAGGATATAATGTTCACCGGCACTTGGAATGATATGGAAGACACTTGGTAATGTCGAAGACATCATGTGGACACTTTTCTTTGAAGAATCAATCATTGATATATTCATATTTGCATATTTGCTTTTACCGACAAATAGGTCCAGGGTTATCTAGGGTTACACCGGTAGGTTTATCTTTTCAAGATCAACATGGCATACTACGGAGATGATTTATTATTGTTGTAAATGCATTAAGCCGACATGTTTAATCAATTATTGCATCAGATATTATATTGAATGTAAAATGTTTTTATTGGAATATCTTGTAGAGCCAACCTACTAAAATTGGTCTTAGGGTATGGTATAAATGTAAGATCTTATTTGTAAGATCAAATGTGGAATGCGAAAAAGAATTGTGTGAAAGTATAGCAATTTATTGTTAACACTATCTACCGGCACATTTAACTGGTTTACCAGTACTAAGCACTAAGTTGGTTAATTGGTTTTTGATTTAAATTTATCAAACAACTGATTCACCCCCCCCCCCCCCTCTTAGTTGTCTCTGGGACCTAACAATTGGTATCAGAGCTTAGTCCTCTTTTTGCAGAAGTTTAACAACTTGAGAAGATCCAATGTCTACTAATTATTTCAGGAAGGACAGTCCTAAACTTGATGGAACCAACTATGGGATATGGAAGATCAGGATGGAGACACATCTGAATTGCATCGGTAAAGACATCTAGGAAGTTACGAAGAATGGTTATACTGCTGTTGTAGCTAGTCAGACTGCTCCAACTACCTTAGCTAAAGATGAAGAGAATGATTGTAAAGCAAGAGAAGCACTTTTGAGCGCATTATCAGATCAACAAATCATGAGATTATCGGATAGGTCTACTGTTAAAGCTATTTGGGATCATTTGGAAACACTAAATGAAGGAGATTCCACAGTCAAGATTGCAAAACTTGAAAGCTTTCGAGTTAGGTATGAACATCTGAAAATGGAAGAAGATGAAAGGATTTCTGCTTTTATTAAAAGAGTAAATGAAATTGTTTTGGGTATTAATTGTTGTGGAGGAAACTTGAGTGAGGATGAAATTGTTTCAAAAATCTTAAGAGGTTTGCCATCGGCATATAAAATGAAGGTTACTACTATAAATAAGTTGAGAACAATGCCTAATACATCAGTAACTAGGGATACATTGATTGGAAAACTTGCAGCCTTTGAAATTGAGGAATTTGGTCCTGTTGCTACTATAAAGACTGATTTGGCCTTTAAAGCATCAACATCAGCTGCTCCATCATTTGACAAATCAGATTGGAAAGCCTTTTATGCAAGAGAACTTGAAGAAACCAGGAAGGAGAATGAAAAGCTTGAAGAACTTGGAGCACTATTTGTAAGAAAAATGCCAAAAGGTCCAATTGGAAATAAGTATGAAGGTAAAGCACCCTTTAAATGTTTCAACTGCAATAAGATTGGTCATATGGCTTCAAGATTCCCTGATAGACATGCTAGACTAAGAGAAGAAGCTAGAAGAACATACAATCCTAATCTTGAATATCAAAGATACAAATTTAAGAAGAACAAAGACAAATCTTGTTACATTGTTGATGAAGGTGTGACTGATGATTCTGATGATGATCCAGTAGATAATGGATGGGTTTTTGTTGCTATAAAAGAAGATCAACCGGCACCTACTGCTCAACTGGTAGAACAAGCCCTAGCAGCTAAAGTTGAAGTAAAGGATGAATGGATCATTGACTCAGGATGCTCACATCATATGATAGGAGACAAAGGTAAATTCTTAAACTTTCAAGAATACAATCGAAGTTTAGAAAGATTTGGAGATGACAAAGGTTGTTCAATCAAAGCTAAGGGTTCAATATCTCTTGATGGTAAGCATAACACTGACAATGTCTACTATGTTGAAGGATTAAAGCATAATCTTTTAAGTGTTGGTCAATTAGTTGAGAAGGGATTTCAGCTACAATTTAAAAATGGAAAATGCAAAATCATGAATAAAATTGGTTTGGAAATTGCAACCGGTAATCAGACTAGAGGTAATATCTTTCATTTGAATAACAGTGAAAAGGCATGCTTGATTGTACATATAGATGAAAGTTGGTTATGGCATAAGAGACTATGTCATGTAAACTTTGATTGCATGGTAAAAATCAGTACTTCTAAGGCAGTTAGAGATCTACCTAAAATTGTGAAACCTCAGAATACAATTTGTAAGGAATGTCAATTTGGAAAACAAGTTAGAGCTAGTTTCAAAAGTATTCTAGAAAAATCCAATAATGCTCTTGATTTAATTCAGACTGATTTATGTGGTCCATCTAGAACTAAAAGCTTACAAGGTGATAGATATTTCATGCTAATTATTGTTGATTATTCTAGAATGTGTTGGGTTACTTTTCTCAGAGAAAAATCAGAAGCACTTGGAAAGTTCAAACTGTTCAAAGCAATGGTTGAGAATGAAACCGGTAAGAAAATCAAATGTTTAAGATTAGATCAAGGAGGAGAATTCACATCTAAGGACTTTAATACATTCTGTGAACTGAATGGAATCAGAAGACAGTTATCAACACCTCACACACCATAGCAGAATGGAGTTGTTGAAAGGAAAAACAAAACTATGTTAGATGCAACAAGCAGTATGTTATCAGAAGCAAATCTACCACATGTGTATTGGAGAGAAGTAGTTAGCACAGTTGTCTATACATTCAACAAAGTTCACATGAAAGGTGAAATCGGTAAGACCCCTCATAAACTATGGTTTGGTAATACTCCTACTCTTAAGTATTTCAGAATTTTTGGAAGTAAATGTTATATTAGAAGAGATGAGTATATTGGCAAATTTGATCCTAGAAGTGATGAAGGAATATTTAATGGTTATTCATCTAAGAGCAAGGCATATAGATGTTTTAATAAGAGATTGTAGAAAATTGTTGAGAGTACAAATGTAAAGATTGATGAACAATTTAGAGGAACTTCAAGGTATATAGACTCTAAACCGGCAATAGAAATTGTGACAAATGAACCTACACTGAATCCATCGGTACAGAATGAAGATCCAGTTACCCCGGTATCATCAGAGGATTCCACAGTAATTGAAGAACAACAACAAACTAAGACACCCCAGTATGTAAGATTGAATCATTCTGAAGATCAGATTATTGGAAACAAATTTAAAGGAGTTATGACAAGAGGAAGATTGGCAAATGAAGAGGTATGTCTTATTTCTCAAATTGAACCATCATATATCAATGAGGCATGTGAAGATAAATTTTGGATTAAAGCTATGGAAGAAGAATTAGGACAAATTGAGAAAAATAATACTTCGACATTAGTTCCCCGGCCTAAAGATAAAAATGTAATTGGAACCAAATGGGTATTTAGAAACAAACTTAATGAAGATGGTGAGGTTGTTAGAAATAAAGAAAGACTAGTGTGTAAGGGATATTCTCATAAAGAAGGAGTTGATTACAATGAAACCTTTACACCGGTAGCCAGAATTGAGGCAGCCAAATTATTCTTGGCTTTTGCAGCTCACAAGGACTACAAAGTTTATCAAATGGCTATTAAATGTGCATTTTTTAATGGAAATCTTGAAGAGGAAGTATATATTGAACAACCTAATGGATTTTATTTGACAGATGACAATGATATGGTTTGCAGGTTAAGAAAAGCTCTGTATGGATTAAAACAAGCCCCAAGAGCTTGGTATGCAAGGTTGGATAAGTATCTTTTAAAGATTGGTTTTACTAAAGGAAATGTAGATAGCAATTTATATTACAAAATAACTAATGATGACATCTTGATTATTGAAGTATTTGTTGATGATATAATCTTTGGAGGAGAAGATGGATTACGTAAGGAATTTTCTATTAAAATGTAGCAAGAATTTGAAATGTCTATGATTGGAGAAATAAAATTCTTTTTAGGATTGCAGATTTCACAGACTGATAAAGGTATATTTTTGAGTCAATCCAAGTACTTGAAAGAATTACTAAAGAAATTTGGAATGGAGAACTCTAAACTAGTAAGCACACCTATGACTACAAATGATAAATTATCTCAAAGGGATGAATCTACACCTGTTAATCCAACTAGATACAAATCTATTATTGGAGGTTTACTGTATTTGACACAAACCAGGCCTAATATTATGATTGCAGTATGTATTGTTTTTAGATTTCAAAGTAATCCTAGGGAAAATCATGAATCAACAGTAAAAAGGATTTTCCGGTACTTACAAGGCACTGCAAATCTTGGATTATGGTATCCTAGAGATGAAAATTTTGACCTATGTGTATACACAGATGCAAATTGGGCAGGAGATGTGGATGATAGAAAAAGCACCACTGGAGGAGCATTCTTTCTTGGAAAAAGATTAGTTTCTTGGTTGAGTAAGAAACAGAGTTGTACATCTTTATCAACAACAGAATCAGAATATGTTGCAGCAGCAACTAACTGTACACAGGTACTATGGCTTAAGCAAATGTTGAAAGACATAAAGGTAAAATGCAAGGAACCTATTACTATATATTGTGATAACACTGTAGCAATTTATATATCCAAGAATCTGGTATTACATTCTAAAACAAAACACATTTCTATCAAACTAAATTTTCTAAGGGAAAAAGTTGAAGAAAAAGAGATAAAACTGGTTTATGTGAATACTAAAGAACAGCTTGCAGATATTCTCACAAAACCTTTTCCTAAGGAGACTTTTGAATATCTCAGAGATCAGCTTGGAGTCATACCACCACCAGTAGAGACTTAGACAGTTGATGATTGTCATCAACTGACAGAATTGAAAGACAAATCTTTTACTCTAGTCTTTGATGAGGAAGCTACTTCTCAGGGGGAGTAGTTGGTATATTGAATGAGTTGTTATTTTGTGATAAGTTCTTTTTATATTTGGTTTTGTATTGCTTGGGCACTTGATGTCATAGGGGGAGAGATATCTATGGAAAAACACATTATCTTTTTGAGGAGAGATTGGTATTGAAAATAAATCTTTGGATAAAAACATGTTGCTCCCTGGGGGAGAGATTGTTGTTTAGGAGATTGTTGGTTTTTGGTATTTGGCATTTCTGTTTTGGCACTTTGATGGTTTTTCCATCTTGTGTTGCCATCAATGCCAAAGGGGGAGATTGTTGGTATTTTGGTATGGTTTTGTCATTGATGTCAACACCTACTGAAAACTAGCACTTTGGAGATCCAGCAACATTCACTGGCAAGCAAGTAACTATTGCACAGTTACTAGTATATGGTTCACCGACACTTGGAAAGATATAGAAGATACTTGGTAATGTCGAAGAAATCATGTGGAAACTTTTCTTTGAAGAATCAATCATTGATATATTCATATTTGCATATTTGCTTTTACCGACAAATAGGTCCAGGGTTATCTAGGGTTACACCGACAGGTTTATCTTTTCTAGATCAGCATGACACGCTATGGAGATGATTTATTATTGTTGTAAATGCATTAAGCCGACATGTTTAATCGGTTATTGCATCAGATATTATATTGTATGTAAAATGTTTTTATTTTAATATCTTGTAGAGCCAACCTAAAATATGGTCTTAGGGTATGGTATAAATGTAAGATCTTATTTGTAAGATCAAATGTGGAATGCGGAAAAGAATTGTGTGAAGGTATAGCAATTCATTATTAACACTGTCTACCGACACACTTAACTGGTTTACCGGTATTAAGCACTGAGTTGGTTAATTGATCTTTGGTTTAAATTTATCAAACAACTGATTCAACCCCCCCCCCCCCCCTTCTTAGTTGTCTCTAGGACCTAACAAATGTAAGACAGGCCAGAGCTTACGAATATGATTTGATGATCATGATGCTAGTTCAAATAAAGGAAAACAAGTGCAGACCCAAAGTCAAGTTCAGATTGATCTGGAAAAACCAGAGAATGGAGAGAACGGTGCAAATGCTTATGCAGAAGAAAGAGTTCAAGAGCCTGAAATTAAAGAAAATCCTAAAACTCCTAGGTATGTGAGGTTGAATCATTTTGAAAATTAGATTACTGGTGATAAGAATAAATGTGTGATGACTAGGAGAAGACTTGTTGAAGAAATTTGTTTGATTTCTAAGATTGAACCTAAAAATGTTGATGAAGCATGTAAAGATGAAAATTGGATTAAAGCTATGGAAGAAGAACTCTATCAGATTGAGAAAAATGATACATTGATTCTTGTTCCTACACCTAAGGATAAAAATGTATTTGGAACTAAAATGGGTATTCGTGAATAAGTTGAATGAACAGGGTGAAGTTGTTTGAAATAAAGCTAGAATTGTTTGTAAAGGTTATTCACAGATGGAAGGAATTGATTATTAGGAGACTTTTCCTCCAGTAGCTAGAATTGAAGCTGTTAGATTATTTCTTGCCTATGCTGCTCACAAAGATTTCAAGGTTTATTAAATGAATGTA
This sequence comes from Cryptomeria japonica, assembly GCF_030272615.1. Lineage (NCBI taxonomy): Eukaryota > Viridiplantae > Streptophyta > Pinopsida > Cupressales > Cupressaceae > Cryptomeria > Cryptomeria japonica. Next base: position 660,821,119 of record NC_081408.1, on the reverse strand, counting down.
AAATTGTCCTTTCTTAATGTTGAGTTGGAAGAATAAGTCTACATTGAGCAACCAGAAGGATTTCAGCTGACAGATGAAAAGGGCATGGTTTCCCAATTGAAGAAAGCATTATATGGATTGAAGCAAGCCCCTAGATCCTGGTATGCCAGATTGGATAAGTATTTGATGAATCTTTGATTCAATAAAGGTACTGCAGACAGTAATTTTTATTTCAAGATTGATCAGATTAACATTTTGATTGTTGAAGTTCTTGTTGATGACATTATCTTTAGAGGAAATGACTGCCTATGTAAGAAAATTGCTAAATAAATGCAGAAAGAATTTGAGATGTCTATGATTGGTGAAATGAAATTCTTTCTGGGATTGTAAATTACTCAGTTGCATAAAGGTATTTTCATATATCAGTCTACACATGTTAAGGAATTGTTGAATAAATTTGGTTTTGCGGACTCTAAACTAGTTGGTACACCTATGGTATTTTGATGTAAGTTGACATGATGATTATCCGAAATATAATCAGACCAGATATAGATCTATGATTGGTGGATTGTTGTATATGAATCAGACTAGACTTGATATAATGAATGTTGTATGTCATGTTACTAGATTTCAAGTTGATCCTAAGGAATATCATGTTACTTTAATAAAAAGGATGTTCAGATATTTTTAAGGAACAGTTGATTTTAGTTTGTGGTATCCTAAGAATGATGACTTTACTTTGAGTATTTTTTATAGATGTTGATTGGGCAAGTGATGTTGATGACTGGAAGAGTACTACTAGTGGTGCATTCTTTTTGGGTAAGAAGTTGGTCTCTTGGGCAAACAAGAAGTAGAATGCTATTTGCTTAGCTAATGCAGAGGCTAAATACATTGCTGCATCTAGCAATTGTACTTAGGTATTTTGGATGAAGCAGATGTTGAAGGATATAGGAGTTATTTATGATGAGCCTATTTCTATATACTGTGATAATTCGAGTGCTATCAATATTTCAAAGAACCTAGTGTTGCATTCCAAAACAAATCATACATCAATCAAGTTTCATTTCTTGAGAGAGAAGGTGAATGTGAAAGAAGTCAAATTGGAGTATGTATCTACAAAGGAACAGATTGTAGACATCTTTACGAAGCCTTTGCCTAAAGATACTTTTGAGTATCTCAAAGAGAAGATAGGGGCGATTTCCCCTTCTCATGACAACTAAGATGCATGGATTTGCATTAGTCCGGTGAACTTCATAGAGATATCTTGTGATCCAGATTGATGAGTGAGGATGCTACTCAGGGGGAGTAGTTAATGTTAGCATTTAGTGGTTCATATGTACATATTTGTGGGGAGAGAATCTTGATTCTTGAGCCTTTTTCATTGATGTCAAAGGGGGAGAGAAGCATGTGAAAAAATCTATGGGAGAGGAGCATTTTGAGATTTGTGATTTGGGTTGTTTGGCTAAGATGGAGTTGATCCTTGTGATTTTGAGGGAGACTGTTGTGAGTTGATTAATTTTTCACATTCATATGTTGTGATCAATGCAAAAGGGGGATATTGTTGGATATTGCTAAGAAGTTTGCAAGAATAGTGTGTTGTCATTGATGTCAACATATTATTATGTGTATTTTAGTGTTGCAGTTTGGTTGGTTGAGTTGGTTTATCCTAGCTCCTGCAAATGAATTGATGTAGTTTAATGAGTTTTGAGATACTTATCTTTAGTTGATTTAGTAGAAGTTTCAGAGCTCCGCATGTTGATTGGATTGAGTTATGAGATCTGGCATTGAGGATGTTATTGAGGTGTTCGTGTTATTCGATATTCTGGTTTATGGTTCGTATTCCTCCAAAATTGTAATATCCTTAGTTGCAAATGCATGGGATGTATGTTGGACGTTGATGTGTATCCTCAGTTCAATTGGTTCATGATTTTGAAATTCACAAGTGAATCTTTCAAGTTGATAGTTAGATTATGTTGATGTTCTTGAGCTTTGGTAGAGAGATGATGATGATTCTAGTGATCTGAGTTGTTGCAGTTGTTGTGGTGCAATTCACGTTAATTGTTAATGTTTCTAGATCATGTTCTAAGTGTATTAGTCATCCACATTAATTATTGTATGCGTTATTAAATATTTTCTTTATTCGGTGATGTTCTTCATGTTATGCGACATTCTTGTTATTGTAGCATGTTGCAGATGATCAAGGCATAATTGTTGGAGATGTTTCATATTTGTGGTGGTTGTTTTGGTCTAGACTATGTCTTAGGCGACATTATTTTGGTCCACATTTATTGTTGTAGCGTGTGAGGTTATTATTTTGATATTTGTGTTAAGGGTTAAGTAAACCTATATTTCATGGGTTGATGACTTGTATAAATAAATTTTATAATCATTGTGAGGTATCATGCTATGTGTGAATATTATATCAACCATTCAATAGCAGGGAAGTTGTGCGAAGTTGTGTAAAGTAGTGTGTTGCAGAGAAGATTTTACAATGAGCTTAATCAGAACTCTACTCAAGCATATGGAGATGTTATTTTCATAATTCATGTAATCTAGATTGGTGTCTAAATGCTTTTGTAAGTCAGTGAGAGTTCCTATAAGGCAGTACGCCTTCCCTAAGGGTTTTAACCTTTCTTGGTTACTTGTTAGAGTAGTGAGCTCTAGGCATTGTGTCTGAATACACATGCATTCCCCATTGTAATAGTTCATTTACTCCTAACAGGGTATTATCTTATTGTGGGTAGGTTCCCACTGTGGTATTCCCCTTAACTAGGTTTTCCATGCCTTAACTAGGTTTTCCACGCCAAAAATCTTGGTGTTATGTGTGTTATTGATGTGGTGTTGTTTCTTGCTTTAATTGTTAATTATCAGATTTGATTTGTGATTTAAGTTGTAGTAAGTTTTCGTGCAAACTGATTCACCCCCCCTCTTAGTTTTTTGTATTGTTGCCAACAATCGGTATCAAAACTAGATCCTCTAGAAGAAGCTTGACTGCTTGAGAATATCCGGGATGACAACTTTTTCTTTTGAGAAGTATAGTTTGAGATTTGATGGAACAAACTACACTATCTGGAAAAGTCAGATGTAATGTCATTTGAGATACACTAGAGATGAGTACTCGAAGAATACTAGAAATATATATAATATTCCTCAAAATGGTACTACTACTCCAGATGAGATAAAGGAATCAAAATTCAATATTAGAGCTAAGGAAACATTGTTGAGTGCCTTGTCAGATTCTAAAATGACTAAATGTGTTGGACTTAAATACTGCTCATTAAATATGGATAAAATTGGAGATAGTGCATGAAGCTAATATTCATGTGAATATTGCTAAGTTGCAGAGCTTGAAGGGAAAATATGAGAACTAGAAGATGAGCAAAGATGAGAACATTACTTTTATGCAGAAAGTGAATGAGCTTGTGTTTGAAATCAGATGTGCTGGTAGAGTATTAGACGAATCTGAGCTTGTTGCTTTTAAAATGAGTGAGTTTGGAGACTCTCTTCCTAAGACTAAATCTCCATTCAAAGCTACTATTTTTGAGAAGTAGAAATATGATCTGGGAGAAGTATCTAGATATAAGAAAGAGATGGAAGATGAAGAAAGACACCTTGAGGAGCTTGAAGCACGTATTAACAGAAAATTGCCTAAAGGTGCCGGTAAATATGAAGGAAAGTTACCTCTTAAATATTTTTCATGTAATAAGATAGGACATTTTACATCAATGTGTTTGGAAAGAGATATAAATCCTAAGAAGCCATTTAAGTTATATAAGCCTAAATATCAAAAGAAGTGTTATTATGTTGTTGATGAAGGTGTGACAGATGATGAGTCAGATAAGTGAAATTTAGGAGATGAATTTGTTTTCATCGCTATCAAGGAAGATGATCCTGTAAGTACATATTCTACAAGTTGTATTAATGAGGAGAAAGATTTAGCTGCTAAAGTTGAGGAGAAAGATGAATGGGTAATTGATAGTGGTCACTCTCATCATATGAGAGGTGATAAGAGTAAATTTGTAAATTTGGAAAAATATGATGGTGGTATTGTAAGATTTGGTGACAACAAAGCTTGTGTAATCCATGGTAGATATTCTATTTCTCTTTATGGTAATCACAATACTGATGATGTCTTGTATGTAGAAGGTTTAAAGAATATTCTTTTGAGTGTTGGTCAGATGGTTGACAAGGGATATAACTTGCAATTCTAGAATGGAAAATGTGAGATTTGAGTAGCTCCAAAACTGAGATTGCATTAGGTAGAAATACTAAAGGTAATGTCCTTTAGTTGAATGCTGGTGGTTAAATTTTTTTGATTGCTCAAACATTAATGAAAGTTGGTTATGGCATAGAAGAATGTGTCATGTAGATTTTGATTGCATTTTTAAGATAAGTTATACTCAAGAAGTGAGAGATCTAGCTAAGTGAATAATGCCTTCTAATTTGGTATGTAAGGAATGTCAATTAGGGAAGCAGACAAGAGTTACTTATAAGAGAAAATGGTATAATTCTAATGGATTGTTGGATCTTGTGCATACTGATCTGTGTGGTCCTTCTAGAGTGAGAATCTTGTAGGATGATAGGTATTTCATGTTGTTGATTGATGATTATTCAAGAATGAAGTGGGTTACCTTCTTAAGGGAGAAGTCTGAAGCATTGGAGAAGTTCAATATTTTCAAAGATAGGGTTGAAATTGAGATCGGATTGAAGTTGAAGTGTCTGAGATTTGACAAAGGTGGAGAATTCACTTCTGATAAGTTTAAAGCATTTTGTGAAGAGCATGGTGTTAACAGACAATTATCTAATCTTAGGACATCACAACAAAATGGTGTTGTAGAGAGAAATAATAGAACAGTTTAAGAAGCTGCTAGAACCATGATGATTGAAGGAAATGTTCTGCATATGTATTGGAGAGAAGCTCTAAGTACTGCAGTATACACTCTTAACTGAGTAATTGTCAAAGGTGATACTAGTAAGACTCCTTATGAGTTATAGTTTGATCATGCTCCTATTGTTAGATATTTAAAAAAAATTGGAATTAGATGTTATATCAAAAGAGATCAGGAGCTTGGAAAGTTTGATGCTAGATGTGATGAAGGAAATTTTATTGGTTATTCTACTAGAAGTAAGGCCTACCAGTGTTATAATAAAAGATTGAGATAGATAGTTGAAAGTACTAATGTGAATTTTGATGAAGGTAATGTAAGACAGACTAGATCTTGCGAATATGATTCTGATGATTACGATGTCGATTCAGATAAAGGAGAACAAGTGTAGACCCAAAGTCAAGTTCAAATTGATCTCAAAAAATTAGAGAATGGAGAGAATGATAACTCAATGATGAGCAAATAGTACCAAATTAGTACTGAGAGGGGGGGGTGAATCAGTACAGGCAAAAAAATAGCCTTAAACCGGTTTGACAGCAAACACTTCAAAAGACTAGCAGATAGAGATACCGGTTTAAAACAGAGTGCAACTGGTAAAGCTAAGAATGTCTGAGACAAGCATTAACTGGTTACTCACTTAGCTTTTCCCTCAACTCGAGACTATACTACCATTTCACCCTTATGCATAAACAAGTGATTTATCATCAGATCATAATAATATCTAGTTCAACATGTTTTATTGACAAGCATAAAACACAAAACCATCATATGCTTGACAAACAATAGCAAAACATCACAAGATAAAAGCATCACACATGACACACATAATTTTTCATGTGGAAACCCAACTGGGAAAAACCATGGTGAGGATGAATACCCACAAGCTATTTTTGAACTCTTTGGAAGTCCGCTCTGTTAGGAGCCTTGTCCAGTTAGAGACATTACAATAGGTTCTTCTAGGAACCGATCCTATTAGAGATCACTCGATTAAGGGATGGCTACAATACCCAGTTAAGGGTTAAACCCTGTTAAAGGTTACCTTGTTAGAGGATTTCAAGAACTCAATAGCTAAAGGACTTCAAACTCAGTAGCTTAGAGTTACTCTGTTAAAGGATTTATAGCAAGCCGGTTAAGGCTACCCTGTTAATGGATTTTCCAACTGTTGAGGTGGTTAGAGATTAATAGGTATTACAATGATCTGGTAACAACACTCAATACTAATGCAGATCTGCTTAAGCTCCTCTTTACCTTCTACACTTACACTCTACAGGTATCGCTTCTCTCCTTTTGGTCTGGCGAGAATCACATATCCCTTCTCTTGGATACTCACACACAACTTTTGCCAACAACCCTAGAAAGAGTCACAACATCAACCTTATAGAAAATAGTTAGGTCGGTAGCATAAAACCTAAACCCTAAACCCTAAAAGTTAAGGAATTCAAACGGTTCAATCCTGAGCATTGACCATACTGCATTAATCTCCATCGCTCATTTTCTACCGTTTTCATGGTGGCTGATAACCCATCACATGTTATCACCATTTTACAGTCTTCTCATATTCTTGAGGTAGATAGGCAAGATCTTCTTCATGCATAATCCTTCATGCACACAAGACTTATGTGGCAACATGATCTTGTTCTTTGTTATCATGCTAACTCATCACACAAAATCACTGGTTGAGCCACACAGGCTCGAAGTAGCTCAACCAGAAACCCTAAAGTTGAGACTACCAACCGGTAGTCATATAGCACTTCCATGTGCCAGTTCCCATAACCATATGCCGGTTCACCTTGAACAAGCACACCGCTTCACTTTGGCACAAATGCCGGTTCACAAGTGTTATACCGGTTCTCACATATGCCGGTTCAGACCTCTGCAACATATTGACATCAATGACAACATACAATGTCATTATGTCCTCATACCGGTTCACATAATGCCAACAATCTCCCCCTTTGGCATTGATGGCAATATATAAAGATATCTCTCCACTTCACATCTTCTCCCCCAATTTCTACAGATATCTTCTCCGCTTCACATCTTCTCCCCCTTAGACAACAATGCCAAAGTGGAGGCACAAGCTTCCCTATTCCATTATGCTGCTCCCCCTGAGGAGTAGCATCCTTCAACACATCAATCCAAAATAAATTTGACTATGTAATACCTGACTGATGTGGAGCATATGCTTTTAGTTCACCTCGTGAAGGGGCAGTACCCCTAATTCACCTCTTAAGTATGTAAATGTAGTCTTTGGGAGAGGCTTGGTGAATATGTCTGCTAACTACTCCTTACTGGAAACATGCTCCAATGCAATCTCTTTGTTCTGAACCTTTTCCCTCAAGAAATGATACTTAAGCTCAAAGTGCTTGGTTCTAGAATGTAAAACTGGATTCTTGGAGATATTAATTGCACTAGTATTGTCATAAAATATACTTACTGGTTCAGATATAGGAAGTTTGAAGCCATTCAATACATGCTTCATCCAAATTGTCTAAGTGCAGTTCATGAAAGTTGCAACATACTCCACTTCCACTATAGTATGAGAGATACAACTCAGCTTTTTACTCATCCAGTAGACCAGTCTACCACCAAGGAAGAATGCACCACTGGTTGTGCTCTTCCGGTCATCTACATTACTAGCCCAATCAACATCTGTGAACACTTTCAAGTTGAAATCCTTGCTATATGGATACCATAGTCCATAGTCAAGAGTTCCCTTCAGATACCTAAGAATCCACTTGACTGCAACCAAGTGGGATTCTCTTGGACTTTTCTAGAACCTTGCAGTAATGCCAACTGCATGTGCAATATCCGGTCTACTATGAACTACATAATGCAATTTACCAATCATTGATCAGTATTCCTTCTCATCAACCAATGTTGAGTCATCCTCTTTGGATAGTTTACAATTGGTCACCATCGTTGTACCAACTAGTTTTCTATCTTCCTTGCCAAAGGTCTTCAACACCTCTTTGACATACTTGAACTGAGTGGTAAAGATTCCATCTCTCATTTGCTGGATCTGCAGTCCAATGAAGAACTTAATCTCCCCTATGAGTGACATCTCAAACTCTTTCTTCATCTCATTTGCAAACTCATGACTCATCTTGTCATCTCCACGAAAGAATGTCATCAACAAATACCTCATAGATTAGGATCTGATCTCCTTCAGACTTCAAGTAGATATTGCTATCTTCACTTGTTCTCTCAAATCCAATCTTCACAAGATGGGAATGCAGGCATTCATACCATGCTCTAGGTGCTTGCTTTAGACCATATAAGGCTTTATGTAGCCTACACACCATGTCACTGTCTTCAGATAGGGAAAACCCATCCGGTTGCTCTATATACACCTCCTCTTCAAGTACACCATTTAGAAATGCAGATTTTACATCCATTTGATATACTTTGAAGTCTTTAAACGCTGCATATGCTAGAAGCATATGAACTCCTTCCAATCTGGCTATAGGAGCAAAGGTTTCATCATAGTCTTCTCCTTCTTCTTGGGCATATCCTTTGCACACTAGTCTGGCTTTGTTTCTAATCACTGTGCCATCCTCATTCAGCTTATTTCTGAAGACCCATTTGGTACCAATGACATTTTTGTGCTCTGGTCTGGGTACCAAGGACCATGTACCATTTTTCTCTATCTAATCAAGTTCCTCTTCCATTGCCTTGATCCAGTCTTCATCCTTATGTGCCTCTTTGAATGATTTAGGCTCGAATTCAGAGATCATGCATGAGTTTTCTCTGACCTTTCTTCTTTTAAGGATTCCTACATCCTTATCTCCTATGATCTGCTTAGGATCATGATTCAGCTTGACATACTGAGGAATGGTTTTGATAGATTCCTCTTGCTTTTCTTCTCCATCCTCATCTCCATCAGTATCAGCATCTACATCTACCGCTGTAGGAACACAGTTACTGGTACTCGGTTGATTGACAACTGGTTCCCAGAAGGTTGCAACCGGTTCACTTACCGCTTGCTCATTACCAGTTTCCTCAGTTTTCTCAGAGGTTTCATCAACTCTTACATTGATGCTTTCCGCAATTCTCTGAGTCCTGTTGTTGAAAAACTTGAGAGCTTTTCTCTTGGTGTAATATCCTAGGAATATTCTCTTATCACATTTCACATCAAATTTTCTCAAGTGTTCACTTCTCTTGATGTAACATTTGCTACCAAACATTCTAAAGTAGCTAACCACAAGTGTCTTACTGGTCTAATACTCATAAGGAGTTTTATCCTTACCTTTCTTGATGAGTACTCGGTTCATTGTGTAGACTGTAGTGCTCACCACTTCTCTCCAAAAGGTGTGAGCTACCTTTCCTTGAATCAACATGGTTCTAGCTGCTTCAACCACAGTCTGGTTATTCCTCTCTGCTAGGCCATTTTGTTGTGGAGTCCAGGGGGCAGACAATTGCCTCTTGATGCCATGTTCTTCACAGTACTTGTTGAATTCACCAGAAGTGAATTCCCCTCCTTGATCAGTTCTCATGCACTTGATCCTTTTACCACTTTCCTTCTCCACTAATGCTTTGAAAGCTTTAAACTTTACAAAGGCTTCAGACTTGTCTTTCAAGAATGTGACCCACATCATTCTTGAGCAGTCATTGGTGAGAATCATGAAGTACCTATCACCCTGCACACTTCTAGTTTTCATAGGACCACACAAATCAATATGCACAAGATCAAGCAAGTTGTCAGTAGTGAAAGATTTACCTTTAAAGGTTGAGGAAGACATTTTCCTCAATTGACACTCTCTGGACAAGGTATTATCCAGTTTTCTTAACACCGGCAACCCTCTAGCTACCTTGATCTTACTGGCCTTTATAATGTTATCAAAGTTTACATGGCAGAGTCTCCTATGCCATATCCAACTATCATCAAATTTAGCCATAAGACATGTACTTATATTTGCATTCAGATGAAATAGGTTACCTTTGGTCTGCATGCCGGTGGCCACCAATTCACCATCTTTTCCTTTGATTCTGCAAACTCCATTCTTGAATTCCAAAGTGAGGCCACTGTCATTCAGCTGGGAAACACTCAGAAGGTTGTGTCTGAGACCATCAACCCAGTACACATTGTCAGTACTACTCTTTCCATTTAGAGAGATGGACCCTCTGCCTCTGACCATGCATGGTGCATCATTGCCAAAGTGAACCACACCACCATCATACTTCTCCAAGGATAGAAACTTGCTCTGGTCACCAGTCATATGGTGAGAATAGCCAATGTCAATGATCCACTCATCGGAATTATCAAACCAAGAGACAAGATCCTTCTTGTCTGACATATCTTCTTTGACAACAACAAACACAATATCTTCATTTTCTTCATCCTCTGATTCTTCATCTATGGCACCTTCATCAACTGCCACAAAATAGTTTCTTCGGTTTCCTCCTTTGAATTTCTTGAACCTTTCCGGTTTGTCCTTGTTGTCGCCATTAGGACAGTTTACAGCAATATGTCGAATCTGGTTACAAGAAAAGCATTTCAAAGGTAGCTTACCTTTGTATTTGTCGGTTCCCTTGAGAAGTTTCCTGGCAAGAAGAGCTTCAAATGCCATCAAAATCTCATCATCATCCATTTCTCTACTCTGTCTTGGTTCACCACTAGTGCTAGCTTCTTTTCCTTTTCTGGATGGTATAGTAGAAGCTTTAAAAGCTGATTTAGTCTATTGAACACTGCCATCAAAACTATTTAGCTCATAGGCTATCAACTTTGCTATGATGGAGTCCAAGGATACCTTAGTCTTGTCTATTGATCTCAGCTCCTGAATAGAAACAACCCGTATTGCATAGACTGACAATAGGGTTCTAAGGACTTTGCTTACCACAGTGGAATCTTCTATTTTACCACCTGCACTCTTGATATCTCCAACAATGGTTTTGATTCTTATTCCATACTGTTGAATGGTCTCACCTTCAACCATCCGCATATCTTCAAACTTCCCTCTCAGGCTTTCTTCCTTAGCCTGTTTTACATGTTCATCACTACCATAGATATTTTCAAGAGCATCACATACCTCTTTGGGATTTACCTTATCCTGAATATCAATAAACTCACTATCAGATAAACTACTAATTAGGGACTCCATGACTTGCCCATTTTCTTGTATCTCTCTCTTTTGGTCATCGGTGAGAGTACCGGTAGGGGCAACATAGACATTCTCAACATAGCTCCAGTGTTGAGCACCTATGCTTCTGATGAATATCCTCATCCTGTCTTTCCATGTACTGAAATTTTCCCTGTTAAACTTTGGACCTTCCCTCTTCATCATATGACTGGGATCTTTACCTCAAGCAGTTAAGCTTATAACATAGAGGACCTGGAGGACACTCTAATACCAATTGATAACTCAATGATGAGAAAATAGTTCCAAACCGGTACTGAGAGGGGGGGGTGAATCGGTACAGGCAAAAAAATAGTGTTAAACCGGTTTGACAACAAACACTTCAAAAGATTGATAGACAAAGATACCAGTTTGAAACAAAGTGCAACCAGTAAAGCTAAGAGTGACTGAGACAAGCATTAACTGGTTACTCACTTAGCTTTTCCCTCAACTTGAGACTACACTACCATTTCACCCTTATGCATAAACAAGTGATCTATCATCAGATTATAATAACAGCTAGTTCAACATGTTTTATTGATAGGCATAAAACACAGAACCATCATATGCTTGACAAACAATAGCAAAGCATCACAAGATAAAAGCATCACACATGACACATATGTTTTCACGTGGAAACCCAACTGGGAAAAACCACGGTGGGGATGAATACCCACAAGCTATTTTTGAACTCTTTGGAAGTCTTCTCTGTTAGGAGCCTTGTCCGGTTAGAGACATTACAATAGGTTCTACTAGGAACCGATCCTGTTAGAGATCACCCGGTTAAGGGATGGCTACAATACCCAGTTGAGGGTTAAACCCTGTTAAAGGTTACCTTGCTAGAGGATTTCAAGAACTCAATAGCTAAAAGACTTAAAACTCAGTTACTTAGAGTTACCCTGTTAAAGGATTTACAACAAGCCGGTTAAGGCTACCCTGTTAAGGGATTTTCCAACTGTTGAGGTGGTTAGAGATCAACAGGTATTACAATGATCTGGTAACAACACTCAATGCTAATGCAGATCAGCTTAAGCTCCTCTTTACCTTCTTCACTTACACTTTGCAGGTATCACTTCTCTGCTTTTCATCTGGCAAGAATCACGTATCCCTTCTCTTGGATACTCACACACAACTTTTTCCAACAACCCTAGAAAGAGTCACAACATCGACCTTATAGAAAATAGTTAGGTCAATAGCATAAACCCTAAAGGTTAAGGAATTCAAATGGTTCAATCCTGACCATTGAGCATACTGCATTAATCTCCATCATTCTTTTTCCATCATTTTCATGGCGGCTAATAACCCATCACACGTTATCACCATTTTACAGTCTTCTCATATTCCCAAGGTAGATAGGCAAGATCTTCTTCATGCACGATCCTTCATGCACACAAAGCTTACATGGCAATACGATCTAATTCTTTGTTATCACGCTAACTCATCGCATAAAGTCACTGGTTGAGCCACACAGGCTTGAAGCACTTCAACTAGAAACCCTAAAGTTGAGACTACCAACCGGTAGTCATACATCACTTCCATGTGCTGGTTCACCTTGAACAAGCACACCGCTTCACTTTGGCACAAATGCTGGTTCACAGGTGTTATACCGGTTCTCACATATGCCGATTCACACCTCTGTAACATATTGACATCAATGACAACATACAATGTCATTATGTCCTCATACTAGTTCACATAATGCCAACAAAGAAAGGTGCAAATGCTTGTGTAGAAGAAAGAGTTCAAGAGTGAAATTCAAGAAAATCCTAAAACTCCTAGTTATGTGAGGTTGAATCATCTATAAAATCAGATTATTGGTGGTAAGAATAAAGGTGTGATGACTAGGAGAAGACTTGTTGAAGAAATTTATTTGATTTATAAGATTAAACCTAAAATGTTGATGAAGCATGTAAAGATGAAAATTGGATTAAATCTATGGAAGAAGAATTGAATTAGATTGAAAAAAAATGATACATGGATTCTTGTTCCTAGAGCTAAGGATAAAAATGTAGTTGGAACTAAATGGGTATTCTAGAATAAGTGGAATGAATAGGGTGAAGTTGCTCAAAATAAAACTATACTTGTTTGTAAAGGTTATTAATAGATGGAAGGAATTGATTATGAGGAGAATTTTGCTCCAGTAGCTAAAATTGAAGCTGTTAGATTATTTCTTGCCTATGCTGCTCACAAGATTTTAAGGTTTATTAGATGGATTTCAAATCAGCCTTCCTTAATGGTGAGTTGGAAGAAGTCTACGAGCAAACAGATGGATTTCAACTGACAGATAAAAATGACATAGTTTGTTGATTGAAGAAAGCATTGTATGGATTGAAGCAAGCCCCTCGAGCCTAGTATGCCAGATTGGATAAGTATTTGATGAAATTTAGATTCAATAAAGGTAGCACTGACAGTAATTTTTATTTCAAGATTGACCAGAATAACATCTTGATTGTTGAAGTTTTTGTTGATGACATTATCTCTGGACGAAATGATTGCCTATGTAAGAAATTTGTTGAAGAAATGAAGAATGAATTTGAGATGTCTATGATTGGTGAAATGAAATTCTTTCTAGGGTTGCAAATTAATCAGTTGGATGAAATTATTGTCATATCTCTGTTTAAGTATGTAAAAGAATTATTGAAGATATTTGGTTTTGAGGACTCTAAACCAATTGGTACACCTATTGTGACCGGATGTAAGATGATAAAGGATGATGATTCTCTGAAAGCTAATTAGACTAGATATAGTTCTATGATTGGTGGATTGTTATATTTGAATTAGACTGGACCTGATATAATGAATGATGTGTGTCATATTGCTTTATTTCAAGCTGATCCTAAGGAATCTCATGTTACTTCTATAAAAAGGATATTCAAATATTTGAAAGGGACAATTGATTTTGGTTTGTGGTATCCTAAGAATGATGACTCTACTTTGACTTTGATGTTTGTTGCCAATTGACACTTGATAAGTCGGTGTATTGACATGTTTTTTATCAGGAGTCTTAGGTTTTTGGTATCTTTTGGGTTGCATTATGATAGTAAAATATTGTGAATTGACTATATGTAATCCATGTTTTAAAACTAAACTTAAGAAATCATGTTTGAACCTTGTCTGTTAATTCCTGTAGCCATGCTAATTTATTCCTGCAGCCAAATGGTTTGTCCCTGTGATATGCGAATTATTTAGGATGATTTCATATATGAGTTAATGAATGTATTAGTTAAGTAAGATACATATGCATGTCCTTGTATATTGTTTCTGTTTTAGTGCAGATAATAATTGATGCTGTGGTGGAGAATTTTCTTTCGCGCCTAAGGACTGGAGAATCACGATCAGATAGCTGGAAGTCAAACTGAAGGAGATTCAAGCGAGCACAATCTATGGCATAATCAGAGCAGTTGTAATTCACCATGGGAGTTTAACTTCGGTGCATGTTTAATTTGAAAAATATCTCTTTGGCATGCATAGAATGTGGTTCGGTTTCAGATCCACAGTTCGTGCAGCCAAGCTCTCTGTCATCCACTTCATCTGACAGCTATCCGCCTCTTCTTCTGGGCGTAACTGGAGTTGTCCATTGTAGTTTGTCTTTTCTTTATAATAAGCTCTTCCTTCTTTTTTGAGTTAGATGGAATGGAAAGGGATTGAGCAGAGTTTTTGTTATGCATTCTGAATTTTCTCTTTTAGAATATGTAATCATCTTTCAGGAAAAATGAATAAAAATATGTTATTCTGATCTACTGATAGTTCTTTGCTGAGAGTTTGATATCACTCATCCAAAGGGGCCCACTTGGTGAGTGATCCTATGTTTATGATTATTGAAGTTAGTTTTTACTTAGTTGCAGTAGAAGTTCATGACTGGATTGTTCCTACAGCCAAGGGAAATAGATCCTTTGACTGTTCCTGCAGCCAAGGCAGAACAGTGTGATTCCTGTTATTTTCATTAGATCTTTTTAGCAGAGTTTTGTAAAGCTTTCATTTAGCTTTTTATGATTTCCATTCCTACCTTTCCTGCAATAATTAAGAATAATCATTTAAGGAGCTTAGTGCATATATATTGCAGACCCATTTCAAGTTTTACGTTCCTAGATTGACAACTAAATGAACACCAGCCATGAGAATAGTAAACTCTACCATATGAATGTCCAAACTTCGGATTGAGATTTCAATTAGAGGTATTAATATTGTCATTATAGTTGGGGTGAACATTTTTGGCGCCATTGCCGGGGATGGTGTCAAGCTAAGAGCCTTTTATGATTATTTTTGTTTTTAGTTAATTATTTGAATTTCATGAATCTGCATGCATAATAGAAGAAGAGATGCCAGAGGTAGATTTTTGCCCACTCATACTACGCATGCAGAAGATAGTTTTGTAGATATAAACCCTTTTTCTGAGCAGAATCAAGTCCCACAATATTTGAATCACCCTGAGTCTGAATTTCTAGAAGGTAGTCTTCAGTTCCTTTTTGGTCCACAAGAAGAAGAATTGCCTATTGTAATAACCCTCACAAGTCCAATGCAAGGGAACCCACCTACCGGTGGAAATAATCCACCACCACCACCTGGTCCAACATTTGAGTTTCCCATCTCTGACCAGCATGATAATGCTAACCTTAAGAACATTCCAACATCTTCACATCCTAAATTCTATGGGTTGGTCATAGAGGATCTGGATACATTTCTCTTTGAGTTTGATGTTCTCTGTAGGAGTTTTGACTATACTACAGATGCCCATAGACTCAAAATTTTTCTAGCCACTTTGAATGAGTCATCTTTGAGATGGTTTATGAGCTTGGGTAGTAGCACAATCAATACATGGGATGAGATGAAATAGTTATTTCTTGCAAAATAAAAAGATTATTGTAGAGGCACTGATCATCATGGGGATGATATCTTTAGAATGACACAAACTGAAGATGAGAGCCTTGAGGATTATTTGGAAAGGTTTTTGTTTAGTGTCAAGAAGTCCAAGCATAGTACTCTGAATGAAGATTCCTTCAAATTGATATTCTTGAGGGGTATCAGTGATGAATGCACTGATTCCTTAGATCTAATGGGGGGAGGTGACATTACACAGTCTACTTGGGCTGAAATAGGACAAATTTGCAAGAAGTATTCCAGATCTACTTCTAAGAAGAATAGGAGATTCAAGCCAAGAGCACTATCATCATCATCTGAAAATGGAGTTTCTAGGTTGGAACTTAGTCATTTGTTAAAAGATTTCAAGGAGGATATTATAAACAATATGGCTACTCAGTTGGATACATTGGCAACCAAGAAGAAGCATGAGGAAGCTGATACATTTCTTGTAGAATTTTGTCCTCATTGTAAGCAGCGGAAGAAAGATTGCAGATGTAAGATGGTTGCAAGTGTTGAAGTACCTAAGTTCAAACCAATTCAAAGGGAGGATGGACAAGTCTTCTATGTTTCTCAGAGAAGACCAAATTTTCAGAGACAAGGTATGCCACCTGATCCACTTTCCTTTTCTGGTTATAGTGGTAATTCTTATGCACCAAATAACCAATGGCAACCACAGTATTCTCAAAATTTTGGTAATTATTCACATTGGTATGGATCACAAGGCCAAGGACAACAATTTGCTAATCAAATTCCCTAGTGGCAGCAGCCACAGGGAAACTGGTATCCACCTAAGGGTAAAGGGAACCAGTTTCAAGGGAATTGGCAACCTGCCTCTCAATGGAGGGGAAACCCATCATGGTCATCCCAATCTTTTGGATATCAGCCCCCTACCTAGCAGCCACAACCTCTTGCTTTAATGCCACCTCTTGTAGCCACAACACCACCTCCCAAGCCAACTCAGCTACCTACTCAACCATTGGCTAATCCAAATATAAAATCTCAGCAACAACAACAAGCTTATTCAGCTGATGCTAATCAATACCCAACCTATTCTTTATCACTAGATGATATTCACCTTCGATCTGGAACAACACTACCTAATCCCTCTCAGCCAGTTATTACTGAGGTACAAGAAGAGCAACCAATCTCTAATCCTAATGATGTAATACCTCAGAATCAAATATTACCACCATTTCCCCAAAGATTGAAAGACAAAGAAGTTTCAACTAATCAACAACAAAGCTTTGATATTCTTGATCAACTGAAGCACATTTGTGTTAAAATTCCATTGCTGCAAGCAATATAGGATGTTCCAATATATGGTAAAGCATTGAGAGAGGCATGCCTAAAGAAACCTGGCAGAAAGAAAAAGGATTCGCAAACAGTTCATGTTATGGGTCAATTGGCTGATATTATGTTAGGAAAAATTGCTATTCCAAAGTATTTTGATCTAGGCAGTCCTGTTGTGAGTATAGTCATTAATGACAGTCAAATAAAAAATGTTTTAGTTGATCTAGGGGCAGCCATTAATGTAATGACAAGGGAAGTAATGAAACATCTAGAGATTGATAGTTTAAGGGCTACACCCATAGTTCTTCAACTTGTTGATGGCTCTGCAGTAAGACCTGATGGTATGATAGAAGATATAGTGGTCATTCTAAATTCTTGGGAATATCATGCAGGCTTTATATTTTATTCCCAAAAGCAACATTGGGGGGATATCCAGTCATTTTGGGAAGACCATGGCTTGCCACAACTGATGCATATATTGGGTGTAGATCAGGAGACAATGATTATTTTAGATGGTAGTTTCACAAAAACATTGGCCTTGTATTCCCCTGCACAACCTCAACTTGAGCAGCAACAGGCTATTTGGCCTATTTTGGGAGAAGAATCTGAAGAAATTGACTCTATTAATCACCTTATGATGATTAATAGAATACCACTCATGCAGTTATATGATGAAGAATCAATCCTTTATAAGGTTCTGACAAATAAATTAATAGAAGACCAAGAATTGTAGGAATTGGTTCCGAATATTGCAGGGTTGGACTTTCCTGCAGCCACTGATATCTTCCATACCTTGTTACCATTGGAATTGTCATATTCTCATGTTTCTGATATAAATCAGATTGATCTTACTATCAAGATAGAGGTTGAATTGAATAAATATTTGATCAACAATAATATAGCAGACACTTAGAAGGATAGCCTGGTGGACTTGCTAAAACTCCATAGAAATGTCTTTGCATGGGATTACAAGGATATGAATGGAATTGATCCAACAGCTTATTCTCATCGCATTTCCATAAAGGATGAGTGTTGCCCCCTCAGACAACCTCAAAGAAGAGTCAATCCTGCCCTGAAGGAGATAGTTAAAGAAGGATTGCAGAAATGGTTGAAAGTTGGGTTTATCTATCCTAAATCTGATAGTCAATGGATATCACCATTGGTGATAGTTCCTAAAAAGGGAGGGAAATGGAGAGTATGTGTTGATTATAGGGCTTTGAACTTAGCCACAAGGAAGGATCATTTTCCATTGCCATTTGTGGATCAGGTATTGGATTCTCTTGCTGGTAAGAGATATTTTTCATTTCTAGATGGATTTAGTGGCTATAATCAGATACAAATAGCTCCTTAGGATTAGGAGAAAACAACATTTACTTGTCCATGGGGCACTTATGCATATTCTGTTCTTCCTTTTGGGTTGTATAATGCTCCAGCCACTTTTCAAAGGGCATTCATCAGTATTTTTTCTGATATTTCTCAAGACATTATGGAAATTTACATGGATGACTTTACAACCTATGGTTTTGAATTTGATCAAGCATTGGGTAATTTGAAGAAAGTTTTACAGCGGTGTGAGGACTACAACTTCTCTCTAAATAGTGAAAAGTGTTTCATTATGATGGAAGAAGGAATAGTCCTTGGTCATCATATATCTGTACAAGGCATACAAGTGGATCCAGCAAAAATTGAGGTTATTCAGCATATTAATAACCCTATGAAGCAGAAAGATGTGAGAAGTTTTCTTGGCCATGCTGATACTACAGAAGGTTCATCAAAGATTTCAGCAAAATTGCAAGTCCCTTATATACACTACTTACTAAAGATGCAGAATTTAAATGGACCTCAGCATGCAATGAAGCTTTTTTAAAGATTAAGCATGCTTTGACTCAAGCACCAGTTCTAAAAGGACCTAATTGGTCTCTACCATTCCAAATCCATACTGATGCATCTAATTGTGCTATAGGAGTAGTGCTAGGACAAAAAGTTGACAAGTTGGAAAATGCAATATATTATATCAGCAAGAATTTGCAGGGACCTGAATTGAATTATATAGTTACTGAAAAGGAAATGCTAGCTGTCATATATTCCCTTAACAAGTTTAGACACTATATTATAGGGTATCCAATATTTGTGCATACAGATCATACTGCAATTAGATATCTCATGAATAAGCCATCCATCATCGGTAGACTGACTCGTTGGTTATTGTTGATGCAGGAATTTGATATCACAGTTGTTGATAAGCCAGGAAAGTCTAATGTTGTTGCAGATTATCTTTCACATCTTCAATTGCAGGAAGACTCTACAATGATAGATGACACTTTTCCAGATGAGCATTTGTTTCTCATATAGGCTCATACTCCTTAGTATACTGATATTGCCAACTATTTAGCTACAGCTAAGATGCCAATTTCTTTTTCTCTTAAGGAAAGAAGGTTGCTAGCTGAAAAAAGTTTTAACTTTTCATGGACTGCTAATTGTTTATTTTATACTGGACCTGATCAAGTCATGCGAAGATGTGTTAGAGAGGATGAAACATATGACATCTTGCATGCATGTCATGATGAGCCATGTGGAGGTCATTTTGCTGCCAAAAGGACATCACTGAAAATACTCAATACTGGTTATTACTGGCCTACACTACACAAGGATGCAGCTTAATACACAAGGAAGTGTGATAGATTTCAGTGAATGGGCAGGCCTACAAAATCTGATGAGATGTCGCTATATCCTCAAATATCTGTTACACCATTTGATAAATGGGGATTAGATTTTGTTGGCCCCATTGATCCACCTTCTAATGGAAAATCTTATATCTTGGTATGTACAGACTATGTGACAAAATGGGTAGAAGCTAGAGCTATGCAACATGCAAGAGATAATAAGGTAGCTAAATTTCTCTATGAAGAAATATTTACAAGGTATGGAGTACCTAGGGAAATTGTCTCAAATCAGGGACCTCAATTTACATCAACATTGATAAAAGCTTTGGTCAATGAATACAATATAAGACACGGGAAATCTACTCCATATCATCCACAGTCTAATGGCCAAGTAAAAGTTACCAATAGAGAGCTTGAGGCTATTCTTACAAAAACAGTGTCTATCCACAAGAGAGATTGGTCTAATCGGCTTTCAGAGGCAATTTGGGCATATAGAACAACATGGAAAAGACCAATTGGATTCACACCTTTTGAAATGGTTTATGGAAAAACAACATCGATGCCTATTGAATTTGAGCATAAAACCTTGAGAATAGCTCTACAACTGAATATGACATTGTCTGAAGCACAGAAGGAATGCATTCAACAGTTAAATGCTCTTGATGAATGGAGAAAGATAGTTGTTCACAGACAGAGTTGATTCAAAACTAAAGAGCCAGATGGCATGATAAATATATCAGAGAAAAGAAATTTAAAGTTGGTGACTAGGCACTCTTGTATGATTCTAGATATAAGGATGCTATGGGAAAACTCCAAACAAGGTGGTTGGGCTCTTATGAGGTAGAAGAAGTTTTTCACAATGGAGCAATTCAGTTGTCCACAATAGATCCTCTTCAATTTAAACTCTTAGTCAATGGACACCGACTACGACTTTATCACAAGCCAGCTACTAGAGAAGAGTTCCTACAGCAGTTTGCTCCTCAAAATGAAATACAAGTTCCTCCAGCAATTGGTAAGGTTCCTATAGCAACTGTCAATGCTTCAGTATTAATTCATGAGCTTCATGTTGCATTTGAGCCTGTTGATAAAGGTGATGTTCCTGCAGCCTCTGCAGTGAACTTATTGACCATATCATAATAAAATATTTCCATGAGGAATATTCTTCTCCGTACATAAAGTTCCATCCACTACACTCCATCCCACTTTCTTACCTGTCACTTCATTTCATTTCGCCATCATTTTTGCCCAATTGTAGGTATGTGTATATTGTACTTTATTTTAATTATGCATTTATTAGGTGATTATGATTTTAATTCTATTTTAATCCGCTCCAAACCCAAAATCTCGTCAGCCTGTGTGGACACATGCTAGGTTAAGCTGGGGGGGGTACTTTATGGTCCTATTTCCCAGTAAGATTTATTATCTCGAACTGATTTCCTAACTGACATTACTTATGATGATTATTATTTCATGCGAGTGAATAATAACTTCTACCGCCAAATTTAAGATATGTAGATTTTAGCTTTTGTGAATCTGTCAAACATTTTGGTGAAGCTGCAGAATTATCAGAGTAAAAGATGGGTGGTGATCTGATTTGCCATGAACCAACTGTCCATGAAGGGTTGCTACAAGATGTTGTCTGTGTGCATTATTTTCAAAACCATGGTTGGCTGGATTATTTCTTAAGAATCAAGGATTTCAATGATGAAATAGCTGCAGAATTTATGCATTCTTTTGACGAAGGAGAAGCTACAGTTAAGGGGTTGAGGGTAATTACTATAGAGTAGTGAATTGTAGAGGTCACAGGAGTGCCAGAGCAAAGTTCACAATTCCTACTGACAGACCCTTAATGGTGGATAGGCAAGGGACCAGAAGGGTTTCTTTGCTAGCACATTGGCCTCAGGTAGCTCTATATATTATGAAGTATATTACTTGTGAAGGACGGTATTCAAATCTCCATTCGCCTCACTTCAAGTTACTTAGTCATCTGCGTCATGACTGGCGAGTTAATGTCCCAAATTTCTTATATCATCTCATTTCTATAAGTGCTAAGGAGACCAAAAAATATGGAAATCTCTCTGTTAGCCATCATGGACTGGTGAAGTTGCTGGTACAACGGTCCTTGAGAGATGTTTCACTGATGGAATGGGGTGTGTTTGAAGATATTCTGCAATTTAGGGTAGATGAAGGCCCTATTGAAAATAATCCGCCAGTTCAAGAAGAGATAGTTCTAGAAGGTATTTCTAGTGAAGATGAGGGTTTGATGGTTGCCGAAGGAGCTGCAATAATTTCAGAAGAAAATTTTGAAGTAGAGTCAATCGAAGGACAACCCTCTACCTCTCTTCAAGGAAGTTCACCTATTTTTGCAAAGGGAAGGAAACGAATTGGAAAAGGAGGAGTCAGATGAAGAATTTGTTATCCAGCCATAGGAAATGCATATCCCTCTTGCAGCCAAGAGGCATCGAACAAAAACAAAAACACCTGTGTCTATTTCAAAAGTGTAAGTGAGGAGAATGAGAAGGAGGACATAGAAGACTTAGCCAGTGAGTAATCTAGTAGAGGTGATTGCAGTAGAAACTTCAAAAGAAGAAGATGTTGTAGAGAAAGAAATTCAAGAAAACCCTACAGAAGAGGAAATTCAAGAAAACCTTGTAGAAGAGGAAATTTAAGAAAACCCTGTAGAAGAGGAAATGCAAGAAAATCCTATAGGAGAAGAAATCCAAGAAGAAATTCAGGAAGAAATTGTAATGGATAAGCTTGCAAATCTGGCTTCAGTGGCATTGCAATGTGAGGAGATTATTGATGATGTTCCAAAACAACCTGAAGAAAATGTGGGAGATATGCCAATCCAGAATGAGGAAGTTATTGAAGAAATCCCATGGTCTAAGGTAGGACCCATAAGAACTCCTTCATCCCTAACTAGTTTATCAATTGCTTTAACATTCTTTAGGCAATGGGAAATAGAGAAGGATAGGTTGCAAGGGATAATTAATAAGCAGGAAAAAGAAATTGAGAAAAAAGATAATAGAATTAAATAATTGGAGACTAGGGTAGAAGAAATTTATGGTATGGTTCATAAGATAATGTAGTGTAGGGCTCCCCCAAGAATTTATGCAATGCACTTGAAAGAACGGTATCTGAATTTCAGATTAAACCGCATTGTAAGGGATCTTAATCCATCCTTGGAAACACCTAAGGAATTTTATCATGCTTATCAAACCTCTCCACATTCTGTAAGGAATCTGTTATGTGAATTATATTTACATAATTATGCTGTATCCCAGGATAGAGAATGGAATCCTTTGTTGTACATTGGGGATATCCATCTCAGAGCTCTAATGTCTTGGATACAAAATGAAACTATTATAAGACCACAAGCCAGGGAGTTTGAAAAATTGGAACTTGACTGTCCATTGCCATTGAGGAGGGAATTAGTTACACCCAGGGTTCTGTATTATGATTGGCAAAAGTTGCTAATAAGAGATGATGTTAGTAAGATAGTATTTCCAATGAGAGAGGAAGTCTGTCAAGCATATGACCAATTGGTTCATACCCATAGGACAACAACACTAGAAGGATTAACTCAACGCTGGAATCATCTACCAGATCATTTAAAACTGGGAGAACCCTACTCATTATAGAATTTTCATGCAGCTATACAGAGAGCCTCCAAGTACATACAATTAGGTAGGGAGAAATCCAATAATTGGTTGCCATTAATCTTTCAGCCTCCTATCCTTATGTGGCCACTTTTGCCATGCCAACCAACATAACAGAATTATAATGTAGATGTGGAAGAAACAACTAGATGGAGTAGGTTGGAGAAGATGAAGGGATTTTATTGGAATTTTCCTTCCAAGGGAACCGAACAGGACACTGTTGGTGATTTCAGAGTTTCAGCAAAAATCTGAAATTTTCCTTTTGTTGTAGGAGCAACAAACCCTTAAAGTTGGGGGGCATGATAGGTCAGTGTATTGACATGTTTTTTATCAGGACTCTTAGGTTTTTGGTATCTTTTGGGTTGCATTATGATAGTAAAATATTGTGAACTAACTATATGTAATCCATGTTTTAAAACTGAACTTAAGAAATCATGTTTGCACCTTGTCTGTTAATTCCTGCAGCCATGCCAATTTATTCTTGCAGCCACATGGTTTGTCTCTGTGATATGTGGATTATTTAGGATGATTTCATATATGAGTTAATGAATGTATTAGTTAAGTAAGATACATATGCATGTCCTTGTATATTGTTTCTGTTTTAGTGCAGATAATAATTGATGCTGCGGTGGAGAATTTTCTTTCGTACCTAAGGACTGGAGAATCATGTTCAGATAGCTGGAGGTCAAACTGAAGGAGATTCAAGCGAGCGCAATCTATGGCATAATCAGAGTAGTTGTACTTCACCATGGGATTTTAACTCTGGTGCATGTTTAATTTGCAAAATATCTCTTTGGCATGCAAAGAATGTGGTTTGGTTTCAGATCCACAGTTCATGCAGCCAAGCTCTCTGTCATCCCCTTCATCTAATAGCTATCTACCTCTTCTTCTAGGCGTAATTGGAGTTTTCCATTTTAGTTTGTCTTTTCTTTATAATAAGCTCTTCCTTCTTTTCTGAGTTAGACGAAATGGAAAGGGATTGAGCAGAGTTTTTGTCACACATTTTGAATTTTCTCTTTTAGAATATGTAATCATCTTTCAGGAAAAATGAATAAAAATATGTTATTCTAATCTACTGATAGTTCTTTGCTGAGAGTTTGATATCACTCATCCAAGGGGGCCCATTTGGTGAGTGATCCTGTGTTTATGATTATTGAAGTTAGTTTTTGTAGACATCTAAAAATGGTCAATGCTTGCGGAGTCATACTTTAACATTGGCGCATTGCCTTATTTTAGGGTTTTTGCATCGCATTAACATTTCTTCTATGTTGCACATTTGGTCTTTATCATTTGCGAGCATTGAGTCCTTCTACTGCATTCTTCATTTTTATTTCTTTCAAATTAGGTTCTCATCCTTGTCAATTTTGTCATCTTGCAATCGATTTTATCATCGATCGTTGTCATTTTCAATCTTGTCATCTGGCGATCGATTTGTCATCGATCGTTGTCCTTTTCAATCTTGTCATTTTGTGATCAATTTGACATCGATCGTCGTCCTTCTCAATCATGTCAATTTGGATCAATTAGTCATTGTTCCTCGTTAATTGGTGCATTTATCAATCAAATCATTTGTCAGCATTGGTCCTTTGTTAATCAGAATCATAATCGAATTGGCATCAATTATCTTTTGTCAAGACCTAATTGTCATCCTTGCATTTCTAATTCATCTTCTAAGGTTTTATGATTTGTTCATTTAACCTTGTTGGTTATTTTTCCCTCTAGGTTAAATAATTTATTTATTTATCCTAAGTCTTCTTGTCACAATTAAATGTTTATTTAATTGGCTAACTAATTCCTCCTCTCTTTGTGAATTAATTAATAAATGAAAAATTATTAATTAATTTACCTAATTTTCCAATTTACTAATTTCTCCTAATTCCTAATTTTCTAATTTCCTAATTTCTAATTCATCTAATTTTCAATTTTCTCCTATATTTCCCCTAATTTCATGGGAATGACATAGCAATTTGTCATAATTTGTCATAATTGACAATCAATCAATTTTGACATAGCAATTTGTCATAATTATCAATCAATCAATCTTGCATAGAAAGTGTCAATTTGTCATAATTTGTCATAAATTGTCATAAATCCTTGCATAGCAATTTGTCATACACTTGTCATAATTTTGCTATTCCTGATTTGAATTTCCATTAGAATCACTTTCATGCTAATCTGATCTTTTCTCCAATTTGTCTATAAATTGGATGAATTTCTTCAATCCAAGGGGCCGAATCAATCACGTTGCTAGTACCCTTATGCTGTCATGTTATCTTGTCAATCTTGCTTTCATCTCATGCATATGCACTTGTAGGTGAGATCCACAAACAAAAGCAATTTGAAGGAGAAAGAAGGACAATGGAGCCACATGAAGGAGACATCTGCATTTGGTTTGCTTAAATTTCATTTTGAATGTCTTGTTTTCATGTTTTCATTGAGTGTTTTTAGGATTTGTCATTGCAATTTTAGTTTTCATGATTGAACTAGTCCAATTTCCACTTGCTTTGATGATTTTCCAGATTCCTAGCTACATTAATTGATGAACCCGACATGAACTAACCCCTTAACCATGCTTTTGAGTGCTTTTGAGCTGATTTGCAGGTGAAAAATCCAAGAAACAAGGTAATTCAGGGCTTTCTGGGCACTTCTGCGCCTGTGTCAAGCAATCTGCACCTGTGTCAAGGGCTTCTGCGCCTGTGTTAAGGCAATTTGCGCTTGTGTAAATATATATATATATATATATATATATATATATATATATATATTTGCATTCTGTTTTCTGCATTTTGGGTTTTCTTTGGTACTGATTCTCTATGCAGCACCTTGGCATTATGCATGGTGAAGACAAAAATGAAACTACTAACAAATCTTTTGCAGGTTCGCTAAATTTTTTTTTTTTTTGCATTCTGTTTTTTGTATTTTGGGTTTTCTTTGGTACTGATTCTCTATGCAGTACCTTGGCATTATGCATGGCGAAGACAAAAATGAAACTACTAACAAATCTTATGTAGGTTCGCTATTCAAAGACCAAAAAAATCAAACTTTTAACTTGGTGATTTTGTAGGTTGCCTTGTATTTCAACCGAACTTTTGTGTTTGTGGTTTATAATTAGGCACCTAGTATGATTGCTAGTAGGATGGAATGAACATGTGTTTTCTTTAATTGTCAAGTTTGACATTGGATTAGGAGAGTATGCTCTCATCCTTCTTAGGGTGATCAGAAATCTAGAACTTCGATACCACTCTCATGTCGTGGATTGTTTGTTACCTTTAGAGGGCCTGCCTTCCCGAACATTTGCTTTCTTTTGCAAGCAAGTGACAATCGTGAGAAGGGGACGACCCAAAGTGAGCATAGCCAAAGTACCTTGGCATTCTAACTCACTATAAATAAATACCTGATGGGCGAAAGCTTTGAAGGAAGGGTTACATGGGAATTGTAGTTACTTGGGAAGTGATGACCCTTGAACTCTTTCTCATATCAACATCTAAGTAGGACCTCACGGTCTAAATCGTGCTTGCACGACTACATTTGTTTGGTATCTTGGTGGGCTTAATGTCTCAATCATGCTTGCGTGACACCAAGGAGTAACGCTTAACAGAAATCCTTACTAAACACCTTGTATTTAGAGGCCAAAAATCCTTCTAGTTGCTTGAGAAGGACAAGTTCGGATACTTGGAAGAGATACTAAGTTCCCCATGGGGAGATTTCCATGGGAACTGATGCCTGGCTGCCTTGAGAAGTGAGTGCCATGGAGGGGAGCCCGTGGGGTCAAGCATCTATGTATTCTCCTTGAATCTCATAATGAGTCTACCTCTCAAGTACCTACTGCCCTTGCCATCCATAAGAAATGTGTGAATGAGCATGATTGTTTTGAGTCTAAGTTGAAATATCTTGTCTTCTTTGCTTGTCAAAAGTTGAGCTGTGTCTCATTTCAAAAAAAAAAACAAGACAAATTGATTCAAAACAAGGTTAAACACAAGAGTATTTCATTCAACAAAGTTCAAAACACCTTCAAACATGGTTGTCAAACATTTTCCAAAATCTTGTCTCAACATTCATGTCACTTAGATTTAGGTTCATCCTAGGTTTGCATTTTGCAAAGTCATTGTCAAGTACCAAGGTTAGGTTTCACCTAGGTCATACTCCTTTGCATATCAATAAGGGTCATCCATTTGCATGTGTCCTCTTGCATTAGAGTAATACCATTTCATAATTCAACCTTAGGTTTTGTCTTAGGTTGACTTTGTCATACATTTGCATTTGCATACCCTAGGTCTCTTCATTAAGTTTAGGTCATTATCATATCATATTAGGGTCATTTGCATAGTAATTGTCCCTTTGCATATAGTGTCAAAACTAGGTTTTGTCATACTTGAGCAATTGCAAATCTTTGATAAACCCTAAGTCATTGTTCAGAAGTCTAGACCTTATCAAACTTTTGTCTTTTTGTCATCAATGTCATTTGGTCAAACCTAGCTTAGTATCCAAGCATATAGGGGAGACATTGTCATTTTGTCCTTTTGTCACTTGGTCCTTTTGTCCTTTGAGGTCTAGACATCATTTCAATTTCCTAAGGGTCTCTTTTTAGATTTGCATTCCAAAAAGTTTGTCAAAATCTTGAAAAAAGAACAAAAACATAGGTTGCATTCTTGCCATAGATTGCATTTCCGTCTGTTTAGTTTGCATTTAGTTGCATATCATACATCATCCTTGAAAAAAAAAAATTCCAAAAATATTGTATTTGCATAGTGACATGTTTGTTGAAATGAGGTCTCAACCTTCTTACGAAGCCATGTCATCACAATTGAGCAATCGATCATGTCAATCCAATCTCTACATGTCTCAGAACTTGGATCAAACTTATCATGATGATGTAAATGTTCAAATACAAAAACTAGAGGAGAAACTAGCTCAAGAAGAGGAGATATTGGAACAAAGAGTGAAAAACATTGAGAAGAATAGATCACAAATGTCCAAAATGTTTCAAAAATTTCCAGGTCGAAATCCAAAGATTGAGCCAATTGATGTAAGATCTCTTCTTGAATGATTAGACATACCATCTCTCCTCTCCCAAATAGAGATGATGAAACAATTTCAAGAAAAGAGACAACATCAATTTCAACATTATGTGCCTCCACAACAAGAACAAGAAGGTGTTTACTATCAATCAGATTTTCAACCAATACAACCAATTGTTCAACATATATAGCCAACACAACCAATGGTTCAATTTCAACAATATGTCCAACCAACTATACAATGTCCACAAATAGTTCAACCAATGGTGGAATATCAATGTCAACAACTACAACCAAACATTCAAAAACAAAGGTTGCAGCACACACTAACCCAAGTTTCAAACATGTCAGAACAATTGAACCAAGTCCAATATCAAAACATGACATCAAACCAAAAACAAGTTCAAATTCTAGATCCAATCATGTCAAAACCTTGAAAGAAAGGTGGCTTTATTGCAAGGCTCTTAAGGAACCTACCAAGTGAGTTCTTTGAGGAAGATCAATATCATACACCAATGTCTAGCAATGCCTCATCCCCCCACAAACAAATTGACTCTTTAGTGGCATCTATCCCTACACCTTTAGAAGTTTCACAAGAACCTTCTATATTGTCCTCATCAAACAATACACCCAAGGATGAAATTATCCAAGGGTTATCCATAGGTGATTGCCAAGATAATCCAATTCATGATGCACATCCTTGTCATGTTTCAGAAATACAAGACCCAATGCCACCATGCACTTTATTGTCATTACCTATTTTAGAGGACCCCATTCGAAGTCCCTCTTCCTCATGTTCAAGCATTGATTCCTTGCCAGAATCCATCACAAATGTTCAAAGTGCATTTCCTTCATGCCAAAACATTGATCCCTTGTCAGAATCCCCCATGCATATCCAAAGTCCAACCTCATGTCAAGAGGATAATTTAGAGCATGAAGAAACGTGTCTTGAAATAGATGAAGATCAAGATCTTGAAACCTTATCATCCCATCCAATTGTTGACCAGGACCCCATGTTCCCAGACACTCACGATGATTCCATTATTCCTGTCCATTCTATCCAAGAACACAATATCCTTTTAAATCCCATTGACATTCCACTTCCTAAGAAAGATCAAGATATCCCTTCCATCTTTTCCGATGATCCCATTAAAAGTCAAGAGCAAAGAACCTTTAAAGAGGATTCCAATGATCTTCCTCCTTCTCAAGATCAAATTATTCCTTTAAATCCTCCACAAGATTCACTTGTTCCTCCATCTCCTTGTCTTAATGCTCCATATACACTCCAAGATCGCATTTCTTTTGATGATCCCATTATTTCTCCCATTCCATCTCTTGAAGAGCCTGTCATTGAACCATGTCCACTACACAATCCTAGTCCCCCTCATGATTCTAATGTGTCAGTGCAAGATGTTCATGAACCCTCGACATGCATAATGGGTTCTTCCACTTTGGTCCAATCTGATCCACTTCAAGATCTCATTATTTCTCTCATCTCATATCCACCTCATAATGGACTCGTGTCTTCTTCCCAAAGAAAAGAGTATCCTACAAGTCAAGATATTCATAAAGGCAAAGGAATAGATCTCCATAAGCAAGAATCACTTCATATCAAAGAAAATATTAAGGGTCATGGCCTCAGTGAAATTCCTCAAGACGTTGGTATCCCTCCATCAAAATCAAAACATACACCTTCCCCATCATACTTTCCATCCATCTTAGGTCCTTATATTCCTTTGTCCTCTATGCAAGGTTAGCAAAGGCATACATCCTTGAGTAAATTTCATCAATCCAAAAGAACTCCATTTAATTCACTTCCATCCATGCATTCCGTTCCCCCTCCAAGCAATTTGGATGCCAAGTATAAAAGTCATAAGTCTAGAAATCCACATGTATTCAAGGATCAACATGTCCAATATAATCGACATGTCAAAACAAAGAACAATATGATCCAAAAAGAAAAAGAAATATCCAAAAGGCCACAAAGGCCCACTGAGCAACATAAAGCAAAGTCAAAATATATATGGGTTCCTAAATCCCTTGTGTAAGCAATGCACTCCAATGAACCACAAAAGCATGAAAAATCAAAAACCATGTGGGTTCCTAAGCAACTTCTTGAAGCACAAAAAGAAAAATCCAACTTGGCATCCAAAATTGCTATTCCTCCATCCAACCCTCTCAAATTTGTTCCTCCATACCTCCTTCCTCCATTTTGGGCCCTTATGTCCCAAAATCCCAAGTTGTTCCTCCATCCAAATCTCCATATCCAAAACCCACTCTTCCTCCATCAATCCATCACCCCTCAAGGTGTGTTCCAATGTTGGTATTGCCTTCATTTCCATCCACTTAAGCCCAATTCTTCCAATATCCTATTCATTATCCAATGCATATTTTCCATCCTTCGATCCCTTTGATCCCATCCTTTGCATAAATTCTTGCCTTAATTTCATCTCATTTTCCATGTCCTTATCCTACCAATGTCTTTGAGCGTACTTTTAAAGTTCATGGTCCATTTTTTTCAAGGCTACTATCTAATCAAAAAGACGCTTGAGTCCTTCTTCCATCCCCTATCATGTGTCCATCTTCTATTGAAAAAGTCAAAAATACAAAAAAAAAAAGTGAAAAAAAAGGCCAAAAGAAAAAAGTAAAGCAAAAATAATTCGTCCACTGGTGAAAACCTGGCAAACAGGCGCCTTGGGCAAGTACCGTGATGAAAACCTAGCAAACAGGCATCATGCGTAATCTATGAACTTCTTGCACACCACACTTGGGGGCAGGTTTTATCCTATCATATCTTTTTGTCCTTCATTGTTCCATTATCCTATCATTCCATGTCATTGCTCTTCATATCCTATTGTCCCTCATGTCCAGTTTCCCTTTCCACCTTTGACCTTGACAAGGCTAAGGATTGTCATGAGCATCATGCATCTTGTTTGCATCTTTTAGTCCATCATAGCTTTTGGTCTTTATCCATTTTCTTATTACAAACTTTAATCCATATTCCCTGTCTTATTGCAACTTTCTGCCACTATCCCTTAGCCTATCCTGACCTTCAGTCCATGTCCCTTATCCATTCTTGGTCTTGCTTATCCTATCCATATCATATCACTATCCATACACTCTTTTTCATTCCTTGATCTTGATCTGACATAAGGACGCAAAATTTAAACATGTTGTTCAAAACCTCGACATATCCCTCATGCCATGTCACTGCTTTACATTGTCATATCCAGTCTCTTGTCCCATCACACAATAGCCCTTGAAAATTGCATCCGTATTGTCTCCATGATAAAAGGCCTTTGTCTTCCCTTTATTCACCTGTCATATTCCTTGCCTTGCTAGACACTGGGGGCAAAATCATAAAAATTGAATAATGTCCTGAAAAAATCATAAAAATTGAATAATGTCCTGGAAAAATCCAAAAAAATCAAATAATGTCCTGAAAAAATCATAAAAATCGAAAAATGTCCTGAAAAAAAAATCCAAACAAAAAAAGTCAAATAAAGTCCTGAAAAAATGAACAAAAAAAAAAATTTCAAAACATCAAAATCCAAAAACAAGCATTTTTACAAAAATATCCCCTTTGTACATAGACAGATCACTGAGCATACATCCAACAACAATCAATCAAACATTGTGCTTTAAATGAAATCATGCATCAACAGATAAACTGTTCGACCAAGCAAGCATTCAACCTGATCACAGTTGTCACATCAATCAAAATAGCATCAACATTACCATTGGTCCTTGTCAATATTATCATGGGTCTTATACAGGGTGTGGTATACTCGAAACCAGACTGTGTCCTATCTTAGATGGGGTACTACATTCCCTGGAACTAGACAGCATGATCATTCTTGTTTTCCACTTTTGACAATGACGATCAGACTGTTTGTTTGACTTGGTTGAATTTGTGCGTCTTATCTTTTTATTGATTTATCTTTGGCTTCGATCATGTTCCTATGTTTCTCTATGATGTCACTGAGTGATTTAGAGTGACCGGGATGGTTCATGGTCCCTTTCTTTTTTTGTTGTGTTTGCTGTTTGTGGAATGTTTGTCACAAACTGGGGCAACTATATCATTGGGTGTCTGTGATAAGTACGTTCGCTCTGTGAACGCTGTACATACCTCGACCCTTGATGTATGCACCTTAGGATGCTTCACTCATTCCTTGTGTACAATGTGTTTGTCTTTTGCAAAAGGGGTTGCGTTCTAGCTTTGGCCTTCAATGCCATGATGCTCTACATCCATTTTGCTACATTAAATAAAGGTTCTCACCTACTTATGTGCTTTTGTGAAAGCAAGTTTTTCTTCGTCTCTAACTGTCCTCTGTCTAATTTCTTCTTACTAACATTTCCTCCGATTTTCAGTCTGTTTGATCCTATCATTTTCTATCATTCTTATCAATCAATTGGCCTCTTTTTCTGGCTATTTTCGGCCAATTCCTCGAGGGGGCATGCATATGTCATTGTCAGTATCTCGGGCATTTTCATTATTGTTCTTTGAAACAATGCTTAAAATCACATTGTCTCAAAGAGGGGCAAAATGTAGACATCTAAAAATGGTCAACGCTTGCGGAGTCATACTTTAACATTGGCGCATTGCCTTATTTTAGGGTTTTTGCATCGCATTAACATTTATTCTATGTTGCGCATTTGGTCTTTATCGTTTGGGAGCATTGAGTCCTCCTTCTGCATTCTTCATTTTTATCACTTTCAAATTAGGGTCTCGTCCTTGTCAATTTTGTCATCTTGAAATCGATTTTATCATCGATCATTGTCATTTTCAATCTTGTCATCTGGCGATCGATTTGTCATCGATCGTTGTCATTTTCAATCTTGTCATCTAGCGATCGATTTGTCATCGATCGTTGTCATTTTCAATCTTGTCATTTTGCGATCGATTTGTCATCAATCGTTGTCATTTTCAATCTTGTCATTTTGTGATCGATTTGACATTGATCGTCATCCTTCTCAATCATGTCAATTTGGATCAATTAGTCATTGTTCCTCATTAATTGGTGCATTTATCAATCAAATCATTTGTTAGCATTGGTCCTTTGCTAATCAGAATCATAATCGAATCGGCATCAATTATCTTTTGTCAAGACCTAATTGTCATCCTTGCATTTCTAATTCATTTTCTAAGGTTTTATGATTTGTTCATTTAACCTTGTTGGTTATTTTTCCCTCTAGGTTAAATAATTTATTTATTTATCCTAAGTCTTCTTGTCACAATTAAATGTTTATTTAATTGGCTAACTAATTCCTCCTCTCTTTGTGAATTAATTAATAAATGAAAAATTATTAATTAATTTACCTAATTTTCCAATTTACTAATTTCTCCTAATTCCTAATTTTCTAATTTCCTAATTTCTAATTCATCTAATTTTCAATTTTCTCCTATATTTCCCCTAATTTCATGGGAATGACATAGCAATTTGTCATAATTTGTCATAATTGACAATCAATCAATTTTGACATAGCAATTTGTCATAATTATCAATCAATCAATCTTGCATAGAAAGTGTCAATTTGTCAT
Source organism: Cryptomeria japonica (assembly GCF_030272615.1). Classification (NCBI taxonomy): domain Eukaryota; kingdom Viridiplantae; phylum Streptophyta; class Pinopsida; order Cupressales; family Cupressaceae; genus Cryptomeria; species Cryptomeria japonica. Next base: position 660,787,106 of record NC_081408.1, on the reverse strand, counting down.
AATTTGTCATAAATTGTCACAAATCCTTGCATAGCAATTTGTCATACACTTGTCATAATTTTGCTATTCTTGATTTGAATTTCCATTCGAATCACTTTCATGCTAATCTGATCTTTTCTCCAATTTGTCTATAAATTGGATGAATTTCTTCAATCCAAGGGGCCGAATCAATCACGCTTCTAGTACCCTTATGTTGTCATGTTATCTTGTCAATCTTTCTTTCATCTCATGCGTATGAACTTTTAGGTGAGATCCACAAACAAAAGCAATTTGAAGGAGAAAGAAGGACAATGGAGCCACATGAAGGAGACATTTGCATTTGGTTTGCTTAGATTTCATTTTGAATGTCTTGTTTTCATGTTTTCATTGAGTGTTTTTAGGATTTGTCATTGCAATTTTAGTTTTTGTGATTGAAAAAGTCCAATTTCCGCTTGCTTTGATGATTTTCTAGATTCCTAGCTACAGTTTATACTTAGCTGCAGTAGAAGTTCATGACTGGATTGTTCCTGCAGCCAAGGCAGAATGGTGTGATTCCTGTTATTTTCATTAGATCTTTTTAGCAGAGTTTTGTAAAGCTTTCATTTAGCTTTTTATGATTTCCATTCCTACCTTTCCTGAAGTAATTAAGAATAATCATTTAAGGAGCTTAGTGCATATATATTGCAAACCCATTTCAAGTTTTACGTTCCTGGATTGACAACTAAATGAACACCAGCCATGAGAATAGTAAACTCTACCATATGAATGTCCAAACTTTGGATTGAGATTTCAATTAGAGGTATTATTATTGTCATTATAGTTGGGGTGGACAACACTCATCCAAGTTCTAGGTGTTGTCATTGATGGCAACACACTTCATGGAAGATCCGGTAATCAAGTTAACTGGCATTCACATCACTGGCATTCAGGGAACTAGGCATGTAACTGGAAAACTTGGAATCAGTACTTGAAGGCCTACATAGGAGATTGATCTGACAAACATAGAAGTGGCAACAGTCATATAGTTTTATGTTTATACTTTATCTAGTCTGACATGTCTCTTATCTTTTGAAATATGATTGTAAGCCGACATAAGGCATTTATGTTTATACATGTAAATGGGTATATAAGTCAGTCTGGTTAGGTCATTTTGGAAATATAGATGCGATAGGTTATGTGATGTTATGTGAGAGAGATCTTGATCGACATAATGTAAATGTAAAGATCTGTAGTCAGTCTTGGCTATTTGTCTAGAGGATTGGAGAGTGATCTAATTTATCGGTAAGGAAGGTTATACTATAAATTGGTATAGACAATGCTTAATTTAGAACTCTTCCAGCATGTCAGATGCACATTCAAAGTTCAAATTTTGTTTATAATTCAATATTTCATATCTATAGTCAGTGAGGCTCCTTTGTACTAAGCAGTGTGCTCTAGGTAGTGTGCCTTCCTGCATGTGCGAGCCCCTCTTGTAATATTTATTCATTTGGCTAGTGGATAGATATTGTGGGTCACCAACCCCACTGTGGTTTTTCCTCTTTGAGGCTTTCCACATATAAATCTTTGTTTTATGGTGTTGATTCTTGTGGTTGCATTGCTATTACTTGTTACTTTTTGTTATGAATAACGGTTAATAAGTGGATTTGATAATAAGGATAAAAATATTCTAACCGACAAAACACAGATTCACCCCCCCTCTTAGTGTTCTTGGATCCTAATAATTGGTATCAAAGCTTGGTTCCTCAGAATAAGTCTAACAACTTGAGGAAGATCTTGAATCCGGAATCCATGGAGATGAGTATAGAGAAAGAAATTGAAGTAGCACTTAAAGACTATGATGCTGAAAGGTTGAATAACTTGAAGATGCAAGATGAGTTGAATTCTGCAAAGGAATTCATCCTTACCTTGTAGGAGAGGTTATCATCTGCTGAAGCTAAAAGGAAGGAACTCTTACAAAGTCTGGATGATGAAGAGAAGAATGCCCTTAAGGAACTATGTTAGAAGCTGAGTCGAGAGAATGGTGTCATGAAGAATGAAATGCAAGCCCTAACCATGAGGATGTCTAAGGAGATTGAAAACTGGAAGAAGAATGAAGAAAATCTTTCTATCTCTGAAAGACAGATCTGAGGAATGCATTAGGTTAGCGCATGAAAATGATGTGTTTGGAACTAAATTGGTGTAATCACAGAACAATGAGCAAGAGTTGGAAAGAATGATAACAATCCTAAGAGGAGATTTGGATGCTGCAAATGAATATAAAGACAAGTTTAAGGCCAGTTATACAAAGCTTGATGAATTATTGAAGGATCAAAGAGACATTGGAGACACTAGAGGTCTTAGATTCAAGCATGGATAAATCTCCGATACTACAAATCAAGATGATACATCTGGTCAGAAGGTCAATCAGAATCAAAATTCACCAGTAAGACAACCCAATGCACGTAAATTTAATGATAGATGGTTTGTTTTCAATAAGTTTGGTCATAGAGCAAGTCAATGTAGAAATAGAGCAAACTAGAATAATAATTCAGTTCCCGGTCAGTGTTCAAATTGTAAAAAGTATGGTCATAGGACAATAGATTGTAGAATGAATATGAGATGTCATGCATGTGGAAAGTTTGGACATATGGCTAATCAATGTAGGTCAAGGAATGAACAAGCATACATCAAGGCAATTTAGAAGAACAATGTTACTTGCTATGCATGCAACAAAATAGGACATTGCCAAATATTGCAGAAGCAAGAATACACCAAAAATGAATGACACATCCAATGAGAAGGGAAAGCAAAAGGTTGATAAAATCTAGCAAGCTCATGCTAAATAGTGGGTTAGGAAGTCTGAATATCAATCGGCAGAGGCATAATCCCCATTTACTCAACCAACAACAGAATGTTCCTGCATCAACAGGAAACTCATCCGGTAACTAAGGCATTAGCCTTAGGGGGAGGCAAATTAATGACATATCCTACACCACCCCCAGTAGTGGTCTGAAAGATTGTTTCAGATCTTGGAGAAGTCAATCTGAAGGATAACCGACATTGAGATAATGGATTTTGAATCCGGTATGATATGCCGACATGCATTAATGTTAATAAGAAATTAGGGTTTCCAAAGGGGGAGATTGTGGGATATTTCTGAGAAGTTTGTTGGAATAGTGTGGTGTCATTGATGTCAACATCTAGTTTTGCGGTTTGGTTGGATGAGTTGGTTTGTCCTGTGTGTTGCAGATGAGGTGATGCAGCTTAATGGGTTTTGAGATACTTATCTCTAGTTGATTCATAAAAAAAATTTAGACGTCTGCACATTGATTTGATCAAGTTATTAGATCCAGTATTGAGGATGTTATTCAACTAATTGTGTTATTCAGTATTCTGGTTTTTGCTCTGTATTGCTCCAAAATTGTAATATCCTTAGTTGCAGATGTATTCTGGATGTTGTTGTGTGTACTCAGTTCGACTGGTTCATGCTTTCGAAATCCATGAGAAAATATTTCAGGTTGATAGTCAGATTATGTTGATGTTCTCGAGCTGTGGTAGAGAGATGATGATGATTCTAGTGATCCAAGTTGTTACGACTATTGTGGTGCAATTCACGTTGCTTGTGAATGTTTCTAGATTGTTTTTCTAAGAATATTAGTGGTCCACATTATTGGTATTATGGATGTGTTGCAATGGTTTTTTCATTGATGTCAACACTTGTCAATGCTTATCAGCACTGGAGATCTTTGGTTGTGTTCACCGTCATGTTCAGTGACTTATGCACACTCACCGGTATCTAGTTCACCGACAGGTTATATTGTTCACCGGCACTAAGGATGATCTGTTATCATCGGGAAATTACCTGGTTATGTTGAAGACATGGTTTGGACACTTGGTTTTGGTGATTTGGTTATTGGTCTAATCGGGTTTGCATATTTGTTGTTACTGGCAAATTGGTCTAGGTTATGGACCAGCAAGCGTTATCTATTTTAGATCAGCACAACACATTATGGAGATGATTTATTGATTGGTTATTATTGTAAATGCATTAAGCTGACATGATGCATCGCATATTAATTCATTTGTAATTAATTTAATTGTAATATTCTTAGTGAGCTGACCTACACATTTGGTCTTAAGTTTTGGTATATATGTAAGATATCATTTGTGAGATTAAGAGGTAGTGGAAGAGGATTGTAATAAGGTACATGCGAATATAAGCAGAGCTACTCATGTAGACATCATTTGAAGATTCAAGGAAGGTATGAAGAAGAAAATAATAGCTTAACCGGTACTGAATCCAGCATATGAAGATGCTATTTTGAGCAGTACATTATCATTGGATTTAACCATCCAATTGTAGTTAGTGTGACTCTCATCTTGTGATTGAGCAGTGAGCTCTAGGCAGTTGGCCTTTCTGCATGTGCAGACCTCATTTGTATACACATACTATCTGCAGTAGTATTATCTAATTGTGGGTAAGGTTTCCCACCATGGTTTTTTCCCTTACAGGGTTTCCACATACAAATATTCGTGTTATGTGTTGTGGATGTTATTTGTGTTTCTATTTCATACATTAAACTTTACCGCTACTGTTATTAACTGTTAAACTGTTAACCGACATTAAGTTTGGTCTACCAATATTATGCATCAAGTTTGATTAAGTTATATTTGGATTGAAATTAATAGACAACCGATTCAACCCCCCCCCTCTTAGTTGCCTCTGGGTCCTAACAATTGGTATCAGAGCTAAGTCCTCTTTTTGTAGAAGTTTAATAGCTTGAGGAGATTCTATGGCAACTAACTATTTCAGGAAGGATAGTCCAAAATTTGATGGAACTAACTATGGTATATGGAAGATTAGAATGGAGACACATCTAAACTGCATTGAAAGGGACATATGGGATGTTACAAAGAATGGCTATGTTGGTCCTACACAGATTCAACTTAATCCACCTACCTTGGCTAAAGATCAGGAGAATGATTTTAAAGAAAGAGAAGCACTTTTGAGCGCATTGTCAGATCAACAAATCATGGGATTATCAGACCGATTTACTGCTAAAGCTATTTGGGATAAATTGGAGACATTGAATGAGGTTGATACCACTGTCAAAATTTCAAAACTGGAATTCTTCCGGGTAGGGTATGAAAATCTGAAAATGGAAGAAGATAAAATGATTTCTGCTTTTATGGAAAGAGTTAATAAAAATTATTTTGGGTATACAATGTTGTGGAGGATCCTTAAGTGAAGATGAATTTGTTTCTAAAGTTTTAAGAGCATTGCCACTGACATACAAAATGAAAGTAACTATTATTAATGAATTAAGAACAATGCCTAATACATCAGTATCTAGAGATACCTTGGTTGGAAAACTTTCAGCTTTTGAACTTGAGGAATTTGGTCTTGTTGCTACAATTAAGACAAATTTAGCTTTCAAAGCATCATCATCTGCAACATCATCATCATCATCTGAGAGATCTGATTGGAAATCACTTTATACAAGAGAACTTGAAGACATTAGAAGGGAGAATGAAGAACTTGAAGTGCTTGAATCACTATTTGCAAGAAATATGCCTAAAGGTTCAGTTGGAAGTAAGTATGAAGGTAAAGCACCATTTAAATGTTTTAATTGCAATAAAATTGGTCATATGGCATCTACGTGTCCTGATAGACATGCAAGATTGAAAGAAGTAGCTAAAAGAACATATAAGCCTAACCTTGAATATCAGAGATACAGATTTAAGAAGATACAGACAAATCATGTTACTATGCCGATGAAGGAGTTACTGATGATTCTGATTTGCAACCAGTAGACAATGGATGGGCTTTTGTTGCAATAACAGAAGATCAACCGACACCTACTATACAACCGGTAGAGCAAGCCCTGGGATCTAAAATTGAAGAAAAGGATGAATGGATCATTGATTTCAGATGGTCACATCATATGACTGGTGATAAAAGTAAATTCTTAACCTTTCAGGAATACAATAGAGGTCTAGTAAGATTTGGGGATGATAAAGCTTGTTTGATTAGAGGAAAAGGGACTATATCTTTTGATGGTAAGCACAATACTAACAATGTTTATTATGTTGAAGGTTTGAAGCATAATCGTTTGAGTGTTGGTCAATTAGTTGAAAAAGGATTTCAGTTACAATTCAAGAATGGTAAATGCAAAATCATGAATAGAACTGGTTTGGAAATTGCAACTGGTAATCAAACTAGAGGTAATATATCTCATTTGAATAACAATGAGAAAACATGCTTGATTGCACATATTGATGAAAGTTGGTTATGGCATAAAAGACTTTGTCATGTAAATTTTGATTGCATTGTGAAGATCAGTACAACTAAGGCAGTAAGGGATTTACCTAAGATTGTAAAACCCCACAATCCGGTATGTAAGGAATGTCTATTTGGAAAGCAAATTAGAGCAACTTTTAAGAGTATTCCAGAGAAATCCAATAATGTTATTGATTTAATTCATACTGATTTATGTGGTCTGGAAAGAACTAGAAGTCTGCAAGGAGATAGATAGTTTATGCTAATCATTGATGATTATTCTAGAATGTGTTGGGTTACTTTTCTCGGCGAGAAATCAGAAGCTTTTGGGAAATTCAAACTATTCAAGGTAGTGGTAGAGAATAAAACCGGTAAGAAAATAAAATGTTTAAGATCAGATCAAGGAGGTGAATTCACATCTAAGGAATTTAATACATTCTATGAAGTGAATGGAATCAGAAGATAGCTATCAGCACCTCAGAAACCCCAACAAAATGGAGTTATGAAAATGAAGAACATAACTATTCTGGATGCAGCTAGAAGCATGATATCGGAAGCAAACCTACCTCATGTATATTGGAGAGAATAAATCAATACAACGGTTTACACATTCGACAGAGTTCACATCAAAGGTGAAACTGGTAAGACCCCTCATGAACTATAGTTTGTTAATACTCCTACTCTTCAATATTTCAAAATATTTGGAAGAAAATGTTATATTAGGAGAGATGATTATATTGGTAAATTTGATCCTAGAAGTGATGAAGGAATATTTCTTGGTTATTCATCTAAGAGCAATGCATATAGATGTTTTAATAAAAGATTGCAAAAAATCATTGAGAGTGCAAATGTGAAGATTGATGAACAGTTTAAAGGTAATTCAAGGTCTATGGACTCTGAACCGATAGTTGAAATAATCACAAATGAACCTACACTGAATACACCAATACAGAATGTTGATCCAGTCATACTGACATCAGCTGATAATTCCATAGTGACTGTAGAACAACAACAACTGAATTCACCCAAATATTTAAGATTGAATCACTTTGAAAGTCGGATAATTGGGAATAAGTATCAAGGTGTTATGACTAGAGGAAGACTGGCAAATGAAGAGGGATGTCTAATTCCTGAAATTGAACCAACATCAATTTTTGAGGCATGTGAAGATAAACATTGGATTAAAGCTATGGAAGATGAATTGGAACAAATTGAAAAGAATAACAGATGGACATTGGTTCCTCGACCTAAAAACAAAAATATAATTGGAACTAAATGGGTATTCAGAAATAAACTTAATGAAGATGGTAAGGTAATCAGAAACAAATCAAGATTACTATGTAAAGGATATTCATAGAAAGAGGGAATTGATTACAATGAAACCTTTGCACCAGTAGCTAGAATTGAGGCAGTCAGACTATTTCTAGCATTTGCAGCACATAAGAACTATAAAGTATATCGAATGGATGTTAAATGTGCATTTCTGAATGGTGATCTTGAAGAGGAAGTTTACATTGAACATCCTGATGGATTTTCTTTGACAAATGACAACGATATGGTTTGCAGGTTAAGGAAAGCTTTATATGGATTAAAGAAAGCTCCTAGAGCTTGGTATGCTAGATTGGACAAATATCTTTTGAAGCTTGGTTACACTAGAGGTAATGGTGACAACAACTTATATTTCAAAGTGACTAATGATGACATCTTGGTTATTGAATTTTTTGTTGATAATATCATTTTTGGAGGAGAAGATGGATTGTGTAAAGACTTTTCTAATAAGATGCAGGAAGAATTTGAAATGTTTATGATTGGGGAGATAAAATTATTTTTAGGATTGCAGATTTCATAGCCTAATAAAGGTATATTCATATGTCAATCAAATTACTTGAAATAACTACTAAAGAAATTTGGTATGGAAAACTCTAAACCGGTAAGTACTCCTATGACTACAACTGATAAAATATCATTGAAGGATGAATCAACACCTGTTAATCCGACAAGATATAAATCTATGGTTGCAAGTTTACTATATTTGACAAAAAAAAGACTTGATATTATGAATGCAGTATGTATTGTTTCAAGATTTCAGAGTAATCCTAAGGAAAATCATGAATCAGCAGTGAAAAGGATTTTTCGGTATCTACAAGGCACAAAAAATCTTGGTTTATGGTATCCTAAAGATGAAAATTTTGATCTATGTGCATACACAGATACAAATTGTGCAGGAGATGTAGATGATAGAAAGAGCACCACCGGTGGAGTATTCTTTCTTGGTAGCAGATTGATTTTATGGTTGAGCAAGAAACAGAGTTGTACATCATTATCAATAGTAGAATCAGAATATGTTGCAGCAACAACTAATTGTACTCAGGTATTATGGATTAAGCAAATGTTGAATGACATAAAGGTAAAATGCAAAGAACCTATATTCATTTACTGTGATAATACGACAGCAATTGATATATCTAAGAATCCGGTATTTCACTCTAAAACTAAACATGTTTCTATCAAATTCAATTTTCTGAAAAAAAATGTTGAAGCAAAAGAAGTGAATTTGGTTTATGTGAATACTAAAGAGAAGATTGCAGATATCTTTACTAAGCCTTTCCCTAAGGAAACTTTTGAATATCTTAGAGAGAAGCTTGGAGTAATACCCTCACTGGTAGAGACTTAGACAGTTGGAGATTGGCATCAGACCGACATGAATTAATAGAGAAACCTTTTTTTGGCTTTGATGAAGGAGAGCTATTCTTAGGGGGCTAGTTGGATAAGTTGGTATTTATAATTAGTTCTATGAACTAGTTGTATCTAGTTTTTGTATTGATTTTGCATTTGATGTCAAAGGGGGAGAGATATCTATGGAAAAACACATTATCTTTTGGGAGATATTATTCATTGGGGGAGAAATATTATGTATTTTGATTTCTGGTAATTGATCTCTTTGGGAGATTGTTGGTTTTTGGCATTTCTGCTTTGGCACTTAGATGGATTTTCCATCTTTTGTTGCCATCAATGCCAAAGGGGGAGATTGTTGGTATTATGGATGTGTTGCATTGATTTTTTCATTGATGTCAACACTTGTCAACACTTATTAGCACTAGAGATCTTTGGTTATGTTCACCGACATGTTCAGTGACTTATGCATAGTCACCGGTATCTAGTTCACCGACAGGTTATATTGTTCACTGGCATTGAGGATGATCTATTATCATCTGGAGAATACCTGGTTATGTCGAAGACATGGTTTGGACACTTGGTTTTGGTTATTTGGTTATTGGTCTAATTGGGTTTGCATATTTGTTGTTACTGGCAAATTGGTCTAGGTTATGGACCGACAAGTATTATCTATTCCAGATCAGTACGACACGTTATGGAGATGATTTATTGATTGGTTATTATTGTAAATGCATTAAGCTAACATGATGCATTGCATATTGATTCATTTGTAATTGATTTAATTGTAATATTCTTAGTGAGCCGACCTACACATTTGGTCTTAGGTTTTGGTATATATGTAAGATCTCATTTGTGAGATTAAGAAGTAGTGGAAGAGGATTGTAATAAGGTATATGCGAATATAAGCAGAGCTACTCACACAAACATCATTTGAAGATTCAAGGAAGGTATGAAGAAGACAATTAGAGCTTAACCGGTACTGAATCTAGCATATGAAGATGTTATTTTGAGTAGTACAATATCATTGGATTTAACCCACCAATTGTAGTCAGTGTGACTCCCATCTTGTGATTGAGTAGTGAGCTCTAGGCAGTTGGCCTTTCTGCATGTGCAAACCCCATTTGTACACACATACTATCTGTAGTAGTATCATTTGATTGGGGGTAAGGTTTCCCACCATGGTTTTTCCCCTTACAAGGTTTCCATGTACAAATATTTGTGTTATGTGTTGTGGATGTTATTTGTCTTTTTGTTTCATACATTAAACTTTACCAGTACTATTATTAACTGTTAAACTATTAACCGGCATTAAGCTTGGTTTACCGGTATTATGCATCAAGTTTGATTAAGTTATATTTGGGTTGAAATTAATAGACAACTAGATTACGCCCCCCTCTTAGTTGCCTCTGGGTCCTAACACACATTAATTATTGTGTGTGATATTGAAGATTTTCTTTGTTCGATGATTTTCTTCATTTAATGCGACATTCTTGATGTTGTAGGGTATTGTGGATGATCGAGGCGTAATTGTTGGAGGTGTTTCATATTTGTGGTGTTTGTTTTGGTCCAGACTATGTCATAGCCAACTTTTTTTTTTTTCACATATATTTTTGTAGTGTGTGAGGTTATTATTTTGTTATTTGTGTTGAGGGTTCAACCAACCTATATTTCATGGGTTGATGACTTGTATAAATAAATATAATAATCATTGTCAAGTATCATTCTATGTGCGAATATTGTATCAATTATTTAGTAGCAGGGAAGTTGTGTGAAGTTGTGTAAAGAAGTGTGTTGCAGAGAATATTTGACAGTGAGTTTAACCAGAAGTGTACTCAGGCATATGGAGATGCTATTTTCACACTTCATGTAATCTAGATTGTTATTTGAATGCTTTTGTAAGTCAATGAGACTTCCTGTAAGGCAGTGAGCTTTCTCTATGGATTGTAGCTTTTTTGGGTTTCTTGTTTGAGCAGTGAGATCTAAGTAGTGTGCCTAAATGCATGTGCATTCCCAATTGTAATATTTCATTTACTCCTAATAGGGTATTGTCTCATTCTGGGTAGGTTGCCACCATGGTTTTTCCCTTAATCAGGTTTTCCACGTCAAAAATATTGGTGTTATGTGTGTTATTGATGTGGTGTTGTTTAATACTTTACCTGTTAATTGTCAGATCTAATTTGTGGTTTAAGTTGCAGTAAGCTTTTGAGCACACTGATTCACCCTCCACCTCTCAATTTGTTGCATTGTTGCCAACATAGTACCATCTGAATTTATAGATATTGTTTACAATGGTTGGTTGCTATGGTGAAGCATAAAGAAAAAGTTGATTAAGTTGAAGAAGAATTGAGTTCTATTGGTAAGACTTCTGATTTTCTAAGTGACAAAGATGGAGAGCTAAGGAAAAAGGTAAATTCCATATAGCATGAGTTGTTATTTTACAAATGCAAAAAGAAGATTATGTGTCTTTTCTGAAAAGTCAAGGAGATCGTTGAAGCTAAACAGGAACACTTTTCAATATTGCTTGGTGTATACACCTAAAATTGGTCTGGAGATAATTAATTAAATAAAAAGTGTTTTAATTAATTAGCCTTTTATTCTTCTACTTGTAATTAAATCTAAGGATGTATTTATGTAGTTCATCTCAATAATCCCTTGAATTAATTAATCCTCCCCATCATAATTCATTTCTTCTATTTCCATAATTAAATAAACAAATAAAATTATTTGTTGAATTTAATTATCCCTTATCATTTAATTTGAATTTTTAATTTAAATGAGCACATGGCTCCTAATCTTAACCACTTATCCTAACCATTTTCTAACCCAACCCATCATATCTAATCTTGGGTTTAACTAACCCTATTCCTCCTAACCTAACCCTCTATCCTTTAACCAAGGTTATCTTAAGCTCCTATGGGTTGGCTATTCCCTTTTGGGGACACATGGCATCTTTTCCACATTTCCTTTATCCCCTTGACACTTTCCCTCTTATTGGCATTTGTTGAAGAATCCTTGACACTTGTCCCTCTAGAGATGACAAGTGTCCCTCCTCTCCAACTTCTTCATTTTCAGCCCTTGGTATCTCCAAATCAAATCTAAACTATTGATTCCTACCACCTAAGCCTTAGCCTTGGAAAATCTATAAAAGCATCTCATTTGCATTCAATAGGGCTGCCCCTCATGTTTTTAGCTTCTTCATGCTAGTTTAATTCTACATTTCATCATTTGAGCAATTAACAATTATCATATCATTTTAGCATCATACCACATCAATAATGAATTTAGCATAATATCATGTAGCTACTCATATTCTAGGTAGTCATTTGGTTGATCTTGCTACTACTGAGAGCCATCTCAAAAGATCTACAAGATCCTTGGAATTAGACGAAAATGGGACATCACTGGGAGGGCTGAATTTGTATTGTTTATCTCTACTTTGCCTTCCAATTTATTATTGTCTCATTTATGTGTTGTTTAGAATAGTTTGATAATTAGCACTTTATTTTTATACATAATTTTTTTGATGCTCACCATGGGACCCTTGCCTCAAATTTTAATATCTTTTCCTGTAGGTTTTTCTTGACAGGTGCATCTAGAAATCTAGTCTAGCAATTTGGTGATTAAAATTGTCATATTAAGCTTTTGTTCTAATGCATCCGTCTTCTACAATAGCATTTTGATTTTACAGAGTAGCATTCTAATATGATATATAAGAATTTTGCTTTGATAGTTTAGTATTTCTATTTCATAGAATATCATTCTGATTTAACAGATTAGCGCTTTGATTTGATAGTTTAGTATTTTGGTTTCATATTTTAGAATTCTTGTTTCATAGAACAACATTTTGAGTTCATAGAGTAGTGTTCTCATAGCCCTGAATAGCGCTAGATGAGTTTCTTTAGCATTTTTAGTTCTCTTTCAAGAATTTTATTTTTCTAGAACTAATTCGCATCATTCTATGTCGCAGGTACCTTTTTGCTATCAAAGAACATAGCTACAAAACTTTTCCTTGCTAAAGACTCAATTATAAAATACTAACATTGTGTGCAACCACGTGATTGTTGGCAATTGACACTCAATCGGTTGGTTTCACTATGTTGGCATTGATGGCAACATGGTATTGTGTTCCGGCTTCTTGTTTTTGGTTCAGTTGTGTACCGATAGGCACTTCACATACACTACACTAGCACCGACACTGGTAGGACCAAAGGATTTCTTTGGTTACCAACAATGGAGGCCGAAATGGTTTAGAATATGGTTATCAATATTGGAGGCCGACATCTCTTGGATCCAGCATCGACAATTGTTTTTAATATTTATGTATTCATGTTATCTAGCCGACATGTAATTTGATATTGTATATTTTGTAAGCCGACATAAGGCATAATAAATTGTATAGGGTATATAGGCAATTTTATATATCATTTTTGAGAGAATATAAATGAATCATCATGCAAATATGTAATTGGAAGGAGATGCAAAATATATCAGAGAGATTATGTATGTGAGGATATTCATGTAAGGGTTATTCTAGTAAAGGGTTTAGGGTTACAGACCAGAACAAACAGAGCTTAAACTAGAACTGTATTCTAGCATAGAAGATGCTATCTTAACAGTTCAACACTTCTCCAGATTGTAGTCTAGATTTGTATGTAGTCAATGAGGCTCCTTTTGTGATCGAGCAGTGTGCTCTAGGTTGTAAGCCTTCCTGCAAGTGTAGGCCCCTCATATTTTGTAATATCTCTTAATATGGCTAGTGGATTGAAATTGTGGGTCACAACTCCCACCATGATTTTTCCTCTTTTAGGTTTTCCACATATAATTTTGTCTGTTATGGTTCTCATTTATGTGATTGGCTTATTGGTTGGTTTACTTCTTTCAATTCTGTATGTACAGGTATACTGGTTGGTGTATGCATGTTTTAATAAGAATAAAATTGATCATTCTGGTATAACACTGATTCACTCCCCCCCCTCTTAGTGTTATTGGATTCCAAGAATTGGTATCAGAGCCTTGTGCCTTGGAGGAAGTCTAATAGCTTGAGGAAGATCTTGAATCTGGAATCCATGATTATGACTTTGGAGAAGCAAATTGAGATGACACTTGAAGATTATGATGCTGAAAGGTTGAAGAACTTAAAGCTACAAGATGAATTAAATTCTGCTAAGGAATTCATTCTTGTCTGACAAGAGAGGTTATCATCTATTAAAGCTAGTAGGAAGGAACTTTTGCAAAGTCAGGATGATGAAGAAAAATATGCACTTAAGGAACAATGTCAGAAAGTGAGTCAGGAGAATATGGTTATGAAAAATGAAATACAAGTTATAACTATGAGAATGTCTAAGGAGATTGAGGACCGAAAGAAAAGGGAAGAAAATCTTGCTGTATCCCTGAAAAACAAATTTGAAGAATGTGGCAGCTTGCTTCATGAGAATGATATGTTGAGAACTGATTTAGTACAATCCTAGAGTAATGAACAAGAGCTTGAGAGAGAAATGATAATTTTGACTTAAACACTGCAAGTAAGTATAAATAAAAATTCAAGATCAACTCAGCACAACTAGATGAGTTATTGAAGAGACAACGGCAGATTGGAGATTCTAGTGGACTTAGATTTGAGCAAGGACAGAGTTTTGACATTGCTAATGAAGATCAAAACCATAAGGCACCGGTAAGGAAATTTAATGCTTATAAATTTAATGGTAGATGTTTTGTTTGCAATAGATTGGTCACATGGCTAGACAATATAGAAACAGAGCAAATCAGAATCCTGATTCTGCTCCTAGTAAATGTTCTAAATGTAATAAGTATGGTCATAAGACAAAAGATTGCAGAATTAATTTTAAATACTATGCATGTGGAAAGTTTGGACATATGGATAATCAGTGTAGGTCAAGCGATTTCACCAATTTTAGCAAAGCAATTCAAAGGAACAATGTTACATGTTATGCATGTAATGAGGTTAGACATATTGCTAAATTTTGTAGAAGCAAAAATCCATCAGTTAGTAATGGAGGATCAAATGAGAAAGGGAAAGAGAAGGTTAGTGAAATCCGACAAGATCATACTTAGAGATGGGTAAGGAAGACTGAAGAACAATCACTAGATGGAAATGCACTGGTTACTTATCTGACAGAGGATGTTGCTCTTGCACCGATAGGTAGCTCATCTGGTAACTAAGGCAGATGCCTTAAGGGTAGGAAAAATTCATGAAGATGTTGCATATGCCCTTGGAAGAGGTTCTAGAAGATGTTCTAGACATTGAAGATGATTATCCGACATGGATATGTTTTGTTCGAGATCTGGTATCTTTCACTAGTAGTCATTTATGTCAATGAAAGATTAGGGTTTTTCCTAGAGGTTAAAAGGTCGAGTTGACCTCATTATTGATCACCTTGCATTCAGAGCAATTTTAGAGCGACTAAGAGCAATCAAGGCATTTCAGAGCAATCGTATTTTTCTTTAGGGATTTCACCGACGTTTGGAAGAATTTGTTGAAGGTTTTCACCGAGAGCAATCAAAAGGTATTTATCTTTAAACATGGAAGTGATATCATTATCTATTCCTTTTTTGTTGCAAACCTAACTATAGTAGATGTCAAGTACCACCCCAGGCCAATTTTCAAGCGGTATCCACATGTGGTTACCCTGGAATTTTTGGTTGGAGCACTTTCCCATGTTCTGGAGGGAGTTGTCTATGTTGAAGATGTTAGGGCATATATACACTATCACATTGAGGACTTGGGAACATCTAAAATTAAGGGCATGTATATGAGGAGCTAATGGAAGATTATGTAAAGATCAAACCTGTTAGACAGTTCAAATAACTAGAAGACAACTGAGAGGGGGGGTAATCAGTTATCACAGATTACAAGAACCATTAACAATTTAAACTTTGATATCGCAACCCAAAACATTAATACCAGAATAGCAGATAAACCAATTAAGCATAAAAACTAATCATAGAATAAAAGCCATCCACATAACACCAATATTTGTACGTGGAAAACCTAGTATAAGGAAAAACCACGGTGGAAAGCCTACCCACAGCTAGATAATAATTTTTTAGTATGTGAATTACAATTGAGGGGCTTGCACTTGTAGGAAGGCCAACAACCTAGAGAACACTTCTCATCACAAAAAAAGCCTCACTAACTACATAGAAATCCAAACTACAATCCGGAGAAGTGTTGAACTGCAAAAGATAGCATCTCCTATGCCTGAGTACAGTTCCGGTTAAGTTCAATACTGAAGGACTAAATCCTCTTAAATAAACCCAATTCAATCTCCAATGATCAATCAACTCCTCTGCTTGAATGATATTACATTATTTGCATATTACATTCCTTGACCGTGACCTCTAACATTAACCATGATGATCTATAATGAGATCTTACATCTATTTATACAAACCCTAGACCATAAACAATCAAGTTGATCCCTAGATAATAAACCAATTACATAATTACAAACCATGTTGGCCTTAGACCAAACAACTAATATCAACACATAAGACATCCCAAAAATACATCAATAGGTCTTATCCACACGTTACATTAAAGTTGGTCCATAACCTAGATCAATCGGGACCAAGTATAGGTCCAAATGCTTCAACAATGATCTTCAATTGCCAAGTCTCAAACATGATCACCAACAACATCCTAAAACTCATTAGAAGATGCACCAACACCACTTATGCAATTCATCAAAGATCTCCATCAAAATCTCTATCAGTGAAACCCTCATCGGAACCAAAAACCAATCTTCTAAGCAAGCAGGATAGCATCCAATCACCAGATTAAAACCAACTAACCAAATATGACTATAAGTATCATGAACAAGCTGATTCCATCACCAAACTATACCAGAGCCTACCAGATCATTTTAGATCCAATTTAACTAGAAACCACTCAATCTAACGAGACCAGAAGGGTGCCAATAAAGCATCCAAACAACTAGTGTTGGCATAAATGACAAAACATCAATGCAACACATAATCAATTCCAGCAAATGGCCAACAATTTCCCCCTTTGGCATTGATGGCATTACTAGATGTAAAAAACATCTAAGTACCAATAAATGCCAAACAAGTCTCCCCCAATGAAAGACATCCAACATGTTGTTCTCCATTTTGAAAACTTATGTTTCTTCTCTTTAAAAGTGAAAATTACTGCCTCTGTGCTGCAATAGAAGAGAACAACAAAAGTTTGAAATAAAGACAACAATATGAGGTTCCAGAATTAGGAAACCTCCTACACTTTAAGCTTACAAAAGCTTGGGTAGGTGAACCCTTTTAAAGATTGTTTTCTAACAAAAATAGTAAATGGTTTGTAGAAACCCAGTGTAAATTCCTGCAAACGTTCCTTACTAACCAGTACAACTAACCTAAATGGAAAATTAATTTGACTTTTTAAAATAGGATCACAAAATGCAACAAAAACCACCAGATAAACCATTGCCTTATCCGGGCAATAGATTCATCTACAACAGACTGCAAACTGACAAGAGAAACTAGTACACAAATCATAAGTTCCTGATCTATCAACTCTAAATATGCCTGACATACACAGAGTCCTAATCTACATGAGACTTCATCATCCAATCCACACCAAGAGTACTGATATTAATGACTTTGTTCAAAGTATTTTATATTTTTCTCCTTAATAAAAAGACTCAAAACAACTTCATTAGATGCCTAACAAATCATTAAAATGAGCAATCCTTGATTACTTAAATGAAATAAACACCACACAGTGACATAGAGACAATGCAAATCTGGATTTTAATTCTCTAGACTATATATTTCATTCGTCTGTCAGAAGGTTACAAGTACTTCATTTTTTATTTAGAAATTGCTAAGACAAAGGCCTGTATTAATTTGCCAGAGTTTAGCTATAAAAAATTTGTGTCCCTTTTCTAGGTAGCCTTGGTATCCTTTTATAGAAATCAGGATGCAACAAGCTTCAGATTACCTAGAAGAATAATTTTACCCTAATAGTCATTTATTGCAAAAGTTATATTTCTGTGCCATTGCAGTTGAGGGAGAAATCTAGCATTTTTTTTGGGATGTGTGCTTCATTAATTCACTGGGCATTCATTTGGAAGATGGTTGAAAGGGCAAGCTACTATTACCCAAAATTGGTTGCAACAACCGACAGCTTCATAATGTTAGTGGATCATCTTGTGCCAGAGCATTGATGAGTTCTTATCATAGAGCGGCGCACCATTATGTTCTTCGCATATCTCCTTTTAGGTCTTTCGGGCACCTCTCACCAACCCATTTTCATCTTGAAGAAATGTTAGAAGCAACTTGCATAGCCCTGCTAATATTTCTTTTGAATATTTAAAATTTTTTGGCACCAACGGATCGGGAGGCTTTCCCTCTGAGCACTTTTCTTTTAGTCGCCAAGTTGCGGCCTTTAAAGTTCGGATGTATTTCCATTGTGGTATAGTAACAACCATCTGATCATAGGAAACTAACACACCTTTGAACTTCCCTGAGTAATCCTCTTAGAAATAGGCCCCACCACCTGGTCTCTAGTTGTTTAAAAACTTAACCACTATTGCACTTGGCCTCTATAAAATCCAATCTTTTTGACTGAAGAATAAACCTAGAGATCCCATGGTCACTATCCCAAAAATACTTGCCGTGGGTTGTACTTGACTACAAAATTAGATTCCTCGGATTGAGAGCCATCCACTGATATTTGACAAATCCATATTTGGGCAAAAATTAACCCTCGCAGATCTCAGCCACATGTCACCTCCTGGTTTGCTTGTGAGTCCTTCTGGACTCCACTTGCCTTGCCACTTCATCAATCACCAAGTCGTGGCCATTAATATTTGAGCACCTCCATCTTGCAGTATGGTAACAACCGTAGATCTTATTTGAACTTGCTTGTTCTTTACTTCACCTGGGCAGCTCCCTCTATCACTTTCTTTTTTGGCAGGCCCGACACATGTCACATCCTGACTTGCCCTTGGATCCATCTACCCGCCACTTTGGACTTTCTACGGGACTTGGGCCTGCCTTGATTTTTCTTATACACCCACTACATGGCACGCCCCGAGCCCACCTAGACTGCCACCTCAACTACCACCTGGTCAGTCTCTATGTCACAGGTGATAACCATCAGGCATCTTCACACGGTGGTATAGCGATAGCCATAGATCTTCCCTCAAGATGCTCGATACTTAACGCCTGGGCCACTTTCCTTTTAGCGCATGTGCTTTGTCACCAAGTTGCATGGGATATTTGGCAAGCACTTTCGCATCACGACATGGCGAAAACCGTTTGATCATCTCACCTGACCGTCAGATCTCCTTAACCCACCAGGACTTTAGCTTCTCTTAATGGCTCTCGCCTATGCCTCGGTGTCACCGTGTGACACCTCTTGATTCGCTCTGAGATCCTCCTGGACTCCATCTATCCAGTCAAGCCTACCATTTGTCAACCTCTAGTTCGCCAGCTGACCCACCTGGACTACCAAGTCATCACCACCGGACCCACCACCTCCTTTGGTTTGTTCGGCATCTGCTCTTCGGCCAAACTTCCTCTTTGGCTAGCCACTTTTTTGTCTCATTGAAACCTCAATTTCATTGGTGCCTTCACTTTTCGATGGATCCGGTTGATATTTCTTCAATGTGCCCTTTGTCGATTGAACTGGGCATTTGGCAAACTACTTTCATGTCTCATCGACACCTTAGTTTCATCGATGCCTTCACTTTTCGATGAAATTGATGCCTTCGGTGATTCCTCTTTGAGATCGATTGAGGCCATGGTCTGCTTGATATACACCTTGATGATATGCCACCTATCTGCCACATGGCACCCTTTGATTGGCTCCGAAGTTTACAACTAGGCACCACCTGTCGCGAGGGTATTTATTCTGGGCTCTCCACTCTAACACCTTAGCACGACCTCCACTAACCACTGGAATGAACCACCTACCTTAACTGCTTGCATTAACTATCAACCATGGTTCACTGTTAGTGGTTTGTCGCCAAGTCATAGGCAATATCTGGCTAGCTTTTTTACGTCGTGACATAGTGACACCCCTTGGATCCATCTTGATCACCGTTGATCCTTCTTGAACTGCTCGACCCTTAGCCCCTCTGAGCGGCTACATCCTATGCCACAGTGTCACCATGTGTCTGTCACTTGTCTGCCACCTCATCAGTCACCAAGTCATGGCCATTAATAGTCGATCACCTTTGCATGGCGGTATAGTGATGGCCGTGGATCTTCATTCAACCTGCTCACTGTTTTACTTGCCCTTTTACTGCAAAATTTTGGGTGCTTTGAGATGCATGCAGGGGGCCCACCACTTCTAAGCTGCCACTTACCAAAAGCTTGTAAGCTTTGACACTTAGGATATATGCGGCCTTGCACATAAATACTAAAATGTTCGTCCCTGTGGCCAATGTGGGATAAATTGTTTGCTTTAGCCCTTTCCACCGGGTCATCGGGATTGTCTAAAAACTTGACTTCCAATCTTCTTGGACTTTCTGTGCTTCACACCTTTCTCATGAGTCCCACCAGTTTGTCACCATGTCGTGGTGAGCAACCATCGAGCACTTTTGGGTTGCGGTATAGCGATAGCCGCAAGATTAACAAGAACCTGCTCGATCTTTAGGAAGCCCGACAAAGAAATAGGAAAAGACTTAAGACTTAGGCAAAATTAAAACCTATCAGAACCCACCCAGGCCTAGACTTAAAAGGGGTCCCCTCTTGACAACACATAAACCCTTCTGCTTAAGTGGAAAAAGGAAACGAGCAAAGACCTTGGATAAAAAGAAAGGGACATTTTGAACCGTGAACCTTGAACTAATTTTCAAATGGTTCAAAATAGACATAATGCATTCTCACTTGCTTATTAAAAAACAATACAAAGCCATGATACAAGCAAGAGAAGCAGTTGAACCTTGAACTTTGAACCAAAAAGGTTCAAGGGTTCAAGTTCAATATGAATTACGACAATGCACTACAAAGGTTTAATTTTCTAATTTTTTTCATGGAAAAGAAAAAACAGTAAACCCTCAAAATTTTATAGGTCCCAACACAACAATCTCCCCCTATAAATAATATTTCTATAAAGCTCTGAATTCCTTTTCCTTATCAATATCTCTCCCCCTTTATTTTTCTTTTTCACATCAATATCACTCCCACTTTGACATCAATGCCAGAAATCTAACAGAAATATCAAAGCAAAAACATAAGCCTCTGAATCACAAAGCTGACTACTCACCTTGAGCAGTAGCATCCCACATCAGTGCCAGAATGAATAGTATCTCTAAAAAAGCATGCCAGACTGATACCAACCGCATCAATCAAGTCTCTACCATAGGGGTAGAAACTCCCAATTTGTCTCTCAGGTACTCAAATGATTCCTTGGACAAAGGTTTAGTGAAAATGTCTACATTCTGCTCTTTAGTGTTCACATAAACCAGTCTAACTTCATTTGCTTCTACCTTCTCCTTTAAAACTCTATACTTGATAGATATGTGCTTTGTTTTAGAATGAAATACCAGATTCTTTGATATATCAATAGCAGCAGAGTTATCACAGTGAATAACTACCAGTGCATCACAATCCACCTTTATATCCCTCAACATTTGCTTCATCCTTAAAACTTGTGTAGAGTTAATAGCAGCAACAACATATTCAGCTTCAGTAGTAGATAAAGAAGTACATGACTGTTTCTTGCTGATCCATGAAACCAACTTCTTTCCAAGAAAGAAAGCTCCACTGGAAGTACTTTTTTGGTCATTAACATCTCCAGCCCAATCAACATCTGTATATGCACATAAAGTAAATTTATCATCCTTAGGGTACCACAAACCATATTATGATGTACCTTGCAAGTATCTAAAAATCTTTTTCACCGCCATCTCATGATTTTCTCTGGGATCACTCTGAAATCTTGAATCAATACAAACATCATTCATAATGTCAGGCCTAGTCTGAGTCAAGTAAAGAAGACCTTCAATCATAGATTTGTATCTTGTAGGATTTATGGGTGTATAAACATCTTTTCTTGTCAATTTATCACTTGCAACCATAGGAGTACTTACCAGCTTAGAATCTCCCATACCAAATTTCTTAAACAATTCCCTAGCATATTTAGTTTGACAGATGAAAATACCTTTGTCAGTCTGAGCAATCTGCAAACCTAAGAAAAATTTCATCTACCAATCATCGACATCTCAAATTCCTTCTCTATATTCCTAGAAAATTGTATGCATAACTTATCTTCACCTCCAAAAATAATGTCATCAACAAATACTTCAATAATTAATATATTATCATTAGTGATTTTATAATATAAATTACTGTCAACACTGCCCTTAGTAAAACCAAGCTTCAAAAGATATTTATCCAACCTTGCATACCAAGCTCTAGGTGCTTGTTTCAATCCATATAAAGCTTTCGTTAACTTGCAAACCATATCTGTATCATCTGATAGTGAAAAACCATCATGTTGCTCAATATAAACTTCTTCATCAAGATCCCTATTCAAGAATGCACATTTAACATCCATCTGATAAACCTTGTAGTTTTTATAAGCAACATAGGCAATAGATAATCTTACAGCTTCAATCCTAGCTACAGGTGCAAAAGTCTCTCCACAATCAATTCCTTCCTTCTGAGAATATTCTTTACAAACCAATCTAGCCTTATTCCTTATAACTTGACCATCCTCATTCAATTTATTCCTAAAAACCCATTTAGTTCTAATAACATTTTTATTTTTAGGCCGGGGAACCAAGGTCCATGTATTATTTTTCTTAATCTGATCTAATTCTTCTTCCATAACTTTTAACCAATATTCATATTTACATGCCTCAATTACTAATACCAGTTCAAATTGTGAAATTAAACATATCTCATTAGTTTCCAGTCTTCTTGTCATCACTCCATTTCTCTTATCCCCAATGATTTGATCTTTTGAATGATTTAATCTCAGATACCTAGGAGTCTTCTGACTTTTTGTTCCTCTTCCCTGTTATTCAGTTACTGTATAATTCTCTGATGTTGCTAGAGTAACTGGTTCAACTCTCTATTCTGGTAAAGGTGCTACTGGTTTAGATATAATTATTTGCACTTCCGGTTCCTTCTCATAAACTCTGATTTGACTTATGTTCAGCTCATCTACTTTGACATTATCACTCTCCACAATTCTCTGCCATCTCTTGTTATAACATTTATACACTTTGCTTTCATTAGAATAACCAAGAAATATGCCTTCATCACATCTAGGATCAAATTTTCCAATAATATCATCTCCTAATATAACATTTACTACCAAAATTTTTGAAATACTTAACTGTAGGTGTATTACCAAACCATAATTCATAAGGTGTCTTACCGGTTTCTCCTTTGATATGTACTATGTTGAATGTATAAACCATTGTACTCACTGCTTCTCTTCAGTAGATATGAGGTAGAATAGCTTCCATAATCATTGTTCTAGCAACATCCAAGATAGTTCTGATCTTCCTTTCCACAACTCCATTCTGCTGAGGTGTCTGGGGAACAAAAAATTGTCTTCTTATACCATGCTTGTCACAAAAGTTATTAAACTCACCGAATGTGAATTCTCCACCATGATCTGATCTCAAACATTTAATCTTCAATCTTGTCTCAGTTTCCACTTTAGCCTTAAAGATTTTAAACTTTTCAAATGCTTCAGATTTTTTTCTCCAAAAAGTAACCCACATCATTCTAGAATAATCATCAACGATTAGCATGAATTATCTATCACCTTGAAAACTTTTAACTCTAGCAGGGCCACAGAAATCAGTATGAATAAGATCAAGAAAATCATTTGATTTATATTGTATACTCCTAAAAGAGGTTCTAACCTATTTACCCATTTGACATTTTTTACATACCAGATTAAAGGGCTTCATAATCTTAGGTATATCCCTAACTGCCTTAGTTGAACTGATCTTCACAATGCAATCAAAATTCACATGACATAGCCTTTTATTCCATAGTTAACTCTCATCAATCTGCGTAATGAAACATGTCTTTTCACCAAAGTTCAAATGAAATATATTACCTTTTGTCTATGTACCGATTGCAATCTCCAATCCAGATCTATTAATGATTTTGCATTTTCCATCCTTAAACTGTAATTGAAATAACTTGTCTACCAATTGTCCTACACTCACAAGATTATGCCTCAAATCTTCAACATAATAAACATTGCCAGTATTGTTCTTACCATCCAATGATATAGTTCCTTTTCCTTTGATCATACATGCCTTGTCATCTCCAAATCTAACTAGACCATCATCAAATTCTTGCAAAGACAAAAATTTCCCTTTATCTCCTGCCATATGATGTGAACAGCTGCTATCAATTACCCATTCATCCTTGTCTTCAATTTTAGCAGCAAGTGCCTTTTATTCAGGTGCATTCTCTTCTAGTGCTGGATCATCATCCTTGATAGCCAGGAACACCC
Source organism: Cryptomeria japonica (assembly GCF_030272615.1). NCBI lineage: Eukaryota > Viridiplantae > Streptophyta > Pinopsida > Cupressales > Cupressaceae > Cryptomeria > Cryptomeria japonica. The sequence goes on along the minus strand of NC_081408.1, from coordinate 660,762,723 downwards.
ATTCCTTCCCATTGTTAGATCCACTAGCAAAGTCTTTTGTCGGTTCATCATCTGAATCAATAATGCCTTCCTCATCTGCTATGTAGCATGATTTGTCTCTATTTTTCTTGTATTTATACTTGTTCTAATATCCAGGGTTAGGCTTAAATGATCTTTTAACTCTTTCTTCAAATCTTGAATTTATTTCAAGACATCTAGATGCAAAATGACCAATCTTATTACATGCAAAACATTTAAAAGGTTCTTTTCGTTCATACTTACTTCCTACCGGTCCTTTAGGTACTCTTCTAGCAAATAGTGCTTCAAGTTGCTCAAACTCATCATCGTATCTCTTCATATCTTCCAATTCTTTTTCATATAAATATTTCCAGTCTTTGTTACCGGTTGTAGATGTAGATGCATGAAAAGCAAGTTTAGTCTTCACAGCTCCAGAAGGTCCAAATTCCTCAAGCTCAAAAGAAGATAGTTTCTCAACCAAAGTATCTCTGTTGACAGATGTATTAGCCATTGTTCTCAACTCATTAATAGAAGTAGCCTTCATTTTATAGTCCGGTGGTAGGGCTCTCAGGACTTTTGAAACAATTTCATCTTCACTCAAAGTTCCACCACAACATTGAATTCCCATAACAATCTCATTTACCCTTTCCATGAATGCAGTAATTCTTTCATCTTCTTCCATCTTTAGGTTTTCATATTTCACCTACTAACCATCAAGTTTAGCAATCTTCACTGTAGGGTCACCTTCATTAAGAGTCTCCAACTTATCCCATATAGCCTTTCCAAATGATTTGTCAGTTAATCCTATTATTTGCTGATCAAAAAGTGCACACAAGAGGGCTTCTCTTTCTCTACAATCATTCTCAAGCTCCTTGTCTAGGTTTACCAGAGGAGGATTGCCAGATCCCAAATTATAAGGTGTGACACCATTCTATGTGATCTCCCAAATCTCCTCGCCAAGACATCTCAAATGAGTCTCTATCTGAATCTTCCATACTGCGTAATTTGTTCCATCAAGCCTCAGAATATCCTTTCGAAAGATAGATCCAGAAGATATGGATGAACTTTAACTGTTAGTCACCATAGGATCTTTCTCAAGTGGTTAAGCTTTCTACAAAGAGGACCAAAGATCTGATACCAATTGTTAGACAGTTCAAATAACTGGAAGACAACTAAGAAGGGGGGGTGAATCAGTTGTCATGGATTATAGGAACCATTAGCAATTTAAACTTTAATACCAGAACCCAAAACATTAATACCGGAATAGAAGATAAACCAAATAAGCATAAACAATAATCACAGAATAAAAGCCATCCACATAACACCAAGATTTGTACATGGAAAACTTGGTAAAGGGAAAAAATATGATGGGAAGCCTACCCACAGACAGATAATACTTCTCCAGTAAGTATGTGAATTGTAATTGAGGGCCTGCACTTGTAGGAAGGCCAATAACCTAGAGCACACTGCTCATCACAAAAGGAGCCTCACTGACTACATAGAAATCCAGATTACAATCCGAAGAAGTGTTGAACTACAAAAGATAGCATCTCATATGCCTGAGTATAGTTCCAATTAAGCTCAATATCAGAGGACTAAATCCTCTTACATTAACCTAATTTGATCTCCAATGATCGACCAACTCCTTTGTTAATCCTAATCAGTGCTAAGAGGGGAGGGGTGAATCAACACTTTACCAGATTTAATCAATTAAAAATTTTACTTTAAGTTTGAACTAATTTACCATTCATCAATGTAAACATTTAATGCAGAAGATTATACATACATGAAAAGATACACAATGACACACAGATTTATCTCGTGGAAACCTAATAGGGAGAAAACCGTGGTGTGAGTAGGAACTCACAAAATTTGTACTCTTCTGGAGTATGCCCAGTTAAGAGTTATCTATGTTAGGAGAATAAAAAGACACTATTAGGTGCCACCCTATTAAGGGATTTTGTTCAAGGTTGGTTAGTGCCTTTACCCTATTAAAGGTAGCCTAGTTAAAGAAATTAGAACATCAGTTAAGATGTCACCTGATTAAGGGATTTTTATAATGGGACCTATTAAACTCCATCCGATTAAGGGATTTAGGTTGTAATTGTTAGAAAGCAACAAATGGATGATCTGGTAAAATTGCTACACATTAGCCTGATTAGATCATACTGAAGTATCATTCTAGGTCTACGTCAGTTGTGTCTGATCTACACAACTCTAAATTCCTAAATGCACTTTCAACTCTGCCTTCTACCGATTTTCTTATCCTTTGATATCACACTGTTGGTCCTCTGTCACTTGAGTCACCACTCTATGAAAACTCCACTCTACCAGTCCCTTGTTACTTAGCTCTACAATCTCTTAAACTCCCCCTATGTCCACTTTTACATTCTCTTCATTCACCTTGACAACAACCATCTCAAGAATAAGACATGTGTATTTATTGACCCTTGAGTTTGTCGCCAACTTTCCCTCCAGAAACATTTCTTTCAAAATTCCATTATCATGCCTTAAATCATGTCTCTGAAAACATTGGAGGAACCTCTATCAATATAGTTGAACATGCTAATAAGTCTATCGATTGACTGAAGAAGACTCCCGATTTAGCTAAATGTAACTAAACGTTACTAGTCTGTTGGTTATAGACTTCCGATGAACCGATCAAAATCTATCTAGCCAGTTTCCTCCTGAATACCAGTATGTTCTTTGTTTAGTCGATGGACCTCTCTTGTGCTAATCTACTCACCACTACTTGGTCTTCCTACTGCTTTCTGGTCTACTCATTTCTTTCTGGTCTACTCACTACTTGTCGATTAACTCACTGCTTGTTGGTCTACTCATTGCTTGCCCGTTTACTTATTGCTTAGCTGATCTACTCACTGCGACCCGGTCTACTTACTACCGATGGACTGTGAAGACTAAGGAGATGATATTTCCAACAATGACAACCATATCACTTACCAGTCATACAAAATAATGTCAAAATGACAACATTCTCTGCCTGAATGATATTACATTATTCACACATTACATTCCCTGACCATGACCTCTAACATTAACCATGATGATCTATAATGAGATCTTACATCTATTTATACAAACCCTTGACCATAAACAATTAGGCCAACCACCAGATAATAAACCAATTACATAATTACAAACTATGTCGGCCTTAGACCAAAAAAATAATATCAACACATAAGACATCCCAGAAATACATCAATAGGTCCTATCCACATGTTACATTAAAGTCGGTCCATAACCTAGATCAACCGAGACAAGGTATAGGTCCACATGCTTCGGCAATGATCTTCAACCGCCAAGTGTCAAAGATGATCACCAATAACATCTTGAAACTCCATTAGAATCTGTACCAACACCACTTATGCAATTCATCAAAGATCTCCATCAAAAGCTCTGCCAGTGAAACCCTCATCGAAACCAGAAACCAATCTTCTAAGCAAGCGGGATAGCATCCAATCACTAGATTAAAACCAACTGACCAGATATGAGTATAAGTATCATGAAGAAGTTGATTCCATCACCAGACTATACCTAATCATGTCGGATACAAGTTAACCATAAACCACTCAACCTACCAGGACCAGAAGGGAACCTTCCGGTATGGCAACTTGATAGTTTTCTTAATGTTATTTTTCATGAATGTTACACCCAATTTTGGTAAAAGGTAATGGGCATTTGACATCCTGGTATGGAGACAATTGAAACAATTAATTGCTGCTTTAGGAAGTTAGAGAGATTATAAAGCTTGGGAATATTTCAAGGCATTCTAGAAATCTATGAAGTCGAGGGTAAGGGTACCTAAATCTATTGTAGAAAAATATTCAACTAACATATGCTTCATGGTGAAGAAGGATGGAAGACTTATGGAAGCATTTAAGCCTTGAAAGGATTGGATTGAGGAAATGGGCTATGAGGTGGATGAATAGATTCTTGATGCCTATGCAAAAATGTTGATTGATGCACCTATTGATGAGGTAGAGAAGCCCTATGGTATTGCACAACAAAAAACACATGAGGTTGAAACACAGTTCAACCGAAAGAAGAGAGAGAAGCAAGAAGGAAAGGCTAGAAAATTTGTAGAGAAGGTCTCACAAGACATTAAGGCATTAATTGATGTTGTCTCAGAGAAAGGCGGGAAGAGGAAGAATCCAGAAGTACACATTGAACCCGTTACAATATAGTCTAAATCTGAGGATGACACGTCGTTGGAATTCAAGAGGGTTGTAAGGAAGAAAACAGAGGAAACAAAAGTAGAAGCTAAAAGGCAACTGGTTAGGAAGGTTACATTCAAACTACTGGCATAGAAGCAAGCACCAAAGGAAACACCTTCAACTGCATCTAGTACTGCAAAGAGGAAGAAGAAGAATGACACTGATAAAGCTATTCAATCTGGTAATATGAATATCAATCCACCTAAAAAATTGTGCAGAGTTAGTAGATGAAATAATTAAGGATGGCATGTTGAAGAATGTACAGTTTTATTATGATCATTTAGAGGATGATGAACAAAGAGAGTAGAGGAAGCAATCTTATTATACTTGGATATTTATAAGAAAGCCTTAATAGAAATAGAAAATCAAATACCAACTGAGTTGTATAATATGTTAGATGCTAGGAGATTGTCAGCTATGCAAGAAAATAAGCATATTAAAATTCAAGAGCTATTATCTGTTTGTGTTACAATTGCTCTAGATGAAATGGAAAAGACACTTGAGGTGGCAGATAGAAAAGTTTTTAATAGAAAACATAGAATAACTAGTCTGATGCTAGGAAGAGTAAATGAAATAATAAAGGAGACTCAAAAAGCATGGGTTAAGTTCATTGGAGAGAATAAAGGATTCTTTACTTCACCAAAATCAAAGATAGACAATGTAGATACCCCGGTTGAAGGAAAAGGAAAAGGGATTATCGGTACTTTACCCTCAATTTTGAAAAATATTAAGATAGTGGAAATCAAGTCCCTGGTTGATACAAATGTACAGACAAATATTGGAATATCAGTTAACATAGAGAGTGAATAAGTTAATGTTGTATAAGATACTAATATTAAGGATAACAGTCCTCCAGTTACAAATGTACAAGTTGAGGTTACAATTCCTATAGAAGAACTGACAGTTACAGAGACTACACCAAGTGGCGAAGCCACCGGTGCAAGTGAGGAAGTTATAAGGGATAAATCTTCAGAAGAGAAGAAATGAGAATCCGACAAAGAACCGGTAGTTGGTCCATCATTGTTGTCAATTGACACCTCATAGGTTGAAAAGAAAAATATAACATAGATGAGTCCTACTGAACTCATGATGATGGATGCACAAAAACTAATGAAGGAGGGATCTACAAATAAAGGGATTATTGATAAGTCAATCATTGTTCTACTGCAAGATTGACAATGAAGCGAGCCTATCTTGAGCTACTGGAGAAGGCTTATCCAGAAATTTTAAAATTTGTTAAGCTCCAGTAAGATAGTTTTTTGAATCTTTGACATTCTTTTTAAACATTTTGATGGCATTGATGTCAAAGGGGGAGTGATATAGATGTGAAAATTAATAGAAGGAGTTCTATAAATTAGGGGGAGATATGGAGATAAGGAGTTGTGGATATGTGGATTATTTTGCATTAATGGATATTCAGCTCGAGGGGAGTAGGCAAAATGAAACCGACAGATGAAACCTTGACCATTTTTCATATGAGTGTTGCCATCAATGCCAAAGGGGGAGATTGTTGGCAATTGACACTCAATTGGTTGGTTTCACTATGTTGTCATTGATGGAAACATGGTATTGTGTTCTGGCTTCATGTTTTTGGTTCAGTTGTGTACCGGGAGGCACTTCACAGACACTACACCGGCATCGACACCAACACCGATAGGACATAATGATTTCTTTGGTTACTGACAATGGAGGCCGACATCGTTTAGAATATGGTTATCGATATTGGAGGCCGACATCTCTTGGATCTGGCATCGACAATTGCTTTTAATATTTATGCATTCATGATATCTAGCTAACATGTAATTTGATATTGTATATATATTTGTAAGCCGACATAAGGCATGATAGATTGCATAGGGTATATAGGTCAGTTTGATAGATCATTTTTGAGAGAATATAAATAAATCATCATGTGCATATGTAATTGGAAGGAGATGCGAAATATATTAAAGAGATTATGTATGTGAGGATATTCATGTAAGGGTTATTCCGGTAAAGGGTTTAGGGTTGCAAACCAAAATAGACAGAGCTTAAACCAGAACTATATTCTAACATAGAAGATGCTATCTTAGTAGTTCAACACTTCTCCAGATTGTAGTCTAGATTCATATGTAGTCAGTGCAGCTCGTTTTGTGATTGAGCAGTGTGCTCTAGGATGTAAGCCTTCCTGCAAGTGCAGGCCCCTTATATTTTGTAATATCTCTTCATATGGCCAGTGGATTGATATTGTGGGTCACAAATGCCACCATAGTTTTTCCTCTTTGAGGTTTTTCACATATAATTATGTGTATTATGGTTCTCATTTATGTGACTGGATATTTGGTTGTTTTAGCTTTTTCAATTCTCTATGTACTGGTATACCGGTTGGTATATGCATATTTTAATAAGAATAAAATTGATCATTTCGGTATAACACTGATTCACCCCCCCACCCTCCTGTGTTATTGGATTCCAACAGTGTGTTGGGTGAATATTTTGTCACTAGCGTACCAATGAAAAAATATATGATTCACACACAACTATGTTGGGAAATTAATCTCTCCTCTCATCAAGGGGAGGTTCCCTTTGAAATCTCTTCTCTAATTAATAAGAAATTAAAATCCATAGGTTAGTGTTGGGTATATAACTCTCTTTTTTCAAAGTTAATATATTCTCCCTTCACTTTGTTACAATTTCCCTATCACTTCGATACTTAAGGAAATTAATGAATTTATCCAACAAACTCTATCAAGATTTTATAAGAAAGAAGCACAAAGTCTTTCTTGAATATAACACTAACTAAACTAATTATCACAATGATAAGGAATTCAACTTGTAGCTCAAAGTCTTCAAGTATAATTCCTTAATTCTAAAAACTACGAGCAATAGTAGCAATACAAAGCCTACTACTAATCACTTAACAATAGAAAGTTTCTCAAATATTCAAGGAGCATAAAGTCTACTTTCACAATTCAAGAGCTCTTTAATCTACTTAACAATACTTCTGATATCAAGAAATTCAAGAACATATATAAGTAATGAACATAAGAACATCAACTCATATAAGAATTTTTTTTAAAACACAACAGAAAGTTTGGGATCAAATAAAATCGCTTTCTTTATTTGCTTGATCAAATTTTCACAACAAAAGCTCAAAGTCTTAGTGGAGGAAAAAATTTGGCAGAGTTTTGCTTAGCATAATCCAAGATAAAAATATACAAATGAGGGTCCCCCTTATATATAAGAAGAGTGGAGAAAAATGTGGGCACAATTGACTAATTTCACTGCATAGTCCCACTTGACTACAACTATAGTGGAAAGAAAATGTGCAGCTGCGAGAAAAATTGCAGCATCTAGCAATGCAACTACATGGAAAGAAAACATCAAAAAGGGACACTTTATTCATTTTTCTCCTCCTCGTTTGATTTGTGGAATTCCTTGAACTTAGTCAGGATGGCCTTCATCTCTGCATGGTTCAGCATCTAAGTAGAATCTGTGATTACACGAATACAGGAAATCGTATCCTCAGCCTCTACATATTTCTTTTTCCTATCCTTCAGCATGGATGCGAGGAGCTCAAAACTAACTTGAAACTCCAGTAACTTATCAAATGCACCAAGTGATAAGTCATGTCCCGTGCAGTGATCCATCAAGGAAAGAAATTCATGTATGATAGAATCACTAGTAACGAGATTTTGATTGTCATCATACAGATAACAAGGAAGGTCAACAATGCTGGCAGAAATGAGATCAATCTCATCATCACCTTCCTTTCATTCTTGATCCATCTCTACTATCATCAACCTTATTGTCTCTTTCCTGTAAGACAATAGCGACAAGATTTGAATATATTTTTCCCTTGAAGGAACCACTTTATTTTCAATGAGGATGTGTATTCTGAAGTCCTCCATTTTGCTCCGAAGGATTGTACTCTTCTCAATATTTTCAATCTCCCGAGATAATGAAGTTTTGACACTTTGCATCTGACTTTGGATCACTTCAAAATCCATCAATAACCCAACTGTTGAACTTAGGAGATGAGACCCTTCTGACTCCAACCGTGCAATCCACTCGTCCACCACTCAGCCCTTGGCTCCTACCTGTTCAATTTTCTTAAGAGCTTCAGTGTCCATTGAGGATCCTATGGGCTCAACTTCTTGGGAGGATTGGGTAACTTTCAG